>NC_053432.1:73477101-73798475 GCF_007990345.1 Gossypium hirsutum
TTAACATAATTTCTACCTCATATTATCATACATCAAATAAACACTTTCACTATGGGTATTTTTCAAATATAAACCTAGTTAAATTATTGCTAGAATAAGCTAAATTAAGCTACCGGAATCTCAAAAACGTAAAAACATTAAAAACGGGGCTTGGGATCACTTACTATGGAGCTTGGAAGCTTGAAAACCCTAACTATGGCTTCCCCCTTGCTGATTTCGTTCATATGAAGAAGATGATGATTTTTGCCATCTTTTTCCCTTTTAATTCATTTTAATTACTAGATTACCAAATTGCCCCTAACTTAAAAATTTTCTATTTCACTTATCTCATGTCCATTTTTGTCTACCAAGTTACCAATGGTATAATTACCATATAAGGACCTCCAATTTAAAGTTTCATAACAATTGGACACCTCTAACATGTAGAACTCAACTTTTGCACTTTTTACAATTTTAGTCCTTTTGACTAAATTGAGTGCCCAAACGTCGAAATTTTCGAACGAAATTTTCAAAAAATCATTTTGTGAAATTGTAGACCATAAAAATATAAGAAAAATAAAATTTTTCTCATCGGATTTGTGGTTCCGAAACCACTGTTCCGATAACCTCAAATTTGGGCCATTACAATGCTTGAAAAGATTCTTGATTAAGAAACGTGGAAGAGTTCATGCGTTGAAAATCTAAGCATTTGTATCCACTGAATGCGATGCCCTTTCTTCTTATTACACTTTTTACTATTCATGGTTAACTTTCTTTGTTTGTCACCTTTGGAATAAATAAATGGAGGTATCCCTTTTGTACCTACCTGACCATTTTCATGCATCTCATTATGTGGTTTATTTAAATGATAAGTAGTGAAATGACACACTCTACACAAAAGAAATGTTGAGCATTACCCAAATAAGAATTTGATAAGTACAAGAGTCTCAAAGTAAGGACAAAGTTCAACCAGAGGAAAAAGAGTGATATCTGAGAAACGAAGATTACTCGTGAAGCTTAAGGACGGGTACAGGGCCTAAAGAGAAAGTCAAGAGCCGAAGTAATGAATGCAGATCATCACATAAATCGTGACGAAAAAGGACATACGACAAATATGCCTAAGGCGCATAGCATAATCATGTAGGCATAAAGGCATTTAAGACAAACATGTGCATATCATGATAACATCATGCATGACATATACAGGTACTCCAGTAGAGCAAGAGGATGTGATGATAGCTGTACTGAATCAAAGGAAAAGACACCTGAGTTCCACTAGATGACATGTTTTGGTATTTTGATGTTTTTATTTCTGTTTCAGAAATCAACTCATATTGCGAGAGGTGAGTTGAACCTCAAGACACGTTAAGGTATTTTTAATTTCTGTCTTTCAAAAAAATCAACTCATATTGCGAGAGATGAGTTGAGCCTCAAGACATGCTAAGGTAATTTTCAATTTATGTCTTTCAAAAAAATCAACTCATATTGTGAGAGGTGAGTTTAGCCTCAAGACACGCTGAGGTAATTTTCAATTTCTGTTTTTCCAAAAAATCAACTCATATTGCGAGAGTAAGTTGAGCCTCAAGACACGCTGAGGTAATTTTAATTTCTGTTCATAAAAAAAATCAACTCATTTTGCGAGGGTGAGTTGAGCCTCCGCTCACATGCTGAGGTATTTTCAATTTCTGTTTTTCAATTTCTGTTCGTCAAAATCAACTCATATTGCGAGAGGTGAGTTGAGCCTCAGGACATGCTGAGGTATTTTCAATTTCTGTTTTTTATGTTTCAAAATCAACTCATATTGCGAGAGGTGAGTTGAGCCTCGGGACACGCTGAGGTATTTTCAATTTCTGTTTTTTCAAAAAAAATCAAGCTCATATTGCAAGAGGTCATACGCTGAGGTGAGTTGAGCCTCGGGTCACATGCCGAGGATAAAGATTGGAGTTAATCGAAGACACAGATTTTGCCTACTTGAAGTTGCAGTGAAGCAGGTTGAAGTTACAAGTATTATATCTATGAAGTTGTAGCGGAACCCTAAAGTTGCAGTAAAGCAGATCGAAGCTAGGAACCTTATACCCTTAAAGAAGCGATCAAAATGAAGCTACGAGTCATACCTCTAAAGTTGCAGATCAAAGCAACAAGATACAGTGGACTGGAATGAAGCTACCTAAAGAAGAGGAGCGCCAAAGAAGTTAATACTCAACAAGACTGGGCAAAATTGGCCTTTCTATATGTCTTTACTCTATTCCCGTTACACGATAATGAGCAAAGAGGGGCAGCTGTTGAGGCCTAATTTTGGCCCACTCAACAATACCCAAAACCCAACAGCAAACCCAATACCCAATTAAACCTAACAGCCCAAATAACAAAGACCTAGCCCAAAACATTAACAGAAAAAAAAACCCTAGCCACTTCCACTGACAGCCGCAACCACCCCTGGCATCACCTGCTCCACCAGTCACCTCCACCGGCCATACCCTGCCAAAACAAAGCAAACAAGCAAGACAGAAAAAAGAAATAGCAAAAGTAATAATAAAAACTTGTAAAAGATGGCTATAAAAAGCCATTCAAAAATCATGTAAAGAGATTTTTGGATTTCTTGAGGAAGCAATACAAGCAATGAATCTAATTTTTAGCACAGAATAGTCTAAAAACAAGGAAAATACAACAAGCATTGAAGGAAATAAGCTGATTCAAAAGGCTAAGGTCCCATTTCTTTCCCTTTTCATTTTTTTTCAATATTTGACTACACATACATATATATTTTTTTTATTTTTTTCAAAAAAAACAGTATATATATTTATATATAAACATAAAAAAATTACCTTTTTTAATTTTCACGGTGGCCGGCGACGGCGGTTCCCCTCGCCGGAGTGCATACCTGCAGAGAGAAAACAAAAGGGGAAAGGAATTTTTTTTTAAAACAAGCTGGAAGTGATTTTTTTAAAAAAAAAATTAGCCTTAAATAGGCCTCCAAAACGACGTCGTTTTGGACAAGCCTTTTAAGCACCAAAACGACGTCGTTTTGAGCCTTAACCCATGGTCGACTCGCGACCCAACCTGCTCCAACCTCAAGATCCGCGTGTTTTCATCTGAGGGGCTATTTGTGCATTTAGCCCCTCCGCTTTTCAGTGATTTTACAATTAAATTTTATCCATATTTCAATTTTGCCCCGAAATTTGTCGCGCTTTTCAATTTAGGCCCCGCTGATGGCTGCGTTTTGAGAGGAAGGAACATTTTCTGTTTTGGTCCTTCCAGGTTGCATGCGTGTTGCATTTTGGTCCTTCTCCCTTTATTTCTTTTTAAATTTGCCCCAAAACTCTGTTTTAGTTCAATTTTAGTCTTTTTTGTTTATTTTCGTTTCTTTATTTTAATATCATTATTATTTTTTCTAATATTATTAATCTAATCATTATTATTATTATTATTATTACTATATTAGTGTATATTCTTATTATATACGTGTACATATATACTTATATATAACACTATTTTTAATTACTTTATTTTTAATATTATTATTATATTATGTTTATTTTTTTTGTATTTCATTATTATTTCTAGTATTATTATTATTATTAGTGTATATTCTTATTATATACGTGTATATATATAGTTATATATAACACTATTTTTTAATTACTTTATTTTAATATCATTATTATATTATATTTACTTTTTTTGTATTTCATTGCTATTGTTAGTATTATTATCATTATTATATATTAGTGTATATTTTTATTATACATGTATATGTATATATATTTATATATAGTATTATTTTTTTATTACTTTATTTTAATATCTTTATTATATTTGCTTTTTGTATTTCAATATTATTATTATTATTATTATTATTATTATTATTATTATTATATATTAGTGTATATTTTTATATATGTATATATTTTTAATATATATATGTATATATTTATGTAGTATTATTAATAGTCATTTTTTTATTTCTAATATGTATATATTATGTAAATATTTTAATACTATATTATGTATATATTTTTTTATATATGTTATGTATATATTTTTAAATATTATATTTTTTATATATTATGATGTATATATTTTAATATCATTAGTTATATATTTTTTATACTATCTTATGTATGTATTTCTAATACTATATATTTTATATTTCTAATGCCATTATTATTTATATATGTATATATGTACGTATTTATGTATTGTATTATAGTTGTTTTTTTTCGTATCATTATTGTTGCTAATATATATATCATGTATATATGATTTTTTTATAACTATATTATGTATATACTATTACTATATATCTATTCATGTAGCATTATTAATGGTTGTTTTTACTATTATTATTATTCCTAATATATAAATTATGTATACATTTTTAAATACTATATTATATATATATATTTTAATACCATATTATGTACATATTATTATTATTATATCTATTTTTACCCCTATTATATTTATTATTAATATTAGTATATATATTTTATTATACGTGTATATATATACTTTTATATATCATTATATTTATTATTATACTTATTATTTTCGCTATTGTTACTTATTATTTTATTTTAATATTATTATGCATTATTTGGTATACATATATCTTTTGTACATATGTGTTATTTTTTATTATACGTATATTATTTTATTATGGTATTAATACATTTTTACTTTTTTCTTTTATTGTAAATATTATTTATTATCACTCTAATATCCTAATATTATATTATAATACTTTTTATTAATCATCTTATTATTTTGCATCGTTTATTTACTTATGAATTTTTGTTACAATAACATCGTCAGTTTTTTTTATCATTATTTTAGAAACATTTTTATTTTAATAAATAAGGCAACGTACCGATTTTAACATTAAGTCAGTGATTTCATCGCTATGTTGGGTGAATCACGTTGGCTCGTGTTAAAAACAGGACATCCTTCAAAAGAAAAAAAAACTTGAAATTTCTCGTGTTTTGGTCGGATCATGATTAAATGTTACATTGAACTCGCATTTTTGAAAATTAAGACAGCACATGTTTAACGAGATACCAATTTTGGGCGTCGCGAGGGTGCTAATACCTTCCTCGTGCGTAGCCGACTCCCGAACCCTATTTTTTCTCTGGCTTTTGACGTAGACCTAAACTCGGCCTTCTTTTTGTTTAAAAAATAAATTTTCTTTTAAAAAAAAGAGGATTTATTAGGTGTCCGATCACACCTAGAAAAAGGATCGGTGGCGACTCCCTTTTTAAAATCAAAAGTCAGTTTTCAAATTTTCAATAAATCGCCTCAAAGCGAAATTTTTACGTCGCTACACTATTTACATGTCACAATCCGTAACTCAAAATGATCAAACATGTATTGATTTGGTGGTAGGATATTGTGAGCTTTAAGATGATCCGACTTGATGAGTTCCGCAAGGTAAAAATTTATAAGGAAAAGGGAAAACAAACTGAATAAGCATATAAAATGCTTAGTAAGTTCATATGGAAACCAAAGATTACCCTGATCATTTAAGCATAAACAATTATTCTATTTGACTACCAATTTAATCTTACTTGGCACGTTAAGACATATCTCCACAAATTGAATGCGTTAATTATATTCTCGAATCATAAATACTGTTAACATTTAAAACAGAAACACAAAACAATTTGTGTCCAGTATCATCAATACCATTTAACTTTTATTTCATGATTTAAATTCCATTTCCAATCAATTTAACATCTCCTAATGGAACTATAGTAAAACAGACTCAGATAAGTTGCTCACACAAGCTGACATTATATTGAGGTTACCTGTCTGAGCTAAACCTACGATTCATTTATCTCGATAAGTTGTAACAAATTTTATATCTCGTAAAAACATGTAATCCCCTAATTAAATACGTATATAACCCTAATGGCATGCCATACGTATCTTAATATTTTACTAAGTTCACTTGGGCATCATTTCCATATAAAGGTCAAAACTATTTGCTGTATATAATTTCATTTCTAATTTTTTAGACAAATAATCAGTCAACAATCACATTTACATCTTGTACTATTTCCATATACCAATATTTACCTAAACTTACAATTCAGTCCATTTCAAGCTATAAGTGCCAAATTCATAAATTCTACTTAATTCAATTATATATATACAAGTATAAATTCAAATACCATTCATATTTAAGATAAAAATTGAGTGGTAGTTTCCATACGAACTTACCTAATCAAAATAGAAACAAATTGAATTTTAGGGACTAATCAACAATTTTGACTTTTTCTCAATTATCTTCGTTTGATCCAATTCTTGATCTATATAATTATTCCATTCAATTAATCAATACCAAACATTTATAAACTATGCTATGACATGAATGAACCTAAATAATTTCATTTTTTAATACCCTTAATGTAACAGCCCGTTTTTCAGTGGTGTCGAAAATAGTGGTTTTGAGGCCACCAAATAATACAAATAAGCTCATAAATATTATTATTTAATATTTACGAGTCAAAAGTGATTTTTAAAAAGGTTTTTGATTTGATAATTTATGTTATATAAGTGATTTATTAAGTTCAAGTGGTTTTAGAAAATAAGGTATTAGGACCTTATTTTTATAAAATGAGCCGTAAATATTTTTATAAATATTTACGGAGTGTCATTTAGGTGGTATTAAAAGTTTTATTAATAAATTTTAATGTTTTGATAATTAATTAATTAATTAAAAAGGACCAAATTAAAAAAATACATTCCTGAGACTTCGTTCCCGTAAGTCGGACTCTTAAATATTTATTAAAAATATTTACGAAGCTAGTTGTGAAGTTAATTAGGTTTTGATTAAGTGAATTTGCTTAAATTAAAAGTAACTAGGTATAAGGACTAAATTGTATATAGCGTAAAAGTTGAATTATAGATTAAAGAAAAATTAAAGGGACCAAAGAAAAAATTATGCCATTTCTTAAAATTGAGTCGTAGATATTTATAAGTTTATTATATATATTATTATATATATTCTTAATGTTTAAGTAAATATATATTATATATAATATATAATAATAAAACAAATAAATAAAAGAAAGAAAGAAACAGAGAATGTTAAACGAAATAGAAAGAAAAATAAAAAGGAGAAAGAAGGAAGCCACAGCCAAGGGTTTTAAAGTTTCCAAGTTTAATGAGTTAGTCAATTTAGTCCCTTTTTCTTTTAATTTTTATGTTTTTGGAATCTCAGTATTAAATACTATCCGACCCATGTTAAAATTTTAGAAAATATTGAGTTTTTAAATGTTATCTATGTTGAATAATTAGAGTTTTAGGGACTAAATTGATAGATTTTCAAGTTAGAAATAAAAAAGGATTGAATTGTAGAATAAATTGTAAATTTTGTGTAATAGGGATTAAATTATGAAAAATTCAAAATTTATGAATTTATGTGAAAATAGGGAGTTGAATTTAGTCTAAAATGCAATTTGCATGAAAATAAAGAATTCAATGTGAAAAATAAAAATTAGTCTCGGTTTAAGGACTAAATTGGAAATTAGGCAATATTTGTGTAACGTCCCCACGCCCGAGACCGTCGCCGGAGTTGAGCTTAAGGTGTTACCGAACATAATTTATCGAATTAAGAACTTCGAATCATTTATTTCTACATTCACAGCTTTCTAGCTACCTGCGTCACAGTTACAAGAAAAATCATATCTCGAGTTAAAAAACTCAAAATCAAGATCCGTAAATTTTCCTTAAATCTAGACTCATATATCTATTTACTAATTTTTTTCTAGAATTTTTGGTAAGGCCAATTAATACAGTTTATTAGTTAAAGTTACCCCTGTTTCAGGACTTGACTGGACTGACCTCTGTTTACTACGAACCATATTTCTCTCTGTGAAAAGTTTATATGACTATGACATTTATTTATTCCAAAACTAGACTCAATAAGGATTCCAAGAATATAAAATACACCACCTAATTATTTTTGTACAATTTATGGTAAATTTCTAAAGTTGGAACAGGGGATCCAGATCGCTCTGGTCCTGTTTCACTAAAATTCAAATATCTTATAACATCTAATTCCTTTTACTTGTTTCATTTGTTTTATATGAAACTAGACATACTAGGCTTCAATGTCATATTTAATCCATCATCAAATTCAATTTCTATGATTTTTAGTAAATTTTCAAACTCATGTCAGTGTTGCTGCAATATTCTGTTTATGGCAAATTTCATCTTTTCATGAGTTTTAATGATCTAGATAACATATTAAACTTCCATGACATCAAACATGATCTAACTTAGCATTTTCCATGACTTATCATTATTAAGCATTTTCTCAACCAAGTCATGGCCATATCACAAAATTATTTACACAAAATAGGTGTATTGCTATACATGCCATACTTAAGTTTTACAAGCCGTTTACCAAAAAGAGTCCTTCGGATAGTGTGATCGAACCTTCGACCTATCCCGATTCCTAAGCCGGCTTGTTCAAAACTACAGTGAATGAAAAGGAGGGAGTAAGCATAAACACTTAGTAAGTCATATGCAAATAACAAGTAACATAACAATACAATTATACCAAACAACCTTAGCATGGTATCACCAAAACATATATCACATTTCTAAACATCATTAATCATCTTACCACCTTATCGTTGTTGTATCTATTTTCAACCCGAAGGTTAAGTACATACCTGTCCAAAGTGTCCATTTCACAATACTTACCAATACATCACCTGCATCTTAAGTGTTCTTCCATTTCACTAGAAATTTTACCCGTTGAACACATCGGAATATAACTCGGATACATGGATAATTTGCACATAAGTGCCACATTTGTAGCCAAGCTACCATGTAACCCGCCCATAAATGAACTCAGACTCAACTCAATGAGCTCGGACGTTAGCATCCATAAGTGAACTCGGACTCAACTCAACGAGTTCTGGTGCCTAGTTACATCTCACGAACTCGGACTCAACTCAACGAGTTCGGACATTTCACATCCATAAGTGAACTCGGATTCAACTCAACGAGTTCGGATGTTCAACCATCCTAGTGACATGTCACTTGTATCCTAATCTATTCCTAAGGTTCAAACGGGATTTTCCTCGAACACATCTCCTTGCCATCTTCTGTAAAATGCCGAAACCAATACTCGATAGCACTTTATATTTAACAAATAATACACTTAATTTGCATTTTATTCGAAAATAACCACAAAACATATATTTCATGATAAAAATCAGCATATCATATATTTAACATCAATAAATTAAAAATAACAATTATGTGACCTTATTTACACATGAACTTACCTCGGTACAAAATTTTTAACAATCGAGCCTATTCCTCGTAAACTTTGTTTTTCCCTCGATCACGACTTGAATCTCGTTTCTCTTGATCTATAATACCAACTTAATCTTATTTAATACATACATTCATTAAAACAGTCCTTAATACGAACTTTGGCAAAATTACCATTTTGCCTCTAAACTTTTGCATAATTACACTTTTACCCCTAGGCTCGGGAATTAAACTTCATCCCTTATTATTATGTTTTATAACATTCTGATCATTTTTCCCTTCTATGGCAACAACAAATTATCACTCTAACATGTATTTATGACTACTAAATATTTTTACCGATTAAGCCTTTTTACTCATTTTTACTCAAAACCGAGTAGCACAAGTTGTCTAACAAAATTTAAAACCTCATATTCTGTCATAAAACACCAAAATACACAAATTTCACCTATGGGTATTTTTCCAAATATGAACCATAGGTTGAATTATTGTTAACATAAGCCAAATCGAGCTACCGAGATTTCAAAAACATAAAAATCATTAAAAACGGGGCTTGAAATCACTTACTATGAAGTTTGAAAGTTGAAGAAACCCCAGCTATGGAGGAGAGCAAAAATCGGTAGAACAATATGGAGAAGATGATCATTTTGGGTTATTTTTCCTATTTTTATTTCATTTAATATCCAAATGACCAAAATGCCCTTACTACTAAACTTTCCAAAAATTCCTTCCATGTCCTAATTTTGTCCATGAACTTAAAATTGGTCAAATTACCATTTACGACCTCCTAATTAATATTTCAAAGCAATTTCATACTAAAAACTTCTAGAATGCAAGTTTTGCAACTTATTCGATTTAGTCCCTAACTTTAAATTAAACTCGTTATGCCAAAAATTTCTTCACGAAATTTTCACACAATTATGCAATCATCTCATAAACCTCAAAATAATTATAAAATAATTATTTCTATCTTGGATTTGTGGTCACAAAACCACTATTCCGATTTGGCCTTAATTCGGGATATTACAACTCTCCCCCTTTAAGGATTTTTGTCCTCGAAAATCTTACCGGTAAACAAGTGTGGGTATTGGTTTCTCATAGTTTCTTCAGGTTCCCATGTAGTCTCTTCTACCCCGTGCTTTTGCCACAATACTTTCACGAGAGCGACACTTTTATTTCTTTGTTTCTTGACCTCTTGAGCTAAAATCTTAATCGGTTCTTCTTCGTAAGTCATATCCGGTCGTAGTTCAATTTCTGTCGGTGAAATTATATGTGAAGGATCCGAACGATACTGACGTAACATAGATACATGGAATACATCATGGATCTTTTCTAATTCAGGTGGTAATGCTAGCCGATATGCTATCGGTCCAACTTTTTCAATTATTTCATATGGTCCAATAAAACGCGGACTTAACTTGCCTTTTCGGCCAAATCTAAGGACTTTCTTCCATGGAGACACTTTTAAAAATACCTTATCACCAACTTGAAACTCGATTTCCCTTCGTTTCAAATCCGCATAAGATTTCTGTCTATCTGAAGCAGCTTTCAAACAATCTCGAATCACTTTCACCTTTTCTTCGGTTTCTTTTATTAGATCAACTCCATAAATCTGATTTTCCCTGAGTTCAGTCCAATAAAATGACGTCTGACATTTACGACCATACAATGCTTCATAAGGTGCCATCTTCAAACTCGTCTAATAACTATTATTATAAGCAAATTCTACCAACGGTAAGTACCTTTCCCAACTACCTTGAAATTCCAATACGCAACATCTGAGCATGTCTTCAAGAATCTGAATTACTCTCTCTGATTGTCCATCAGTTTGTGGATGAAAGGCAGTGCTGAAATTTAACTTTGTACCTAATGCCTCTTGCAACTTTTGCCAAAACCGTGAAGTAAATCTCGGATCTCTATCCGAAATGATTGACAAAGGTATTCCATGAAGTCTAACAATCTCACGGATATACAATTCAGCCAACTTATTAAGAAAATAATATGTACGTACCGGAATAAAATAAGTCGATTTAGTCAGTCTGTCAACTATTACCCAGATGGCATTTTTCTTCCCCGGAGTTAACGGCAACCCTGATATAAAATCCATGGTAATTCGGTCCCATTTCCATTCAGGAACCATGATAGGCTGGAGTAATCCCGAAGGTACTTGGTGTTCAGCTTTCACTTGTTGACAAACTAAGCACTTTGATACAAACTCAGAAATATCTCTTTTCATTCCACTCCACCAGTACATTTTCTTCAAGTCATTATACATTTTCGTACTGCCCGGATGAACCGTCAAACAACCATTATGTGCTTCATACAAAATCCTTTGAATCAACTCATCATTTTTCGGTACACAAATCCGATTTTTAAACATCAAACAACCATCAGAACCGATTCTGAAATCTGATCCCATATCAGCTTCACACTGTTTTCTCTTGGCTAGCAAATCTTCATCATTTTCTGAGCTTCAGAAATCTCTTGTAAAAACATTGGTCTTGCTCTTATCTCTGCTAGAATCGAACCATCACCTGATATCTTTAACTGAGTATTCATAGCTCTCAAAACAAATAACAACTTTCTGCTTAAAGCATCGGCAACCACATTCGCTTTTCCCGGATGGTAGTCAATAACAAGCTCGTAATCTTTCAACAACTCCAACCATCTTCGTTGTCTCAAATTCAAGTCTTTTTGTGACATCAAGTACTTAAGACTTTTGTGGTCGGTATATACCCGACACTTTTCACCATACAAATAATGTCGCCAAATCTTCAAAGCAAACACCACCGCAGCCAATTCCAAATCGTGAGTAGGATAATTCCTCTCATGAGGTTTTAACTGCCTCGAAGCATAAACCACCACTTTTCCTTCTTGCATGAGTACACACCCCAAACCATTTAGAGAAGCATCACTATACACCATAAATTCTTTACCTGATTTGGGTTGTACTAACACTGGTGCCTCTGTTAATAACTTTTTCAATTCTTCAAAACTCTGTTGACATTCTTCCGTCCATTCAAATTTAACATTCTTTCGGAGTAGTCTAGTCATAGGAGCAGCAATTATAGAAAATCCATTTACAAACCGCCGATAATACCCAGCTAGCCCCAAGAAACTTCTAACTTCGGTTACATTTTTTGGTGGTTTCCAATCAACAATGGCTGAAATTTTACTAGGATCAACCCGTATACCATCACCTGAAACAATATGACCCAAAAATCTAACTTCCTAGAGCCAAAATTCACTTTTACTAAACTTAGCATACAGCTGCTTATTTCTCAGAGTTTGCAAAACTATCCTCAAATGTTCAGCATGCTCTGTCTCGTCTTTTGAATAAATTAAAATATCATCAATAAACACCACAACAAATTTGTCCAAGTATGGCCGAAATATGCGATTCATCAAATCCATAAACACAGCAGGAGCGTTTGTCAACCCGAATGGCATAACTAAAAATTCATAATGATCGTACCTTGTTCTAAAAGCAGTTTTAGGCACATCTGACTCTTTTACTCGCAGCTGATAGTATCCAGATCTCAAGTCAACCTTTGAAAACCATGTCGCTCCTTTTAGCTGATCAAATAAATCATCAATTCTTGGCAACAGATGCTTGTTCTTGATTGTCACCCTGTTTAATTGCCGATAATCAACACACAATCTCATAGAACCATCCTTCTTTTTCACAAATAACACGGGAGCACCCCAAGGTGAAAAACTTGGTCTCACAAAACCTTTATCAGTCAACTCTTGCAACTGCGACTTTAATTCTTTCAACTCTGCTGGTGCCATTCTATATGGAGCAATTAAGATCAGAACTGTTCCCGGTATCAAATCAATACCAAATTCTACTTCCCTGACTGGAGGCAAACCCGGCAATTCTTCTAGAAATACGTCCGCAAATTCACACACAACCGGCACTGATTCAACTTTCTTTTCAACTTCTTTTGTATTAATTACATACACCAAATAAGCTTCATAACACTTTCTCAAATATCTTTGAGCCAACATTGAAGAAATCACACTAGACAATGCCTCTGATTTATTTGATTCAACCCGCAGAGTTTCACCATTTTCACACTTTAATTCTATAACCTTTTCTTTGCAATTTACTATAGCATCATGTAATGTCAACCATCAAATTCATCAAACGGCAACAACATCAAGTCGGCCGAAAAGTAATGACCCCGAATCATTAAAGGGAATTTCTTGCATACTTTATCAACTATCACACATTTGCCTAGTGGATTCGACACTCTAATCATAAATTCTGTGTTCTCAACAGGTATATTCATACTAGACACCAGTTTCATGCATACATATGAATGAGTAGAACCGGGATCAATCAAAGCATTAACATTAACATCATAAAGAGAAAATATACCAGTAATCACATCGGGTGATGAAGCATCTTCACGGGCTTTAATAGCATAAGTTCTAGCCGAAGCCCTACCTTCAGATCTAACTGCTGCATCTCTGGCTACCTTCTTAATACTTGCTTCATTCCCAGCTTTTCTTGGATACCTTCCCCTCGAATCCGCACCACTTGCTTTTGTATACTGAAATTTTTCTTTCTCAACTCTCTTTGGGCAGTCTCTAATAAAATGATCCGGAGAACCACATCGAAAACATTCATTTGCTCTGCACGGACCATAATGATTTCTACCACACCGCTGGCACTCGGGTTTAACAAATCTCAAGTTCCCTACACTGGCTGCCGAAGTAGTCTGGGACTTAGGACCCACATTTTGCTTCTTAGAATTCCCATATGATTGCCCAGTTGAAACTTGGGAATGAGGATTCATATTTCTTGACTTTCCGGGTTGTTGTGAGGGTGCATTACTCATTGGTCTTTTCTTCCAATTTCGTGTCTTAGATTCTACATTTTCTTTTCCTTAAGTAGTTCTTCAGCCTTGCAAGCTCGATTGATAAGTACCATCATTTCTTTTAGTTCAAGGATCCCAACAAATACCTTGATGTCTTCGTTGAGCCCGTCTTCAAATCGTCGGCACATCTTGGCCTCTGTAGGAACATATTCTCTGGCATACTTACTCAATCGAACAAACTCTCTTTCATATTCTGTGACTGTCATATTACCTTGCTTCAGTTCAAGAAAATCTTTACGTTTCTGATCAATAAATCTTTCACTAATATATTTCTTTCGAAACTCTTCTTGAAAGAATTCCCAGGTTACCATCTCTTTCGGTACCACCGAAATCAAAGTCTTCCACCAATTATAAGCTGAATCCCTCAACAAAGATATAGCACATTTCAAACATTCTTCAGGTGTATAAGATAATTCATCAAATACTCGGATAGAATTTTCAAGCCAGAACTCTGCTTTCTCGGCATCGTCATCAATATTTGCCTTAAATTCTTCGGCCCCTTGTTTACGAATTCTATCAACCGGAGTTCTGTGAAATTTTATCATATCCACGCCCTGAGGCATCGGGGGTATAGGTTGAGGAATTGGGGGAGGTGGGGGAGGTTGTGCATTTGGGTTCGTACGAACGAACTCAGTATACCAAGCATTCATCATTTGGAGAAAGGCTTCCCGAGCCCCTTCTCCTCCTCCTTAACCAACAGTAGGAGGTGGATTTTCAGTTGGCACCGCCCCTTCAGTCGGAGCTGGTGCATTACTCTCTACATCATCAGCCGCAGTTGGATCGGGATCCATTTACTATAAAAAAAAATCATTTAATAGGTCAGAAGTCGTCACACTATCACAATTTATACATAAGGCATGTATAGCAAAATCCGTACATACAACACGTAGTTCGAGAACTGACTAAACCTGCTTTGATACCACTAAATGTAACGCCCCCATGCCTGAGACCGTCGTCGGAGTCGAGCTTGAGGTGTTACTGAACATAATTTATCGAATTAAGAACTTCGAATCATTTATTTCTACATTCACAGCTTTCTAGCTACCTGCGTCATAGTTACAAGAAAAATCATATATCAAGTTAAAAAACTCAAAATCAAGATCCGTAAATTTTCCTTAAATCTAGACTCATATATCTATTTACTAATTTTTTCTAGAAATTTTGGTTGGGCCAATTAATACAGTTTATTAGTTAAAGTTACATGTATTTCAGGACTTGACTGGACTGACCTCTGTTTACTACGAACCATATTTCTCTCTGTGAAAAGTTTATATGACTATGACGTTTATTTATTCCAAAACTAGACTCAATAAGGATTCCAAGAATATAAAATACACCACCTAATTATTTTTGTACAATTTATGGTAAATTTCTAAAGTTGGAACAGGGGATCCAGATCGCTCTGGCCCTGTTTCACTAAAATTCAAATATCTTATAACATGTAATTCCTTTTACTTGATTCATTTATTTTATATGAAACTAGACATACTAGGCTTCAATGTCATATTTAATCCATCACCAAATTCAATTTCTATGATTTTTAGTAAATTTTCAAACTCATGTCAGTGTTGCTGCAATATTCTATTTATGGCAAATTTCATCTTTTCATGAGTTTTAATGATCTAGATAACATATTAAACTTCCATGACATCAAACAAGATCTAACTTAGCATTTTCCTTGACTTATCATTATTAAGCATTTTCTCAGCCAAATCATGGCTATATCACAAAATTATTTACACAAAATAGGTGTATTGCTATACATGCCATACTTAAGTTTTACAAGCCGTTTACCAAAAAGAGTCCTTCGGATAGTGTGATCGAACCTTCGACCTGTCCCGATTCCTAAGCCGGCTTGTTCAAAACTACAGTGAATGAAAAGGAGGGAGTAAGCATAAATGCTTAGTAAGTCATATGCAAATAACAAATAACATAACAATACAATTATACCAAACAACCTTAGCATGGTATCACCAAAACATATATCACATTTCTAAACATCATTAATCATCTTACCACCTTATCGTTGTTGTATCTATTTTCAACCCGAAGGTTAAGTACATACCTGTCCAAAGTGTCCATTTCACAATACTTACCAATACATCACCTGCATATTAAGTGTTCTTCCATTTCAATAGAAATTTTACCCGTTGAATTTGCACATAAGTGCCACATTTGTAGCCAAGCTACCATGTAACCCACCCATAAATGAACTCAGACTCAACTCAATGAGCTCGGACGTTAGCATCCATAAGTGAACTCGGACTCAACTCAACGAGTTCTGATGCCTAGTTACATCTCACGAACTCGGACTCAACTCAACGAGTTCGGACATTTCACATCCATAAGTGAACTCGGATTCAACTCAACGAGTTCGGATGTTCAACCATCCTAGTGACATGTCACTTGTATCCTAATCTATTCCTAAGGTTCAAACGGGATTTTCCTCGAACACATCTCCTTGCCATCTTCCGTAAAATGCCGAAACCAATACTCGATAGCACTTTATATTTAACAAATAATACACTTAATTTGCATTTTATTCGAAAATAACCACAAAGCATATATTTCATGATAAAAATCAGCATATCATATATTTAACATCAATAACTTAAAAATAACAATTATGTGACCTTATTTACACATGAACTTACCTCGGTACAAAATTTTTAACAATCGAGCCTATTCCTCGTAAACTTTGTTTTTCCCTCGATCACGACTTGAATCTCGTTTCTCTTGATCTATAATACCAACTTAATCTTATTTAATACATACATTCATTAAAATAGTCCTTAATACGAACTTTGGCAAAATTACCATTTTGCCTCTAAACTTTTGCATAATTACACTTTTACCCCTAGGCTCGGGAATTAAACTTCATCCCTTATTATTATGTTTTATAACATTCTGATCATTTTTCCCTTCTATGGCAACAACAAATTATCACTCTAACATGTATTTATGACTACTAAATATTTTTACCGATTAAGCCTTTTTACTCGTTTTTACTCAAAATCGAGTAGCACAAGTTGTCTAACAAAATTTAAAACCTCATATTCTGTCATAAAACACCAAAATACACAAATTTCACCTATGGGTATTTTTCCAAATATGAACCATAGGTTGAATTATTGTTAACATAAGCCAAATCGAGCTACCGAGATTTCAAAAACATAAAAATCATTAAAAACGGGGCTTGAAATCACTTACTATGAAGTTTGAAAGTTGAAGAAACCCCAGCTATGGAGGAGAGCAAAAATCGGTAGAACAATATGGAGAAGATGATCATTTTGGGTTATTTTTCCTATTTTTATTTCATTTAATATCCAAATGACCAAAATGCCCTTACTACTAAACTTTCCAAAAATTCCTTCCATGTCCTAATTTTGTCCATGAACTTAAAATTGGTCAAATTACCATTTACGACCTCCTAATTAATATTTCAAAGCAATTTCATACTAAAAACTTCTAGAATGCAAGTTTTGCAACTTATTCGATTTAGTCCCTAACTTTAAATTAAACTCGTTATGCCAAAAATTTCTTCACGAAATTTTCACACAATTATGCAATCATCTCATAAACCTCAAAATAATTATAAAATAATTATTTCTATCTTGGATTTGTGGTCACAAAACCACTATTCCGATTTGGCCTTAATTCGGGATATTACAACTCTCCCCCCTTTAAGGATTTTTGTCCTCGAAAATCTTACCGGTAAACAAGTGTGGGTATTGGTTTCTCATAGTTTCTTCAGGTTCCCATGTAGTCTCTTCTACCCCGTGCTTTTGCCACAATACTTTCACGAGAGCGACACTTTTATTTCTTTGTTTCTTGACCTCTTGAGCTAAAATCTTAATCGGTTCTTCTTCGTAAGTCATATCCGGTCGTAGTTCAATTTCTGTCGGTGAAATTATATGTGAAGGATCCGAACGATACTGACGTAACATAGATACATGGAATACATCATGGATCTTTTCTAATTCAGGTGGTAATGCTAGCCGATATGCTATCGGTCCAACTTTTTCAATTATTTCATATGGTCCAATAAAACGCGGACTTAACTTGCCTTTTCGGCCAAATCTAAGGACTTTCTTCCATGGAGACACTTTTAAAAATACCTTATCACCAACTTGAAACTCGATTTCTCTTCGTTTCAAATCCGCATAAGATTTCTGTCTATCTGAAGCAGCTTTCAAACAATCTCGAATCACTTTCACCTTTTCTTCGGTTTCTTTTATTAGATCAACTCCATAAATCTGATTTTCCCTGAGTTCAGTCCAATAAAATGACGTCCGACATTTACGACCATGCAATGCTTCATAAGGTGCCATCTTCAAACTCGTCTAATAACTATTATTATAAGCAAATTCTACCAACGGTAAGTACCTTTCCCAACTACCTTGAAATTCCAATACGCAACATCTGAGCATGTCTTCAAGAATCTGAATTACTCTCTCTGATTGTCCATCAGTTTGTGGATGAAAGGCAGTGCTGAAATTTAACTTTGTACCTAATGCCTCTTGCAACTTTTGCCAAAACCGTGAAGTAAATCTCGGATCTCTATCCGAAATGATTGACAAAGGTATTCCATGAAGTCTAACAATCTCACGGATATACAATTCAGCCATAAGTGAGCTCGGACTCAACTCAACGAGTTCGAATGTTCAACCATCCTAGTGACATGTCACTTGTATCCTAATCTATTCCTAAGGTTCAAACGGGATTTTCCTCGAACACATCTCCTTGCCATCTTCTGTAAAATACCGAAACCAATACTCGGTAGCACTTTATATTTAACAAATAATACACTTAATTTGCATTTTATTAGAAAATAACCACAAAGCATATATTTCATGATAAAAATCAGCATATCATATATTTAACATCAATAACTTAAAAATAACAATTGTGCTACCTTATTTACACATGAACTTACCTCGGTACATAATTTTTAACAATCGAGCCTATTCCTCGTAAACTTTGTTTTTCCCTCGTTCACGACTTGAATCTCGTTTCTCTTGATCTATAATACCAAATTAATCTTATTTAATACATACGTTCATTAAAACAGTCCTTAATGCGAACTTTGACAAAATTACCATTTTGCCCTTAGACTTTTACATAATTACACTTTTACCCCTAGGCTCGGGAATTAAACTTCATCCCTTATTATTATATTTTATGACATTCTGATCATTTTTCCCTTCTATGGCAACATCAATTTATCACTCTAACATGTATTTATGACTACTAAATATTTTTACCGATTAAGCCTTTTTACTCGTTTTTACTCAAAACCGAGTAGCACAAGTTATCTAACAAAATTTAAAACCTCATATTCTGTCATAAAACACCAAAATACACAAATTTCACCTATGGGTATTTTTCCAAATATGAACCATAGGTTGAATTATTGTTAACATAAGCCAAATCGAGCTACCGGGATTTCAAAAACATAAAAATCATTAAAAACGGGGCTTGAAATCACTTACTATGAAGTTTGAAAGTTGAAGAAACCCCAGCTATGGAGGAGAGAAAAAATCGGCAGAACAATATGGAGAAGATGATCATTTTGGGTTATTTTTCCTATTTTTATTTCATTTAATATCCAAATGACCAAAATGCCCTTACTACTAAACTTTCCAAAAATTCCTTCCATGTCCTAATTTTTTCCATGAACTTAAAATTGGTCAAATTACCATTTAAGACCTCCTAATTAATATTTCAAAGCAATTTCATACTAAAATTTCTAGAATGCAAGTTTTGCAACTTATTCGATTTCGTCCCTAACTTTAAATTAAACTCGTTATGCAAAAAACTTCTTCACGAAATTTTCACACAATTATCCAATCATCTCATAAACCTCAAAATAATTATAAAATAATTATTTCTATCTCAGATTTGTGGTCACAAAACCACTATTCCGATTTGGCCTTAATTCGGGATATTACAATTTAAGTAAAAATTGAAATATTCAATATGAAATTGAATTTTTTTGTATTGATGATTTTTAATTGTTTTAATTCCTTAGCTAACGTCGTATCGGAACCCTCGACTAAAAAGGGGAAAAATAAAGTCGACGAGGAATAGCTTAGAATTTCCGATTTGTATTTCTATAATCCGAAATTAGTTATTAATTATTAAATTTTTATTTAATGTATATGGTAAGTGTTGAGGTGAGAATTATTTTGTTTTGCAATTGAAATGGATTGATTTAGTATCTGATGAATTTATTGAATTTATATTGATTGAATTTATATATATTGAATATATTGATTTTTTGAATTGAAATGAATATTGGTTGTATTTGAAAAGTGAATTGAAACCCTATTACCTGTATTGGGTCGATTCGGATATAGATGGCATGTCATAGGATTGGAAGAGTTCAGGGATTTCTTTGACTTCAAGTTGATGAGACACTGGGTATCAATTTACTACTTCGGATTAATTCGATGAGGCACTGGGTGCCAATTTACTTCGGTTTAACCGATGAGACACTGGGTGTCAAATTATTACTTTGAATTATCCAATGAGGTACTAGGTGCCAAACTGGTGTGTTTTGGTTGGATTCGTGTATCCGTCCGAGTCCGAGTCGTGTTAATAGGGGTAATTAAATGAAATGGCACTATGATTGATATTGGATGGTATTATATGTGAATTGAAATGGGATAGTGAATTGAAATATGCACATGAAATGCATGAATTATGTGTTCATGAAATGGATAATATTATTGTTAATTGATATGTGGATCAAAGTGAGAAAAGCTATTATATAACAAGTGATGGAAATTTAATATGGTATAAAATAATTTATTCAAGATTTGAGTATTGTATGGATTGTGTTATTATATAAATAAATATGGTTTTAAATGTTCATTTGTGTTTAATTTTAATTGTGCATATTATATTGTTTTATTTTTAATTATTCGGATTATAGAAATACCACTGAGTTTATACTCAGCGTACGGTTTTGTTTTCAATGCGCAGGTTAGGCACTAAGTTTTGACTGTCGATTCAACATCCAACAACGGTCCCGAACTCAAACGTGGTGATGTTTTTCCTTTTGTGTCGGCATGTACCTAAGGTGTCTGAATATTAAACATTTTGTGGATTAATTGTAAATGAGATTATAAATTTAATTTTGGTTGATTTTATACATATAAATATGTGTTTGTTTTTGAAGCCATATTATAGCATGGTAAATTGAACAAAACCTAGATAGGTGCATGTGAATTTAATTCTATGTTTAAGTGCTCAACAACTAGGCAAATTGATTTGGATTTGGTATATTTATAATTTGGATTAAAATGATGCTTTGATGACTTATTTTGATGATATGAAATGTTTGAAATTTCTATCTGTTTGATCTGTAAACTCCGGTAAGGCTCTGTAACCCGGTTCCGGCGAAGAATACGGGTTGGGGGTGTTACACTCAAAGTTTTACATTTCATTCAATTTAGTCCTTAAAACTGAATTAGCCATAACTTTCGATTTTAAGCCTCGATTTAAAAATTGACTTCAATTACATCCCTTATAGACTCTCTACTTTCTATTTATACTAAAATTTCACAATAATGTTACATTTTAATCACTTTAATCTTTATAAACAAAACTAACAATTAAGCTTTACAATCTAGTCTTTTTTCATAATTTAAGCTTAAAATATGTCAATTTAATATCAATTTCTTCAAGAAATCAACAATGGAAACTATAAATAAAAAAAACTTTAATAGTTTTGAAAATTGGCACATGGGCTAACTAAATAAAGTTTTCATGACCTTAAAAACATAGAAATTACAAGAAAATAGTATGAAGGGAAATAGCAGTTTTATTTCTTTAATTCAACTTAATAATTAGGTTGTAATTGTAGCACTCCTAACTCGTATCCGTCACCGAAATAGGGTTATGAGGTTGTCGAAACCATTTTTTTGAAAATGGAAAATCGACTTTTGAAAACGAAAAGTTGGGAGTCGCCACCAATCATTTTTAATAGGGTGTGATTGGATCACCTCAAAACACGGTCGTTTTTAATAAATAAATAAATTTTTCAAAACGACAATTTTGGTCTGCGAAAATAGAAAACCGGTTCGGGAGTCAGTTACGTATGAGGAAGGATTAGCACCCTCGACACGCCCAAAATTGGTACTTGATTGATTATTTAGTGTCTTAATGTAGAAAATTAAAGATTTGGACAGAGTTCAAAACGCGATCCTCCTTTTATTGGCTTTTAAAACATTTAGGTAAGTCAAATGTGTATTAAAGACCATCTCACCTCAAAGTAAAACATTACATCCAGTACGTTAGGACACAAAATTTTTGACCCTCAATTGTGAGCTTGCCTTTAAAACGTGCGTTTTAGCCTTAAGAGGATATTCGAATATTCAAAACAAACAAAGAAAGCGAAGCCCAATATGTTAGGGCACAATTCTTCGAATTCTTTAAATACCGAACATTAACTTTATTTTGAAAATTTTTTAGAGCGAACTGGTAAGAGGATATTTGAATATTCAAGACAAATAAAGAAAGCGAAACCCAGTACGTTAGGGCACGATTCTTCGAATTCTTTAAATACCGAACATTGCCTTTATTTTGAAAAATTTTGAGAGAAGATCAATGGATAAATGAATTAAGGACATAGATTTTTTTAAAAAATGATGATAATAGACAACATGAAAATAATAATATGAGAATAATGCTAACCATATATAAGTAATAAAAAATAATAATAGTAATTAATAGAAATAATTAATAAAACAACAGTAATAATAAATACAATAATGTAATAAACATTGTGCTAATAGTATTAATAATAATATTAAAAACATGATGATAATAACAAAAAATATGTTGACGATAACATTAAATATGGGGGATAATAGTAAAAAAAAATAGAATAACAATGTTAAATTAGTAATAGTGAGAAATTGTAAATAATAATAATTTGATATAAAAATGGTAACCGATAATAAACAGTGGTATAAAAAAATAATATAATAAGTCTATGTATAATAGAAATTTATATTTAAAATAATTAACTTCGCTTAAAAATATATATATTTACATAATAAATATATAATAATAAATAAATAATATAATAATATGAAACATAACTCAAATTAATTAAATTAATATAAAATAATAAAAAAATATATAAAATTAATAAGAATAAAGCTCAAATTAATTAATTTAACAGTAAAATAACAAAAATAAAAAAAGGGGTTAAATTGAATTAAAAATGAAACTTTAGGGCCAAATCAGAAAGGAAATAAAATCAAAGGTCAACTCCCTCTCTTTTCCCTTCTTTCGTTTGTGTAAAGAAAAAATGTGAACGCCAAAGTAAACAAAATTGAATAATATAAAAAGTTACCTTAAAAATCTGATTTGTATTCTCTTTGATTTCGTATGTATATTCTCTAAAAAATTCCCCCTTACAATAGTTTTCCATGGCTTTTATAGCCAAATTTTACAACTTATAACAAGTAGGGTGATGGAGTTAGTGGTCGGTTTAGTGGGGTGTTTAATTTGGGCTGGTTTGATTGGGCCCGGGCAGAAATTTGGTACTACAGCTGCCCCTCTTTGCTCATTATCGTGTAACGAGAATAGAGCAAAGATTTTAAAAGGGCCAAATTTGCCTGGGCTGGCTGAGTCTTGTCTTCTTTGCCGCAACTCACCGCACCTTATTGCTTCAAAACGCTCCGTTGCTGCTTCACAGAGATGTGATCTGTTGTAATTTGATCTACTTTACTCTTGCTCAGTAAAGATAAGATCTGGTATGTTTAGCCTGCTCCACTCCTGCTCAGTGAAGATAAGGCTGATGATTGGAATCTGCTCCATTACCGATACATGGAGATAAGATTCATCAAAATTTAATCTACTTTGCTCCTGCTCAGCGAAGATAAGATCTAGTAAATAGCCTGCTCCACTCCTGCTCAATGAAGATAAGGCTGGTGGCTGAAATCTGCTACATTGCCGATACATGGAGATAAGATTCACCAAAACTTGATTTGCTCCACTCCTGCTCAGTGGGATAAGGCTTGCCGAAATCTATAATTTTAATCAATTTTGCTACACTGTCCACTGGGGAATCCATTTGTAGAAGTGATTTCCTATGGTTTATGTTTATGCTAAATGATTAGGATGCTATAATCAACATGAATCAAATGCCCCTAACTAAATGTATTATGAATGACATTTGTACGAATGCAGAATGTCATGAAAATAATCCCATTTTAATGCTTGGGCTACCATTACTCGTTGTCTGTTAAGGCTATCGCTTCACTGACATGAGTCTTTCTTGTTCAGCTGCTACTTTCCGACAGAAAACTCATAGAAACAATCCATTTTGTTCAGCTGGTTTGCCCCACTATAATTTCAAAATCCAGTCCACTGTACTTTATGGGATATAAGGCTTGCACCATCTTCAAACTCTCCTACTACAACTCGGGGGAATATAATCTGATTCCTCTTCAATTCATTCCCCCCGCAATTTTAAGGGTACAAGATTTGACTCTTCTTCCATTAATTTGGTCTGCTACACCATTCTTGGGTGTCATGACCAAATTTATATGCTTGATATTTGCATGGATGCAAAATACCATCTTTCTCTCGAGAATGATCCCCTTTTAAAGCTTGGGTTGACATTGCTTGCTATTCGTCAAGATTGTACCTTCGATGCAATATTTGTCTCTGATATATTTGACAGGAAATCTTAAGGGGTAGTCCCTCAGACAATTCCAACCCTTAGGCTCGGTAAATTCTAAACAACAGTCATGTTTTAGGTTCCCGTATTATTTAGAAACTTCTAGAGTCATAAGCAGAATCTCCTTTGTGGAAATATTTTAATCTATATTTCAATGCGAAATGCTTGAAAGAGATCATGGCAAGGGATAAGAATGAAATTAATTAAGAGCATAGCTCGCAACAATTAAAGTAATCGGAGATATCCAAGGTAATAAAATAAAAATGATTGGGGCGTATCTCGAAAACAATAAGGCAACCAAGGATAGTAAACATGGGTAAGATAGAAAATTAAGTGCCCCAGATATCGCAGCCTGAGCTTCTCTGTACAAACTTCTTGATGACCATTTGAGCTCAACATGTGTTTAGGTGATCCGAAGTACTTTGTCAATGCCCCGAGATGTAGCATACTTCTTCATTGTTAACTCAGGCATAGTAAGACTACTGTATGCCACACTTTCGATCCAAATTTGAGCCGCCCTTTTCGGGTTTTCAACTCAAATCCCCTTTGGTCTCAAAGCGCCATTTGCAGGTTTTTGCCTTGGCCTCTCCTTTGCTTTTCTTTTCATTCTCTTTTTTATTTTTCTCTTCTTTTTTCTTTTCCTTTTTTCTCTTTCCTTTTTCTCTTTTTTTTTTGAAAGTGAAGTATCCTTCGATTAAATCCAAGTTCACAGGGTCAGGCAAGTTCTTGCCATTTATCTTAATCAACATCAATGCCCCTACCAGGGATAAGGTCATTCCCAATTTGACATCCATTTTCACTGAGATCTTTTTGTATGGGAAGGATCATTCTCAAAACTAAGTTTCCTTGATGAAATTTTCTGGAATGATCTTCCCGTCATCACTTCGTATCATTTGATCGTAACGGATAATTTTTGACCTCCTTTTTCAATCAGGTTCACTTGATCATCGGAATTGGATTTACTCAACTCTGACAAAACTCGTGGAGAAGAGACCTTACCAAAATTGCATTCATTCCATAAATCAACGAAAAACGTTGCCCTGGTGAAGGTTCTGATAGAGGCTCCCATTATCCTTTTTTTTTGCACTGTTCATTTTCGGGCGATATGGTATATAATATTGAACAGCCCGGATGCTTCAGATATCGTACTGCTATTTAAATTTAGTACATCGTCAGATATGGTCCTTTTCGGTACTCCATACTAACATAGAAAATGCTGGCTATTGACCTCGCATCATTGACATATGAGGCAGCTTCTTTCCACTTGGCAACATAATCGACGACCACAAAAAGAATCAATAATTTTCAAAGGCTTTTGGTGAAATCAGCCTGACGGCACACATGCCCTATATAGAAGAAGATTATAGGATTCACTGATTCTTTGCAACATGAGGTTTGCTTCTCATCTTGTTCACCGTCATCAACAGATCAGGAGATAAGCTACAATCTTAGTCATCTTCAAAGTCTTGAGGTCCCACTAAACACATATCTCGCTTAAAAGGAGATTTTAAGTTAGCAACAGTGTCACTCATATCATTGATATCTGAAGACCTGTTATAAGGATGAAAGAAATTTTGAAGAACAAGAGAAACCAATAATATTTACTCG
The DNA here is from genome assembly GCF_007990345.1 of Gossypium hirsutum. Classification (NCBI taxonomy): domain Eukaryota; kingdom Viridiplantae; phylum Streptophyta; class Magnoliopsida; order Malvales; family Malvaceae; genus Gossypium; species Gossypium hirsutum. The sequence continues at coordinate 73,503,565 of NC_053432.1, forward strand.
TGTGGTATGATTATGAATGAAATGATAAAGAACAGATGTTTGAAATAAAAAACAAGAGAATTTATTTCATTGAAATAAAGACGCTAGACATAAGCCTATTTCACAAAAGGATTCTTATTGCCTATAGTGTAACACCCCCTACCTGTATCTGTCGCCGGAATAGAGTACGAGGCATTACCGAGAAGCACGAAACACTTACAGATAGTTTAAATACATTTTCATAACAATTTGTTTCGATTTCATACTATTTCATATTTAAGCTTTATTCACTAAAGTATTTGAAATATCATTTTTATGCAAATAGCACACATGAGGTACATAATTCTATAATTATGAATGAACACATTTATCAAACATATTCCATGTTTTTATATATATCATAGTTTCATATTTCCATGTATCAATTACCATCACTTCCTCGTATTTCAAACAAATACGTGTAACAATTCATAAATATGCAATTCATTAACTCTTCCTACCAATTACGATTTAAATTGCCAAATCACTTATTGAGCCCAATTTCAATGTTCACTAAAATTTATCATATAAATTTTAATGTATGTATTCATCAATAAATTCCATGTACAAATATCATCATCTTATATTTCCACATACATTTGCTTTCCACATTTATGAATTCAAATAGCATATACAATACAAACCAATGTATTTCAAGTACGTTTTCATGATATTTCATTTCGAACTCAGATTATTTCATACTAGAAGTTTTCTCATTAACTCATTTGGAGTACCAATTCGTACGGATAATACACTTAAGGCGTAGAAATATATAATCACAAATGAATTCATCCATCAACCAAGTTTTATGCTCATGTCTCATCAACTCGTATTTTCTTATGTCACATAATTCCATGTAATACTTACCAAACTTCTTCAAATTAGTGAACATCTTACGAAATTGAGTACTTCGTTTTTTCGATGCTATAGTTCAACTATGGTCTTACACATCTTTACATAATGATGCCATAGCCCAGCTATGGTCTTACACGTAATCACATATCTCACTGATGTCATATCCCAGATATGGTCTTATACAATAGCATATATCACACCGATGCCATATCCCAGATATGGTCTTATACAGAAATCACTTGTCACTTGTCACTTGTCACTTGTCACTTGTCACTTGTCACTTGTAGCCAAAGCTACCACTATTCACTGATCAGGTAGCTGGTGCTATCATTTTTCACTGATCAGGTAGCCGGAGCTACCACTTTTCACTGATCAGGTAGCCGAAGCTACCACTTTTCACTGATTAGGTAGCAGAAGCTACCACTTTTCACTGATCAGGTAGCTGAAACTACCACTTTTCACTGATCAGGTAGCTGAAGCTACCACTTTTCAGTTGTCATTTGCCATTGATCAGATAAGTGTAGCCGAAGCTATCACTTATCACTTTCACTTGTCCTTAATCAGATAAGTGTAGCCGAAGTTATTACTTATCACTTTTATTTGTCCTTGATCAGATAAGTGTAGCCGAAGCTATCACTTATCACTTGTTTCCATGGTCCAACCATGGTCTTTTCCTTCAATTCATCTTGTCACTGAACTGAAATGCTCAATTTGATCATTTATTCAATTTTCATGCTTTTACATTATTCACGATTTTATCATCAATACATATGAAATAACTCATCATAAAATTCATAAAATTAACAAATAATCACTAAAATTTAGCCATATAAACTCACAAGTTCAATTTTTGTATTATAACGATAATCATAATTTCATAATAAATATTCCAAATAAAACATTATATCATTTCTAATCCAACACTCATCGATTATAACCGGGCATGTGATCAATTTATACACGAGTCATTCATATATATGTATATTTTTCCTCCTCCTCCTCTCCATCCACATCCTTAGTATAAACAACACACTTGTAAGTAACATTATCCATAATTTTCATTATCTACTTATGTGAATATTCAAGCTATCCATCTGTGTCACAGTCACTAAATTATTTTTATCTTGAGCTAAAGAACTCCAAATTAAGATCCACTAATTTTATATGAAACTAGACTCATATACCTTCTTACCATAAAAATTTCATAATTTTTTGTTGGTCCAATTAATACAGTTTATTCATTGAAGTCTCCCCTGTTATGCTGTCTAACAGTTCCGACCCTTCTTCACTAAAAATTAATTATCTTCTCGTACAGGATTCGAATGATGTCCTCGTTTGTTTCTATTGAAAATAGACTCATTCAGAATTCTAAGAATATAAATTTAAGCCTCTAATTATTTTTATACAATTTTTTATGATTTTCCAAATTTAGAACAGGGGAACTCGAAATCATTCTGACATTGTCTCCCAAAAGTTATTGTATCTGATGATTTACAATTCCATTGCTTACATAATTTCTTTTATAAGAAACTAGACTCAATAAGCTTTAATTTCATATTTTATTCATCCTCTAATTCGATTTCTATAATTTTTAGTGATCTTTCAAAGTTAGACTACTGCTGCTGTCTAAAACAGTTTTAGTGCAAAATGTTTATTTCCATTTTGCCCCAAATTTCACAATTCATACAATTCAGTCCTTGCTCAATTAACCCCTCAATTAAGATAATTTTCTCAATTAACACTTTTTCTAGACATTATAAGTTATTTCATAACTATTGAAATTCAGAATTTCCATATGAAACTTTAACTTCAAACTCTTTTAGAATTAGGTCCCAAACATTCACTTTCTATTCAATTCTTTCAATAAAATCAGCATATAAATAATTTAAAGCTCTAATTCCATTCCAAATCATCATATACTTCCAGCACATGTTCATAACGACTTTCAATTTCTTTCATAGAATCAAAAACAAATGAATTCAACAAGTGGACCTAGTTGTAAAAGTCACAAAAACATAAAAATTTCAAGGAGAAAGCAAGAATTAAACTTACATGAAGCTAGAGTATGAAAAACAGCTTGAACCCTCCTCCATGGCTGTTTTTCAGCTGATGAATATGAAGAGAAATGAAGAGAATTCTAGATATTCCAATTTAGTCCCATTTTTATTTAGCCAATTTTGGCAATTTTCCAATTTTGCCCTTATTTCATCCATTTCCTGATTTTTCTCAACTATTGTCGCCAAAAATATCTCCTTTAGGACTATTTTTACTTTAGGTCCTTCCTCATTTGACAATTGAGCTATTTAATCCTTCTAGCAACTTTTACACCCTTTTTAATTTAGTCCTTTTTATTTAATTAACTACCCAAACGTAAAAATTTTCTGACTAAATTTTAATACTACCTCACCAACACTCCATAAATATTTCTAAAAATATTTATGGCTCGATTTATGAAGTTGAGGTCTTGATACCTCATTCTCGACCCAATTTACCTAATTAATTCTTTTAAATCACCAAATTCACTAATTCAAAAATGCTTTTACATTCGCATTCGACTCATAGGTATTAATTTATTAAATTTTTAACTCACCCGTCGGATTTAGTGATCTCAAATCTCTATTCCCGATACCACTGAAAATTAGGCTGTTACATCTAGGCTTAAAGCAACAAGTGTGTTTTGAATATGACTCTAGATTCGCCCTAAAAAATACAGGGATCTCTTCCACCGTCCCATCGTTTAAAACACTCCCAAGTATGCAAAGGTGAATGCCTGTCAAATTCTTTTCTCCGCATCATTGATTATTACGTTTACCCCTTCATCAGCATGGTTGGGTAACTGATTTTCTATTCCAGACTGTTGTCGAACTTCATAATACCCATTTCAACTAGCCTTTCGACTAACTTCTTAAAAGGGATACAATTTTCTATCGGCTGCAACGAGTTTTGAGTAGAACGGTGCTACAACATGTGCATCAAATAATCTTTTGCCTAGCTCTTTATATGTCATTAGGATAGGCGTAAACTGTATCATCTTCGTATTTCTCTTTGTGCTCGGCTCCTGCCTTGGTGCAACTTGTTGGCCTGTGACTACCGTTCTCGATTGATTAACGGTGATAGGTTTTGAATAGCCTGAGATCACATTGCTTACCTCACTTTCCTTTTTATTTAAGGCTGACCTTCTCGTGCTTTCCCCCGTTTCTATCTTCCCATACCTTATTGCATTTTCTATCATTTCACCAAACATCACTATGTCTGCGAAACTCTTAGTCGCGCTCCCCAACATATGATGAATGAAAGGTGCCTTCAAGGTATTAATAAACAACATAGTCGTTTCTTTTTCCAGCAGTGGTGGTTGGACTTGCGTAGCGACTTCCCTCCACCTCTGGGGTATTTCCTGAAGCTTTCACCTGACATTTTCTCTATGTTCTGTAATGTAATCCTGTCAGGCGCTATATCGATCACATGGCCATACTGTTTCATGAAGGCCTGCGCCAAATCCTTCCATGATTTGACCTGAGCACGGCTCAACTAATTGTACCATTCGGCTGCGGCCCCAGTCAAACTATCCTGAAAACAGTGAATCAACAATTGGTCATTATTGACATATCCCGTCATTCTCCGACAGAACATTGTAATGTGAGCCTCAGGGCAGCTGGTTCTATTATATCTTTCAAATTCTGGCATCTTGAACTTCAGAGGAAGTACTAAGTCCGGGACCAAACTGAGTTCCTTTGCGTCAACTCCGTAATAATGATCAGCACTTTTTAGCTCCTTAAACTTCTCCTCTATCCATTTGCACCGATCCTCGATCTACTTTGGGAGCTCCGCCCTTACTTTTTCCCCTTCAACCTCATCTAAATCAGGGATCGTGGGATTTTTCATATTGTTTCCAGGGTTAGAGCACGAGCCCGTTGAGAAGTTTACCGGTGCCAAAGTGTCGGCTTGATACAGAGGTTTAACATTAACAGACACCCTTGGTGGCTGTGTTTGAATGTTTACTGGGGCAAAGCTTGTAGGACAAGCAGAGTCATTGTTGTCATTCCCAGTATCACTCATACGGCATTTTCCTTTGTCAGACCCTCCCTTCAGCAGCTGTGTCAGCTGGCTCATCATGTTGTTTTGTGACTCCAGCATTTGATCCCTCATCTCCTGCTGGATCCTAGCCAGCTATTCTTGCTTCTGAGCTTGAAGTTGCTCCTGCATCTCCTTTTGCATTTGTTCTAATTTCTCTAACCTCTGATCGATATCCCTTGTTTTCCTCCGTGTATAGTAGTGATGTTCTAGGGTAACTTAAAAATCTCTAATTAATAGGGTTCTTTTGTGCAACTTAATGTTTATGATGCTATGCAATGCAAATGCATGACATGGATGCAAAAAGGAGACATCGATTCGAATTCAATTCCATTTAGAAAACTTCACTGAAAAACAAAATCTTTTACATAAAATGAATTACATATACGGTCTTGCCCTAACACCCAAAGCTTTTATTTTCCTAAGAAGGCAGGCTAACTCTAGCCCTCGATCTGACTCTAACTCATATTTAACTCCTAGCACATCTGCTTGGACCGCCAAAGTCTGCAAATGACCAGCCACCTCTCGTATCTGAGCTATAGCTTCGCCCATGAGGTAATCCCTATCTCGGACCTGATCTTGAGATCGGTGAAGCTGCTCCCCTAGTTGCTTATTATTTGCTTCCAATAAATCAATTTGATTCTCACAGTTCTGAAGTGTAGTCTCAAGTTCTTCTATTTTCTCCTTCAAATTCTCGACCTTACTTAGGCTAGCCCTTAATTCAATTACTGAGTTACGACTCCGATGTTGCTGTAGTGCCGTTCCTAACTCTGCCACCTAAGTTCTTAACATCTATTTTTCATTCTGGCTATCATCCAAACTCTTTTTACAAGTGACTTCTCGAGCTTGAGCATCATGGAACTTTTTCTCCTACCAATCAGCCCTAGTCTTTTCCTCTTGGATTTCTTGCCTCTACTGTTCAGACATTTTACCCAAGCCAGCATTTCTCATTGACTTATACAGCTGCTTGTAATCAGTCTTCAGACTATCCAGGTCCACCACAACCTCTCTCTTTCTCTTCTTCAAATTCTCAGCCTCGGATTTTTGAACATCAACATCCAGCTTTAAGTACACTTTTTCCTCCTCCAACTACTCTATTTTCCTTTCTAACTCTGAGGTTTTCTTTTCGAAGTCTTGCTTTATGATTTCCAATTCAGAGAGGACCACTCGCAGATATTTATCTATCGGTCGAGCTTCTTCTAAATTTGGCCTCGGGATATTGTCGTTAACCCTTTTACTCCACCATTCATTATATTCAAGAGTCACCATTGGATTCGCAGTAACTCTCTTTATTCAGCAGGTTTGGTTCTAGGCATTATAAATCTCGTGGCTCTTTTTCTTGGAGCCTTTCTCCCCATACGAGAACCCACTCTGAGCTAACCTATGCGTTATCAGTATAAATTGTCTAGATCTATATTGTCTCAATACAAGCAGAGGGGCGTATCCAACGGCTCCCCAAATCCCCAACAAAGGGACCTAATCATAACTCCCACATCGGTAGAGAATCTCATCGGAAACCATCCAAGGGCTTTCCATTCGATATCCTCCTCTTGGAGATTTTGAAGTATCGCCATCCATTTTCCTCTATTATGTCATCTCTTCTCGATATGGTCACTATCTCCTTCAAAGGTGAATAATCTCCGAGAAAAGGTCGGTAAGAGGCATTTTCTACCCTCCAAAAGTGGCTATGAAACCACACTAACAAGAGTTGTGTACACCCAATAAATTTTCCTTCACCTGCCCTCCGACATGCACTCAAAGATCTGAAAGTCTCAGCCAAGATTGCAGGAACATGAGTGACTCCTTTACCAAATCGGTTAAATAGATCGGCGACTGCTTCATCTACATGCCTTAAAGCCTTAGGGGAAATAACCAAACCATAAACGCTCAAGGCGAAGACATCAACTATTTTCTTCATATCAGGGTGTGCCAGGATCAGATCTTTCAAATTTTCCCAAGGGTTGCACTTTCCATTGCCTTTCTGCTAGACTCAAGCCGCAACCCACTGCTCACTCATCCCAGTGATGTTCATCAACCTCTTTACAAAGGTTGGGGTATTGACAGCTCTAGAATAAATCTTATCAACTTGAAACCTCGGACAACGAAGCAAGGCTGTATATTCCTCGACAGTAGGTGTTAAATCCACCTTTCTGAAAGTAAAACAACTGTAGGCGGAATTCCAAAATTGAGCCATGGCGCGGAACAAATACCTATCTACCTTAACATCGAGGAGATACGGAATATCACAATAATTACAGTAGAGTAGCTGCTTCATCTCCTCATCCCAGCGACTCCATAATTCTTTCAACTCCTGAAGATCATTCTGAACCACACTAATACGGGTAAAGTCCCATAATTTTGACGTGTACTCTTTTTTCAAACTGTCACCTTTCTCTAACTGTGCATTTTCTGACCATCTTTGGACAAACGCGTTGTCTTTCACTTTATCAAGGAATTCGTTCTTCATGGCAAAACTTTCTATTAGTAACCAAACCGTATATCGACACCTCCTTTTATGATGAAAATGCTATGCAATGTGATGCAAACATAAACAAAATGAAACACGTTAGTACAGGAGAAATAAACAACCTAGAACACCTATCTGGGTAACCATTAAGGTTTGGCGTAGCCTTAACTAGGGTAGGCTCCTAGGGTTTACTATATGTGGTTCAGTTCTAAAGAAAGGGGTACTTAAACCAGCAGGTTCCTCGACCCTCGCCCATTATAGGTTCATATGGATCAAGTTCGGTTCAGGGGAATACATTTCCTTATGCCCGTACGGAGGTGAAAACCTCACTAAGACATAAGTACGGATGTATTCTGAAAGCGATCCCCTAGCCCATGCGAAGGTGAAAACCTCACGAAAGCATAGTTTCTCACTCCCACTTAAAAGGTGTGACCAAAACGGTCATGCGATATGATGCGAGAGTATATAAAGAAATTCAACGGAAAAAAAAACTCAACAAGGACACAGAAAATGCAAAGCGAGGATCGTGTATTTTTAGAAAAATTGAATTTCTAAATTTCGACAAGAGGACAGAAAATAATCAATTTACATCTCGACTCTCTTATTGGTCCCCAGTGGAGTCGCCAAGCTGTCGAAACCATTTTTTTGGAAACGGAAAATCGAATTTTGAAAACGAAAAGTTGGGAGTCGCCACCAATCGTTTTTAATAGGGTGTGATAGGATCACCTCAAAACACGGTCATTTTTAATAAATAAATAAAATTTTCAAAACGACAATTTTGGTCTGCGAAAATAAAAAATCGGTTCGGGAGTCAGTTACGTACGAGGAAGGATTAGCACCCTTGACACGCCCGAAATTGGTACTTGATTGATTATTTAGTGTCTTAATGTCGAAAATTAAAGATTTGGACAGAGTTCAAAACGCGATCCTCCTTTTATTGGCTTTTAAAACATTTAGGTAAGTCAAATGTGTATTAAAGACCATCTCACCTCAAAGTAAAACATTACATCCAGTACGTTAGGACACAAAATTTTGACCCTCAATTGTGAGCTTGCCTTTAAAACGTGCGTTTTAGCCTTAAGAGGATATTCGAATATTCAAAACAAACAAAGAAAGCGAAGCCCAATATGTTAGGGCACAATTCTTCGAATTCTTTAAATACCGAACATTAACTTTATTTTGAAAATTTTTTAGAGCGAACTGGTAAGAGGATATTCGAATATTCAAGACAAACAAAGAAATCGAAACCCAGTACGTTAGGGCACGATTCTTCGAATTATTTAAATACCGAACATTGCCTTTATTTTGAAAAATTTTGAGAGAAGATCAATGGATAAATGAATTAAGGACATAGATTTTTTTAAAAATGATGATAATAGGCAACATGAAAATAATAATATGAGAATAATGCTAACCATATATAAATAATAAAAAATAATAATAGTAATTAATAAAAATAATTAATAAAACAACAGTAATAATAAATACAATAATGTAATAAACATTGTGCTAATAGTATTAATAATAATATTAAAAACATGATGATAATAACAAAAAATATGTTGACAATAACATTAAATATGGGGGATAATAGTAAAAAAAAATAATTGGAATAACAATGTTAAATTAGTAATAGTGAGAAATAGTAAATAATAATAATTTGATATAAAAATGGTAACCAATAATAAACAATGGTATAAAAAAATAATATAATAAGTCTATGTATAATAGAAATTTATATTTAAAATAATTAACTTCGCTTAAAAATATATATATTTACATAATAAATATATAATAATAAATAAATAATAAAATAATATGAAACATAACTCAATTTAATTAAATTAATAGAAAATAATAAAAAAACAAATATAAAAATAATGAGAATAAAGCTCAAATTAATTAATTTAACAGTAAAATAACAAAAATAAAAAAAGGGGTTAAATTGAATTAAAAATGAAACTTTGGGGCCAAATCAGAAAGGAAATAAAATCAGAGGTAAACTCCCTCTCTTTTCCCTTCTTTCGTTTGTGTAAAGAAAAAATGTGAACGCCAAAGTAAACAAAATTGAATAATATAAAAAGTTACCTTAAAAATCTGATTTGTATTCTCTTTGATTTCGTATGTGTATTCTTTAAAAAACTCCCCCTTACAATAGTTTTCCATGGCTTTTATAGCCAAAATTTACAACTTATAACAAGTAGGGTGATAGAGTTAGTGGTCGGTTTAGTGGGGTGTTTAATTTGGGCTGATTTGATTGGGCCCGGGCAGAAATTTGGTCCTACAGAGGTATTACCGGACAAGACACAATTTTCAAACAATCATAAATATGCACTTGCACAAACTTTTAAACCAAACAATCCTTATATATATTTATTTATTTATTTATTTATTTATTTATTTATTTAAAAATACCACATAGCCGAATATAATTTTAATGTAACTTAAATAATATGCAAAACATACAAATTACATTACACTTCAAAAGCAAACTAAAATTATACATTAATAGAACCCACAAAACCAAATACAGATAATCACTACAATTTGATCAACTTATATTCGACATTTGTACTTTATAACATGTACAATCAATTTTTATAATCATAATTAAAGTACTGACTTATACATTATACAACATTCATCTAACATCAAGTAGGTCACTTATATATGATACTCAAACTCATATAATTCTCATGGTTTACTATTACTCAAATCACTATTCATTTAGTCATTTATTATCGTCTCACTTACATACCATATTAAACAAAACAATCTCAATAGATAATCATTATTTAACTTCATTAACCATAACTATTTATTTAACCATTTAAACACTTTAAGTATACATACATTTTCCATGCAAACCAAACCAACATAATCTATGCATATTCGAACATACACATACATCATTAACATTTTTAATCTGTTAATAACCAAAGCCAAGTTTCATTCATTAAAACATAACATACCCTATATCATGCACATCTAAATATACCCTAAACAAGCTTAACATCTGAACTATTGTTTATAATTGACTATACATACACCAAAATCGAATTCACAAACATATACTTACAAAAACATTAACCAATTTTTTTAAAGCATATAACTCACAAAAGTAATAATTAAACTCCAAAGTTAGACATGATCAAGTATATATATACCACCATTATCAAGCTAATTCCAAATCATATAACACATAACTCAAACAATACTTATTTAAATCACATATCATTTTTACCAAAATGAAATCAATCCATAAGCAAACTTAACCAAAATCAAACATGGAAATTTAGCCATTTTTGCATGGCCTTATACAAACCATAGTCAACATTTCAAAAGTATGTTCCAGCCTATACATACCATAATTCAAGTTCAACTATATAAATACCGAAACAGTGGATAGTGTGATGAACTTTACTGATGATCCCCGAGCTTGTAACTTGCTTCAAAATCTATAAAACAGAATCACATGTATACATAGAGTAGTCATAAGCAAATAAACAATTCAAATTATATAATCAATTCATTTAAGTTAACCAAATTATATTAAACTCATCATTTCTTAATCTCAAACTACAAAATTACATATATAATACATTTCATACTCCACTTTCCACCTTGGCCGAATGTTCAAGTGATCAAATTTATCAAATGTTATTCAACTTTCATAATCAAAATGTCATTAAATAACCAAACATACATATGCTCAATACACAAACTTAAGAATCATAATATAACATCATGTACATTTATTACTTATTTGGCCGAATATACATATTATAATCACATATATATTTCATTTGTATCAAATGCAATTTGTAATAAATAATCAAATTACTCACTTACCTTAATTTAATTAAGTAATAAGCTAATTCATACCTGGTCATTTAGCTCGTTTTACACATTTGATCACACTTATCATTTCCCGTTGAACCATTTGGAATTGGATAGGACACTCAGATAATCACACATAATACCAACATCCCAGACGTGGTCTTACATGTAATCACATATCGGTGCCACTATCCCAGACAGGGTCTTACTCGCACACATATATCGGAGTCACATATTGATGTTATGGTCTTACTCGCACACATAAGTCGGAATCCTATGTCATGACATATGTATCCTAACTATTCGTAAGGTTCATACAGGGCTTTCGGACGTCGTAATTTGATCGAAACAAACACGTGAACATGGTTACCGAGCTTATATACATTCGGCATTTGCAATTAAATATTCTCACATTTCATTTCAGCAGATATAATTTGCATTTAATTAAAATTAAGTATGTCTATTTGCTTATAAACTTACCTCGGATGATGAAAAACCGGTACAGATCGGCTAGTCGACAACTTTAGTTTTCCCTCGATCTAAATCTGATTTTCTCTTTTCTTGATCTAAATTAATATAAATTAAAATTATTAAATCAAATATTCAATCAAATTTATCCAAAAACATACAAATAGATAAATTACACTTTTACCCCTAATATTTTACATTTTTCACAATTTAGTCCCTATTGCACAAAACACAAAATATACAAAATGTTACAACAACATAGTTAGGCCGTACCTTACTTATATACATACAAGTCCTTACATTTCATTTATTTCACATTTTAGTCCCTCAAATTATTATTTTTTCAATTTAACCCTAATTACTCAAATTCATCAAAAATTCCAATACAAAACATATTAATCCAAAACATATCTTCCCATATTCATCATCAAACATCACAAAACACAAATATTCATCAATGGCATAACTCAAAATATTCATCAAAATCAGAAATTCTAGCATCGATCGGATAGTATTCGAAGCAACGATCTCAAAAACGTAAAAATTATCAAAAACTGAAACCAAACTAACCTTGAATTTCAATCAACAATGGTCGAATACCTAACTTGTCTTTTTTTCTTTCTTTTTTTCGGCAAGAAGATGATAAAATGGCTTTATTTTCATGCCATTTGTTTTATTTATTTAACATTAATAATATATTTACCTAACCATCCATTAAAATATTTATAATTACCAAAATGCCAAACCATAAATTCCATTAAAATTTTAATGGTCAAATTACAACATAAAAACCTTCCCTTTAATAAGCCTTAACAATTAAGCACTTCTAATAAATAGCCAGTCACTTTATAATTTACGCGATTAAGTCCTTTTATTTAATCAGCACTCAAACAACAAAATTAAATCACGAAAATTTCACACACACAAATTCACACATAATAAACACAGAAAATAATTTTTAAATATTTTTTTGACTCGGATTCATGGTCCCGAAATCACCGTTCCGAATAGGGTCTAAACCGGGCTGTTACAGTAATTAAGCTTAATTATTTAACAGATTTATGTTTTAATTACTCAAACATTAGTGGATTCTTCCATAATATTCTGCTAGCACATAATATAAAATGGTTTAATTGCCATTTTGTACCTTTAGCTAACTGTAATTTAAGTTATTAAGTCTTTGGCCAAATAAAAACTTATAGCAATAAGACTTTTACAATGTAGTCTTTGTACCCTAATTAAGCAATTAATTCAACAAATTACTTGACCAAACTTTGGGAAACTTTAGTGGAGTATTGGAAATCAGATTGTTACACCGTTGACTGGTCAAAAATTATTATAATACTTTAAAAAATTGTAAAAAAATAAAAGCTTGTAAAACTTATTGAAAATTAGTAAAAATTCATTTAAAAATATATAATTATATATTATTTAAAAGACTAAAAGTTCTAGAAATTGTAAAAAATTATAAAAATTCTTAAAAATTATAATTCTTTTAAATATAAAAATGTGAAAATTATTAAAAATTTCAACCAATTCACAATCAATTATCAATTCATACAAATTTTACAATTTATTTAATTTTGTCCTTAAAATAGGGACAAGCATAACTTTCAATTCAAAGCCCAGATTAGAATCCAACTTCACCAAAATTCATTAGAGACCTTCTATTTTCTATTCATATCAACATTTCGTAACATTTTTCTATTTTATTCAATTTGGTCCCTAATGTACTAAACTAACAATTAAACTTTACAATTTAGTCCTTTTCATATACTAAGCTTAGTTTCTAACAACTCCACATCAAATTCATTCAATTCTCAACAATGACAACTTTTGAAAATTTTAACAGTTTTACAAATTAGTACATGGGCTAGCTAAATCAAGCTCCCATTGCCTCAAATCTATAAAAATTAATGAAAAATGAAAAGGACTTACTTGAAATTAAGGGATGAATATGCAAAGTTTTCAAAAGCTTCATCCAATGGTTTTTTAGAGTGGACGGTGGTGTATAGATGATGAAGATGTTTATCAACTTTTTCCACTATCTTTAATATATATAATTAGTTTAGTTTTAATTAAACTTAATTAATTAACTTAATCATAACTCATTAATCACTAATAATTAATTATTTTAATCTAATGGTAATTAACATCACATCTCACTATCATTCCTTTTTAAAAATGAATAAAATTATAAAAGTTATTTAAAAATTATAATAATTTTATAATCTAAAAATTATAATAATTCTTACAATTTTTCTTAAAACTATCTTCTAATTTTCAAATTCAATGCTTCTTTTTCTAATTCAAAGTTTAGTTCATTTGTCAAGGTTTTCCTTGTAACACCCCTAACTCGTATCCGTCACTGGAATAGGGTTATGAGGCATTACTGATCAAATCACATCAATATTACATACTTTAAACATTCATAGTCATAATTATGCAAAAACACAATCATATTGTCCCTTACGAGGCTCTTGAAGGCCTTAAAACATGCTTAGAAGTGGTTCGAGACTAAACTGATAAAATTTGCAAATTTTGGGAAACTTATAAAATTTTCAAGCATTCAAGGGTCATACGCCCGTGTGAACAGGCTATGTGCCTCACACGGCCACCAGACACGCCCGTGTCACAGGCCGTGTGAAAACAATGCATACATACTGACTTGCACCACACGGCCGAAGAAACGCCCGTATGCCATGGCTGTGGAAAAACTAAAGGGGTTACTGACTTGGGTCACACGGTTGGCCACACGCCCATGTACCAGCTCGTGTGTCACACACGGCTAGTAGACACGCCTGTGTGTCTAGGCCGTGCCAAACCTGTAGGGTATACTGACTTAATTCGAAGGGCTACCCCAAGGGACACACTGCCATATACCAAAGCCATGTGTCACACACAGTCAAGCCACACGCTCGTGTGCTCGGCCGTGTGGAGTGAAAATAGGCTTAGTTGAAGCCACATTTCTCACCCTTTTTCAAGCATACCTAAACCACCACATTTGTACCAATCCAATACATTCAAAGGCAGCCAAAACATACTATTTCATACACATAATATGACATTTATAATCCATTCAATCAACCCCTAAAATCATAAACAAAAACATACCAAAACAACAAGTCTTAACCTTAACTTCTATATGTATTTTCTCACCATCTTATCAACTATTTTATGCCTCATAATATACCATTTCATCATTAATAAACCAATTCATAACATACCATTTCTCAATCATGATACATCATTGATAATTAACCAAATCAATTACTCATCTAGCAAACACATGAATCCATATTAATCTTGCCAAAACATAAGACATTATATGCATCATAAATCACTTATCAAACTTATGAATTAGGCTAACTTATATGGCCATACACACTCCAATATTTACAAGCCAAATCTCATGGCTAATATCATAACTCAAAACATACCAAGATAATACTAGCCTATACATGCTATATACCATATATACAAAGCTTCAAAAGTACCAACAAGATGATCGATAGTGTGACAATGTTCCTGATGATCCTCGAGTCCGAGCTAGCTTCGATTATCTATAAAACATGGAAAGAACACACAAAGTAAGCTTTAAAAGCTTAGTAAGCCATACACAACTAAATTACCACATGAATCAACATCATTTCCATCAATAGACAAAGTTCGAGTAAGCACATATAAATACACTAACCTTTCTCAATTAGTGCTTATTCAAATTCACAGGTAATTTCATCAAATACTTCATTTTTCAATACTCGTATGAATCTTGTACGTATCTGTATCATATAACTCGTCCACACATGATTTATCGACTTGACTTTGCCTGTTAAACCATTTGAAATCGTTAAGGATACTCGAAAATCATAATAGCTCGTACAATGCCATATCCCAAATATGGTTTTACATGTCGTCACATATCGATGCCACTGTCCCAGACAGGGCCTTACACAAAATCATATAACGATGTCAACGCCCCAGACATCGCCTTACACATAATTACAATACAATGCCAATGTCCCAGACATGGTCCTACATGTAATCACATCTCGGTAATCTAATGTCATGACATTTGTATCCTATACTATTCCTAAGGTTCGTGTGGGACTTTCAGATATCGAAACTTCGTCAATTCTTGCTCATATTTTCTCGTTAAACATTCATAGAAATTCAATAAAAATTAAACATTTATAAATCAATTTCAATGTATTTATTTGCATATGAACTTACCTCCTATTCAGGGATAAACAGACTAGATCGACTATACGATAACTTTCGATTTTTCCCCGATCTAAATCTGATTTCTTTCATTCTTGATCTAAATATATTCAAAATTAATCAATTTAATCACCAACTCATTCAATTCAGTCCTCAAACACACATTTGGAAATTTTTACACTTTAGCCCCTAAAGTTTCACATTTTTACAATTTAGTCCTTATTTCATAAAAAACATAAATTACACAAAATCTCAATATTCCATGCTTGGCTGAATTACCCTTAAGCCCCTAGTAGCCCATATTTATCAACATTTCACACATTTAACCACACAGTTTACAAATTTCACAATTTAATCATATTTAAGCATTTTCATCAAAAATCACTTTACAAAACATATTAATCTATCAACAATTATTCATTTTCCATCATCAAAATTCAAAAACATTAAGCTACCATCAATGGAAACTCACAAATTCATCAACAAATTCAGAAATTAGGGTACAGGCTAGTTAGTACTCAAGGCAACGATCACAAAAACATAAAAATCATCAAAAATCAAACAAAATCACATACCAATTTGAGCTCACAAATACTGAACCCTAAGAAGCTTCAATGGCTTCTTTTCTCTCTTTAAAATTCGACTAAGTGATGAATAAACAAGATGATACCTTGTTTTGTTTTTAATTTATTCATTTTATTACTAAATTACTTTATTAACCTTTACTAAACCATTTAAAATCATCATAATATATGCTCATTTATGTCCATTCCCACTATCAATGGTCTATTCACAACATAAGGACTTCACATTTACTCAACCATAGCAATTAAACACATTTAACATATAGAATGCCACTTTTGCATTTTACGCGATTTAGTCTTTTTTTCTCAAATTGAGCTATTAAATGATAAAATTAGCTTAGGAAATTTTCCAACATATATAATCACATGCTATAAACACCAAAAATAATATTAAAAATAATTTTATAACCTCAGATTTGTGGTTTCGAAACCACTGTTCCGATTTAGCTAAAACCGAGCTGTTACATTCCTAGCATATCATTGAAAAATTTTCAAGCAGACAATTTAGGTTCCATTTCATTTTAAAAATATATATATATTTGGAGAAATACATCTTAAGGATTGGTTTGAATCGGATCTAACAAATCGAATCCACTAAATCAATGATGTTGGATTGGTACAAACTTTGAAGACTCATCTGGGACAATCCAATTTACATTAGTCTTTGTTACTATATTTTTTCTTGCTATTTTATCCATTGTTTGTATCTTGCTATTTTAGCCATTGTTTGATAGGGAATTGATTGTAATTGATCTCTACTATGTTAGCAAGTCTCAAAAACTCTTATGTATTGAGAGACTTGTATATGTTTTGGAACTAAGCATTGATTGAACTTACTTGTTCAGCAAAGAACGTTTTTGAGAGAGTAAAATTTTTGTTGTTTGGTTTTGTTGTTTGAGATCTCAATAGGAGAACTTAGAGGTGAGAGATCTAGCCTTTAAATACACAAGTGAGGTTGCTATATCGGGGAGTGATAGCACTTGAATTACTTATTATATTGGGATTAAAGATTAAGGAAACTGAATTGTGTAAACAATTCCTCATCCCCTAATTTTATTATGTTTTACAAAATATTACATGAAGTGTCCACTTTTACTATCACTTCTTTCTATATTTTATTTTACTTAACTAGCTAACAATAACAAAAATATAATTTCATTAATATAAGCTATGATGTTTGAAAGCATTCCACTATCTTAATCACACAATTGTCGAAAACGTTATTGCACTATTAATTTCTTCTAATGATGATCATCAAAATAACATTATAGAATTAAGCCTTATATTTTCTTTTTTCATCTTATTTTCCTTCTAATGTTTTTCATCTTCCTCTCATTCTTGCTAGATGGCAACAGCATGATTCTCTTCTGAGAATATAATATTGTATATATTGGAAGTTTTCAAATCATAATGAAAATAAAATAAATATATATATTGTTAAGGAGTTGAAGACTGAAAAAAGAAATAACTAGTGTATAATTGAAGCTAATTAAGAAGAATATTAAAATTTATAAGATGCTTCAATTTGACAACTATTAACATTGCTGCGCCTGCACTTGCACTTAACAACTATTAACAAATATCGTGATAGTACGAATGGTTTCTGACAAGACGTGTTAGCTCCCCAAATGCAAGAGAATTTGGTACCGTGTAGCTAATATTAAATATTAATGTTCTTTTGGTATGGAAATCTTTGAACCATATACACTGTATTAAAGTTTCTAGAATGTATATGACATCACAATTTCATTAAAAATTCATCATTTAAAAGCTTAAGTACTAAACTATACACGCATGAATTAAATGAGTAGAAAAGGTTGGAGAACACAGGACAAGAAAGGAGGAAAAATTGTAAATCTCTTAAGGGTTGGGTTAATAAGTAATCATCAAGGGCTGTTTCCGAAAAAAAAATTAAATGTAAAAATAACCCGTCCCTTGAGTGAGATAAGGGCAGGCTCTAATAATAAAAATAAAATTTGACTAGCTATGGGAAACCACCAACTTTAATTTACACCAAGGGAATTTGGAATTCCACTGAATTTGTTAATATTATTTAACATTGAAATGACCCAGGTGCACTACCCACTCAGTGCCCTAAACCTTTATGCTTTCTCTTCTAAAAGAATCTCTCTTAAAATGGTAAAAAGTTGTTTGCAACTGTAATTTTGGGAAAGTTCTATGAATTCATAAACCAATTAATAATTTCTAAGTATCTTTTCTCATTTGCCTTAAATGAAAAAGTTGGAGTTTCCTTTATCAGGCATTGTTAACATTCATGCATTATTGTAAAAAAAAGAAAAGAAAAGAAAATGATATACAAAATTTGAATCTCAATTACACATAACTTAAATATAAATGCTTTGTAAGTCGATTGTCACTAAACCAATAAATTTTTTTTGCTTATTTTTGGACCCACTTCGTTTATAATTCATTTTTGACCTTAGCAAAGCAGCCAATGAAGAACCGATTCGAGGGTCCCCTAGCTGAGAAATAGGCATGCAATTCTAAGCAATTCTAACTCGTATGATTGAATGGAATATGTACAAAGGTACTAATCTTTCTGATTCATTTGTCACCAAAGGAGTTTACAAGAGACTAAAGAGAGAGAGAGAAGAAGATATATACTCCAATCCTTTATAGCCTAGTTTTATTTATAGCTTAGATCTAGAGAGCATACAGTGTTTCCATAGGAGTTCCATACGCTATATAAAGAGCTTCTGCTTGTTCTCGTCCTCCAGCAAGGAACTCCAATCGAGCATATAAGATATATATATCCCTTGATTCTCTGTCTTTAATTCAGAACTCCTCAAATGGCAAGGGAAGTAGAGCCTCTCATGGTTGGGAGAGTCATAGGAGATGTTATGGATTCTTTCATCCCAAGTATTAAAATGTCGGTCACTTTCAACAACAAGCAAGTCTTCAATGGGCATGAGTTTTATCCATCAACTGTTGTCACCAAACCTAGGGTAGAGGTTGTAGGAGGTGACATGAGAACTTTCTTCACTCTGGTAATTAAATTTAAAACCCTTCTTCTTATGATGTCATTTTTAACAAGTTGTGCTCCACCTAGGTCTTTCACTGTTTAAATCGAGCTGGTGTTTATGTTGCTTTGCAGGTCATGACGGACCCGGATGTTCCTGGACCTAGTGATCCTTACTTAAGGGAGCACCTTCACTGGTACAGCTCTCAATAATATGTGAACAGTAAAACTTATCAAAACCCTACACAATTTTGGTTTCATCACACACTCATACTACACTCACTGAATGATCTTGAAAAGCAAAGCTTTATGTATTAATTAATCATATTAAAAATTTAAGATAACAAAACCGTATACTTATAATGATGTCATGTCTTTATTATGAATCATCTGCAATAATCAAGTAGTCTGCATGCATTTGACTCGAGAGCTCTTACCAATGGGGAAAAAAAGAGCTACATACAGACAGCAAGATAAAATAATAGCCTGACAGTTTCTTTTGACATCTGACCGTTTTACAGGATTGTGACAGACATCCCTGGCACCACAGATGCCACATTCGGTAGGGTTTACTGTGTAATTAGATTTACTGTTGAACAATTTAAGAAGATACAAGAAACACTGATCTTCTCTTCTCTTCTTACTTTTTATTTTCTTTTTTTTTTTATGGTTTCTGGGGGTTTGTTTTTTTAAATCAAACAGGAAGGGAAGTGGTGAGCTATGAAAACCCAAAGCCAAATATAGGGATCCACAGGTTTGTGTTCGTTCTTTTCAAGCAGAAACGTCGACAGATAATCAAGTCACCTTGTTCAAGGGATAACTTCAACACTCGACGTTTCGCTTCTGAGAACGATCTTGGCCTTCCTGTTGCTGCTGTGTATTTCAATGCTCAAAGAGAAACAGCTGCAAGAAGACGTTGATTAACCTGCACAAAAGTATATCTGTGATGGGGTGGTCTTGATCAACTAATATTTGTGTGGTTTTTCTATTCAGTATAAAGATATATATGTATATAGGCTTGTTCTCTATTAAAAATAAAACTTTGTGCAGAGATCCATCCTCCTCCAAACTCTGCCATTGGTTTGATTTCAATTAAGAATTGTTGAAGTTGAAGCTGAAATGTTTTTCAGTACTTAAATCTGAAAAAGTGCAACTTTTGAATTATTTATCTGTATGAATTATTACTATTCACTAGTGTAAACGAGGAGTAGTACTTATTTTTCAAACTGCGGAATCATTGGAATTACAACGTGGCACAAAATCACCCATGCAACTCACTATTTGACAAAGTACCATGAGAAAATAATAGGGATAAATCTTCAAACTGTATATCACCTTATTATAGAAATTATGATTTTGTATAACTTCATATATCAAAATTTCATTTCATTTAATTAATAAAATAATTAATAATATACAATCATTTTACATATCATATATACAAATAATTATATTTATATAATATATAAATAAATGAATAAAATATAAAAATAGTTATAAAATTATTATCTTTATTTTATTTTGATCACCAAATTATTAATTTTTTTAAATTAATCACTAAATTTTTTGGAATCAATATTTGTATTACTCTCCCTTAGTCGTTGTAAAATGACTGATGAGAAGCTGGTATGAGCATTTTATTAGTCTAATTAAATAATCTTTAAATGTTTATACATTCTATCAATATGATTCTAAATATAAAATATTTAATAAATTTAACTCTCAAAGTTTATAAAATTTATCAATTTAGTTCTAATTCTATTTTTTTCTATCATTTTAACTTATATTTGATGAGTAAATAAAATAACAAATTTTATAAATATTAAAGGTTAAATTTATTATTACTAACCACGAGTTTACAGTAACCTTCAGAGCCTGTTAACTCCACAAGGACAAGATTCTCTCAAATACTTGGACCAGATTGAAGATGTTACCGCCTAGACCTCCCTCAAAACCCCATTAATTTTCAAACAAATCCGGTCTCAGTCTATCCGTTGAGCGGCAGTTACAACGCAGAAGCTTCAAGTTATGGGATTTTCAAAGAGGTTCCGAGCACAAAGGAGAATGAGATTGAGAATGATTCTGCAGGAGGCAACGATGAGTCAGGCCAAGGAGCTGCTGTGGAGAAAATGCCACTAGCTCTCTGGAAACACTGGAAATGGAGTGAAATTCTTTTGAAGACCGTGAACCAGACCTTTCCAGTTTTTTGCAAGCACTGAATGAACTTGTACCTATGAGTTTCTAAGCGTGGTAAGGCTTATGGTTGACAAAAAATGAAAATCAATGAGGAGTTTATTTGATTATAAAGTTTTATTCTAAATGTATTGAATATTTTATATTTAGATAAATATTAACGAACTAAATTTATTATTAAATTAATAAAAAAAGCCAGGTCAACACTTCCAATCAGTCATCTATGGTGATGAAGTTTGACCAATCTCATCATCTTTTGGACACTCACAAACACAACATGAAGAGAAAAATTATTTAGAGAAAACGGGTCTACTTATTTTATTGGTTTTAGCTGTAATACCTCCAAAAGGAACCCAACTCAGTTTATACAAGAGGAGACTGTTAGCTCATGATGAGGCTGTTATTAACGACTCATCCTAAACAACCAACTCAGTTAGCAGAACTAAACTGATACAAACATACTGAAACAAAACTAACTAATTACTCTAACAGACTACTAAACTACTCTAACAATACCTAACTAATAGGAAAGTGATCAAAATATTTTCTATCATTTTATATAAAATCTAAAAATATACTTATTTACAATTATATTTAAATCTAAAATATTATAATATTCATTTACAGCTTTATCATTTTAATCAAATCTTATTTAATTATTATATATTTTTCAACATTTGTTACGTGCATTTTTTTTGCAATGGTGGGTCTGTGATAATATAATAGTAATTATAAGGCTTAATACTTCCTTAAAAAAATATAAGGCTTAATATTACGTAATTACACATTTCAATTATTTTATGTAATGTTTAGAATTAATATTTATATCCTTTCTCTAGGAAGATGGTATATTTAAGCACGCTCAAATTAATGCCTGTTTACATTAATCAATATGTTGTGATTCCAATTAAAGTACTATATGATGAATTGATGTTAAAAATTATTAAAATTACTGAATAAATCAGGCAGAAACTCACCTGAAATAGATGCTATGTGATAAAAAATGAAAAGCTGTTAACGCAAAGAGAAAAAGAACACGTGTCAAAAAGTAACAAGTGGCCACAATGAGGGGCAAAGAAATTTTCTTCCTACATCTTTAAATTTGAATAAATTTATTTATACTAGATTACGAAATATTCGTGACAAATAAAAAATACAGTTATAAAATTGGATTAGGATTATATTATATTATATTCAGTGTAAAATTACGTAAGTTCAAGTACTTCTTATTTGACATAATGCTTAGAATTAGGCATAATTTATCTCCAACTTATAAATAGGAGAATAATGCGTTTTAGCGTGCTCGAACCTATATCTTCCTGTATTGACAACAATATCCAAGTAAATCGAACTAAGATTCAGTCAACAATGTTATAATATTTTTTAATTTATAAAATATAAAATAAAAAAATACTTTTATAATAATATAAGATGCTTTGTAAAAAAAAAATCACAGTAGAAATAATAGTACTTGACAGTAGAAGTATAGATATATAAGTATTAATTCAATAGCAACAATATATATAATTAACCAGTCGCAGTGCATCTGTTCAATTGATATGGAACATTTTCAATGTTGATTAATTTGTTGCAGTGTGAATTGATTCTCTCTTTTTCTTAGTATTGAACTTTATTCTTTGGCAAGTAGTAAGGCAGCAAGGCCAGCTGATACTAGGATTCCAACATTACAATTCCTCATCCAGACTGCACTACCCCTTTACTAACATTAATCTCGTAGAACCAATGTTTTACCAGGTCAGTAATTAAATTGTTATGTAAATACGGCATTGTTTGGTCAAAGGGAAAAAAAGGAGAACGGATGGAAAACTAAAACATGGACTTTCCTTCATGTATCTGTCTTCCAAAATTACTACAAAAATAGGAACCAAGCTATTGGCAATACATTGAAAATTAAGGAACAGAAACTGTAACATAAACAGAAAACATAATTAACCTTTCATCCAAATTTTTGTAACTTACTCTTTCATATTTTCCAAGACAAGTAAAATGTTTAGTTCACTGTTTTAGGATCAAATCTTCTTCTCATGGTCCCAATCTGCTTATGATTGAGGCCAAAAGCCTTCTCCAAAAGCTCCTCGTTGATACCAGACCCAAAAATGGCAGATGGAATCTTTTGAAGTCCTGGGTTTTGGCTATTAAGACATGCAAATATTGTAGAAGGCTTCTCACCCACATTCATCTGAAAGTGAAGCAGACCTTTTGGAAACACCATAACTTCTCCTTGCTCAATCACCCTGGAGAAAACTCGGTTGTTTGAATCAACAAAGCCTGAATAAACACTTCCTTGCACCACGTAGGCAATCTCAGTGGCTCTGGGGTGAAAATGGGGTGGATTTATCCCACCAACTTTCAAGTCGGCTCGCACAAATGATATCCCTAGTGTGTTGATCCCTGGAAAGATTGTGGGATTCACTGGGAAGGTTGCCAGGCCTGTGTCTGTGAAGTTTCCACTGGATTTTAACCCCGAGAAGACGAAATCATCGGTGGTGGCCTCCGACGAGTTTTTGCAGGGTAGAATGCTGAGATGAGCTGTTTTTATATATCCAAATTTGGGATTTGGAATGCAGAAATCCTGAATCGGATCAGGGTCCGAGGCTAAACTTTCATCCCCATGCATGATAAATACCACTAGTACAATCAAAACCCATGATTTTTCTACCATATTTTTTCCCTACTAATAAATCAAATCTCTTAACTCCTAGAGGATGTTCAGATCGGTATATATAGAAGCAAATGAAGCATAAAACTTGCTTTAAAGCTAAATACGCTCTAAACATGATTACAAAAGCAATAATCAACAGTTTCGAAAGCAGAATATCAGGAAGTGTGTACTATTTAGGTAGAGGCCTGCATTATTATCACTGGTATATTTTCATTATATAAACAAAATTAAAAAAAGGAAGTCATATTTTTAAATTTGAAGAAAATGATGAAGATTTCGGTAATGGATAATCGCAATGATGATTGCATATTCTTGATGTCGTCCGCGTGGGAAGGTCAATTTACAAGTGTCGAGCCAATCTAATCAAAGTTGAATATGATTTTGTTGTAAATTCGGGAAAAAAAATTAAAAACCAGGAAAATTGAAGCCATCCTTTGCTTGAATGTGAAGGAACGTAAAATTTGTCATGATTAATTCCACTTTGTTGTTTTATATGATGATATTTCTTAAATTCAGTGGCGTGTAAGAGTTGGTGGAAAATAAAGGAAAAGTGTTTTTTTCCCTCCTTCTACTCACTTTTGGCCTTGGATATTTATCTAAAATCTTTTCAAACTATCCTATTTTCAGTTTTTATATGCTTGGATGACAAGATAAATAACTACGAAATATTATTTCATAGATTTTATTATTTAGATACTTGAATTTGGATTTATATTTTAATTTTTTGCATTCAAAATTCTTTATTTGGGAGAATCACAAGCTTCCTTTTATTTAATTTGTAATATTTTAATCCAACATTCAATAATTTATCCCTAAAAAAACTCAATAATGTAAATTAAATTACGAAAGAACACAAAAAAATAAAATAAGTATTATTAATAAAATATTGAAAGTTTATATAATTACATTGCCTTGAAAATAATTATGATAAAAATAAGACGTCATCATTATTTTAAAAAAGATATATTATTTAATGTTTTTATATTTGTGTGATTCAAAATTCTTTATTTAGGAGAATGGACCTCTTTTTTTTGTATTTAATTTGTAATATTTTAAGCCCAACATTTAATAATTTAAAATATAAAAGAAACACAAAAAATAAAATAGATATAATATGAATATACAAATATACCAAAATATTATTAAAAAGCTTACATAAATATATTACCTTGAAAATTATTATGGTACAAAAAATAATATGAAAACACTAACTTTACGAGAGAGTCGGGGTTAAAGTTTTTGCTTGGCATCCCAATGACTAGAATTCAAATCCTATTAATATAATCCCCTCCCGATTTATAAGCTACCAAGAAATATATATATATTTAGTGAATACAACTTTAACATTTTTCCATACAACATAATTATATATACAGTTGAATGAGAAAGTTGCCCGTTCTTTGTGGGGTTAGGCAGTCTCAGACCATCGTTTGGAGCATCAATGCTGGTAGTGTATTAGCGTTAGTACGGTAAATACTAGCGTTAGAAGTCAATCAGCATGGACGATGAATTACATGAAATTTGCTTCACAAAGGAATAGCATGAAGCGGAGGAAGAGGAGTTAATTTGAATGCAACAATGCAAAGAATAAATTCAAACACAGGATGGTACCATCCATCAACCCAGATGCATTAACTACAACTTTTTCAAGGGTTTAGAAATTGTCAGAGTTTGTTAAAATCTTTCCGTTGGAAACAAATACGTTTATTTTTCCAATTCTTAAACAAAGGTGTGTACTAGAGAAAGGTTTTAGAGGAAAGTCCATGGATTTTTGACAACCACCTGTTAACTCTCGCAAATTATGATGGTCACTTGAGACCAAGAAATTGTGTTTTAAAAATGGTGCAGGCATGGGTTCACATATATGATTTACTGCTTGGATGGTTTCAACAAGATATGACAATTCGATTAGGCAAAACGGTTGGTAACCTGAAAGCTATGCATATTGCCAGCAAAGATGGTGCTTGGATAGTTACCTAAGGTGTCAAGTTTGAAAAATATATTGTTTAAGGTGTCAGGTTGTTTAATAAATATACATGTAAATTTTTATTTATTGCATCAATATTAATTAAAATAATCTAGTCTATCATGTCAACTAATTAGTATATTTGAACCACTAAACTTCTGATTTACTATGCACATGATTTAACAATATTAATGTAAACTTCTATTATCTCATATGATTTAGCCAAATTAATATATACATTATACCAAGTAGACGAAAATGTGATAGTTTTTCAACACAAAATTTTACCCAATATAATAAATTTAATTAATCATCTTCTCATCTACAATTTCAATATGATATCCGTTAAAATATATATCCTTTTAAAACATAATAATGTATTTGAGACTAACTAGAACATTGTGCATTAATTATCTTCGAAAAACAATGTATAAGCTCTTATGGAGCCTTAAATTAATTTTGTACCACCAAATATTGGTTCATCCATTATCAAGTAAAAAAAATTGTTTATTATCCCTAAGGATAATATACACTATTGTATTATCTATGAGATATATGTTTCCTTTTCTTTAAGAAATATTAATTGAATAATAAAATTTTTCAAGTGTATGATGTTGGATTTAGCGCCCTAATTGTAGTACATTTGTTCGTATACTTGTATTTTTTAACAGATTGATTTAATAAAATTATTAATGAATTACATTAATACCCTTTGTATATTGTCCTAAATGGTTTTTGCATACAAAGAAAAATAAAAGAAAATATTAGCTTACTGGTTATCTAATATTTAACTACTACTAAGCAGTATTACGTTGATGATGGATTTGTATGTGTGACTCGTATACTTTGATGTAAGTAAAAGTCTAAGTTCAAATAGATAAGACACGTCCAAAAGCTGGTGCATAGGGTATACGACTCCTCTAGTATGTAACATTATTCACAATAGTAGAATTCTTAGCTCAAGACATAGGTAAATGATAACCTCTCATTGACATTACATGATAGATGAAAAGTAAACATAGTCACAAGTCATTTGTCTTTGTGATGAATGATTTAATTACTATTTGATAGTAATTGACTTTTAATGAAGAAAGGTGTAATGGTTACCATGAGATAAAATAGGATCATACTGGTTTGACGGATTTACCCCAAAGAGATAAATGATATTCTATGACGTAACGCAATTGTGACAAGGTTATTGGACGAGCACGGATCGAATTTTTATTCTAAGTGTCCCAAAATAGTAATAGATCACAAACTGGGTCTCCAGAATACAAACATGCAAGAATCTTAATTCAAATTTTATCTGTTCATGTTTTTGTCATGGTTAGACTCCAATTATAATAAGGATTGTAATACGCCTTGCCCGACTCGACCGTCGAGTTTGAGTCACTGGATGCTACAATCGTTGTTAGAGAAATTATGTGCAATCATGCACTTCTCAATTGTTTAAATGTATAAATAAACATTAAACACATTCGCAACATGTCACATAATCATTTTTTATTCAAACATGATTTTACGAAAGCTCTTTTGCTAACCTGAGTATGACTTAAGACCAAATTAGAACCAAAATGTAGAGTTTTTAAAAGTCTTGGGCTGACGTCACGAACTCAAATTTTTAAAATACATTATTACTATTTCTAAAAGATATTATATTTACTAAAAAATAAAAAAATTATTATAACCACCAAAATATAATATAATAATATTAATAATGGGTAATCTACAAAAATAGTCACTTTTGTTTGCCTCAGGTTACATTTTAGTCACTTATGTTTAAAATGTTACGTTTTAATCACTTATATTATTATTTTGTTACAAAGTGATCACTCTACCGTTAAGCTCTGTTATCTCTCTAACGGTAATCGTAGGTGGCAGTCCAACTAGTCCAACTAGATTTTAGGTGACAACTTAGATTTCTAAATGGGATGAAAATAAATTTTTAATTAAAAATTTTAATTAATTAAAATTTTCAAACCTAAACCTTAACTTAAAAAACTGTTCATCTCCTCTTTTTAATTTTTCTTCTGTCTTTTATTTTTTTCAATGGGTTTTTTTTCATTTGATTGGAAAAATTATTATTAAGATCAAAATAGTTGAAATCAGCAATAAGAAAGAATAATATGGAATACCCACAAAGAGATTGTGAACATACAAGTTGATTCAGATCATAAAAAAATTGATTGAGAAACCAATTATTCAAGAGCTGTAAAAAAACTAGAAAATATAATAATTAGGAACAAGAACAGTGAAAGTAACGACCCTTTTCTGAAAATTTTAAAATTAGCTTGAATGAAACATGTTTCTGGTTGCATTTTATGGGATGTCTATTGACTCAAAATAAAATACATGTTTACAAACAATTTCAAAAAGTACAAGAAAATATCAAGAGTTTTAATTTAGGGTTTTCATTAAACAATAAAAAATCTAATATTTTGTTTTTCAATACTGAATAAAAGAGATAGAGGAATATAAAGAAGACATACCTGAACCTTCCATTGAATCCATCTTTATGAAGCACTCAATTTGATTTCAACTATTTTGATCTTAATAATAGTTTTTTCAGTCAAATGAGAAAAAAAACCATTGAAAAAAAGAAAAGATGAAAAAAAATTAAAAAGAGAATATTAACAGTTTTTTTAGTTAAGGTTTAGGTTTAAAAATTTTAATTAATTAAAATTTTTAATTAAAAATCTATTTTCATCCCATTTAGAAATCTAAGTTGGCACTTAAGATCTAGTTAGACTGCCACGTAGGATTATCGTTAGAGAGATAACGGAACTTAACGGTAGAGTGATCACTTCGTAACAAAATAATAATATAAGTGACTAAAACGTAATATTTCAAACATAAATAATTAAAATGTAGCATGAGGCAAACAAAAGTGACTATTTTTATATATAGATTATCCTATTAATAATTTAAAAATATTGTTTTCATTTTTCAATACTTATATGAAATTTTAATAAAATATTAATGTATTTAATATTTGTACTATATAATTTTATTCTTTTTATTTCATTTTCACTCTCTCTCTCTCTCTAAAATTCATCCTCTTTTTTTCCAAAAACCCCCCACATCGACCATCGTGCGTTGCTGGCTGGCGTCTTTTCTTTCTCAAAATTTCAAGTTCGAATTATTTCAACTCCTCTTATCGATTTTCCTATTGTCTGCTAACGTCGTAGATCTACAAAAAACATTTTGAAGCTTTCACCTATATCTCGTTATCTTCCCTCGTTCGACTGCAATGATTCTCTCCCTTCTTTCTTTTCCTCATTGCCTAATCAAAACCTACAAACCCATGCTTTCATTCTCTCTTTTACATTGTTGGCCTGCTGAATCATTCCAGTGTTGTTTTTTTAATTGTTTTGCATTTTACTTTGTTGCTTGTTGAATCATTTCAGTGTAGCTTTGTTTTGTTTTATGTTGAATTGACAGAGTATTTTCAGAGCCTGAAAGGGATGTTATTCGATGGGGAGGTAGGAATAGCCATTCAGCACTTCCTCTACTGAATGATTTTGGAAATTCGATGAGCCAAATTCATGCTCTACTGTAGCACACCGAACCAACCCTAATATCTATGCCATTACGTAGAACCAAATAAAACATAAGATTACCAACAATGCAAAAGAAAATCAAAACCCTAATCTAATTTTTGCGATGGAAAAACAAAAAGGCATAAAGTGAAACTAAACCCTAACTTTAATAAAGTAGACTCACTAATTTGAGCGACTTGGACTTGGGGCTGCAATCGGGTCTCACTGGGACTTAGACCAAACTAGACCTTCAGTGTGCAGATCAAATTCACACCCTGGCCTTTTTCAAACGGGCTCTTTGAAGCTTACGAATTTTTCAAGATCCTAATAGTCTTCCTAGTTGGGCCACCGCAAGACATAATTTTAAGAAAAATTCATTTCTGAAAACGGATTCTATTTAAAAATTAATTCCATACGGGATATCCAAATATCCACCGCCCCATTCGGAATTTCATCCAACATTGTTCAATTACAACAACTAAACTCCCATTTTGATAACTTTGAATTCAATCATAAAATGAAAATTCAATGTAATCCTAAAATTCAAGAGTCAATCCCAAAATTTTACATGAAACTCAATTTTGCTTAATTTAGCTCTAAAAATCAATTTAATTTAAAAAGTCTACATACTCTCGTTTCAATAAAATCAAGAATTTGAAGCCAAAATTAAATGTTTTCTTTGATGAATGAAAACCAAAGGAAAAAAAAAAGAAAAGAAAAAACAGGGTTCCTTAAAATCACTTGAGTTGATTCCCACCACCTCAACTTTATGTGGGATCAGTCCTCGAAATATTTCCAATAATAATAAATAAATAAAATTGATTTAGCACCCCATAGTAGCGACAAATAAACTCATTTTTCAAAATTAGTAGAAACGCAGATTTCAACCCTTGTAAAACGAAGGAATTACATTATATGCTGATGCTTGAAGAGAGAAATTATAAAGGCCTATTTGTTGCTTTTACTTGTAGTACTACTTGTTCAGCTTGAAATGAATACTACATAATAATGCATGGTAGGGCTTTCATTTACCATGCACGCATTATGAGAGTGGAAGCTTAAATTAGCAATTGGCATAGGTAAGATGAATGGGGTCTTGTTGATGAGCAGAGAAGGCCAAACAGCACACGCGTTGAGCTCAGAGCAGCAAAGCAAGGCAGAGGCAGCCACATGGGCAAAACGTGTCGATCAGAACAAGCCTCAGCCGCCCATCTACTACTATTTCGGGACACCCAGTTTTTATTCTCAACTTCCTGCCTGCGTTAGGGTTGATTTAGAATTGACTTTATAGCCTTTGCTGCTCTTTCATTGGGCCCCACTCCTCTCCCACGGGAAACTTATATACCCCCACCTCCCTTCATACAAACAAATGCTTTCATCTTCTTCTTATATACCCACATCTGCAACTCATCATTCCTCGTCTTATTACACACACACATATGTATAAAGCAACTTAGTGTTGGTTTCATAGAGCTTCCCAAACTAAACCCTTTTTTTTTCAGCTAAATTATCTTCTTCTTCCTCGTTGGAATCAGGTATGTCATACTTACTTATCTATCATATAGTTCTTTTTTCTTTGTGTTTTCATGGTTCAAGTCTTCAAGAATCGTAGACAATTCAAGGAGATATGTGTTATTAATATTGATTGAAGTTCAATTTTTGAAGCTAATTTGTTCTATGGCCTATCCCATGTATGTCTGTTGTAGTTAATAATGTTTTATGTTACATTTAACTAAATGTCATATGGGTTAATTATATAAATATACCAAAGAAAATTATTAAAGGTAAATATAGATCCATAATATACTAGAGTAGAGGGCGTATAGTAGTTAGCTACATAACT
Source organism: Gossypium hirsutum (assembly GCF_007990345.1). Taxonomy (NCBI): domain Eukaryota; kingdom Viridiplantae; phylum Streptophyta; class Magnoliopsida; order Malvales; family Malvaceae; genus Gossypium; species Gossypium hirsutum. The sequence goes on from NC_053432.1 coordinate 73,535,293, forward strand.
AGCTTTGATAATTTTTATTTTTTTATTTTTTTAGATCAGATCAGATTAAATTGTTGAATCGAAAGTACGTCCGTCTGATTATATAAGTTATTTGTTTGTCTAACTAAAGCTGCTTTGTTCAATTAAGTTGGATTGAGTCCAACCGAGTTTTAGTTCAGTTATTAGGGCAATAATAGAAAGTGATACCATTAGTATTCAGTGGTACTAAACTAAATGATGCCTGCATCCATAATCTTTCCCATAACGGAAAGATTCTTTTGCATTTAATTTGCTTCTCCGCCACCCATATCGATATTCGACTTTAAGAAAGTAGCCCACCATTTTGACTAAATCACATCACTTTTTGAGGTTGAATCACTTCGTTGTACGGCTCTCATTAATCCACTCTCTCCTCGCCAGTACAACTTGGAATTAAATTTAGAGATTTGTTCAGCCAAAATAAAATGAAATTAAGATTTGGACATACTATTGCTAATATTTTCTTTTCAAAAAGAATGCTTAGGATTATGGAAAAAGAATAATTAGTATCCTAAATTACAGAGGAAATATTTTAACTTTAGGGTTTGTTATATAAGAACTAATGAAGATTAAATTTAAGACCTAGCTGTAAGAAAGTGGTAGTATCTGATTTTTTTTTCAGTGTTTAGAACAATATTTTCATGCTCTCTTTCTTTGTTCTCTTTGTTCGGTCTGAATTAACAGGTTTTAGTCACAAAGAAAAAAGAATGGTGGTCTCCGAGTCTGAGATCGGCGAGGTCGAGTCACCATTGCAGGGGGCAAATCAGCAACAGAAGAACCACCCATTCTCAGAACTTGGAAGGCAATCTTCAATTTATTCTCTAACACTTGATGAGTTCCAGCATACACTGTGTGATGGCGGGAAGAACTTTGGGTCCATGAACATGGACGAGTTCCTTACCAGCATCTGGAACGCTGAAGAAAACCAGGCTATCAACTCCAACAATAACAACACCAATCATCAAATCAACTCTGCAAATAAACAAGATAGCGATCAAGTTCATTTGTCTTTTAATGAAACATCAAGCAGTAAAGGTATAGCTAAGCAGCCTAGTCTGCCAAGGCAAGGCTCGCTTACACTTCCTGCACCGCTGTGCCGGAAGACGGTCGATGAAGTTTGGTCTGAGATACAAAGAGGGCAGCAAGGACAAGGGCAGAGTAACAATAGCAACGTACAAAATGCTGATGAGAATGCCAGTACTCGGCGGCAGCCGACTTTTGGTGAGATGACCTTGGAGGATTTCTTGATCAAAGCAGGGGTAGTAAGGGAACAATGCATGCCACCACAACCACCATCGGTACTGCCTTCACCGCATCATCAGCCACCACAATATGGGCTGTATCAAACGGGCAATAACCCTACAGTTAGTCCAGGTTTTGTTTCCAGGCCTGTTGGCTTTAGTGGGACTGCATACCAGACAATGCCTCCAGGTTTGAATGATGGTAAGACTGGTGGTGCCTACCAGCCAGCTGCGCCACCACTAACAACGGTTATTTATAATGGGAAGGTAACTGGTGGTGGTGGCTATGGACCGGGAAAGACAATTGGAGGGGTGGCTCCAGTGAGTCCAGTCTCATCGGAAAGGCTTTGTACCAATCAAGTTGATAATGCAGCTTCACAATTCGGGATGGAGATGGTTGCGGTACGAGGAAGGCAAAGGATCATCGATGGTCCAATAGAGAAGGTGGTCGAGAGAAGGCAACGTAGGATGATTAAGAACAGAGAGTCAGCTGCAAGGTCTAGAGCTAGAAAACAGGTACATATTGAATTGAGAGTTATACTATTTGCTGAAGTAAATGCATACAGTTATATGTGTCAGAAACCGGTTTCCCATTATCACAATTTTACTAGTGCCTTGGCCTAAGTGCCTAACAGTTACAAACAACGACAAGTGTCTTCCATAAGTATCCCGGCCATGGATGAACTTGACTAGACCTCAATCTTCTTAGTCTTTGAAAACCTAAGCAATTAGAATACTACAATGTAGGATACAACTCTTTGCTTTCATCTTTTCTCTATCCAACTGGACCCGACAATTTTAAGAATTAGAATACACATGCTTGATGGTTTTAATTGACAATTTCGAAGTTTTTGTTATACCAGCAACAGGTTATTGGAGAAATTAAAATATGACTAAAAGTACCCATTTCTTACAAGGTTGGTTTGGTTTTAACAGGCATACACAGTTGAGCTAGAAGCTGAATTGAATCAATTGAAACAAGAAAATGCCCACCTTAAGCAGGCTCTGGTAAACATCATTGGTTTTATTTATTTTCATTAAAATTGATGATTTTCATGAAGCTTTTATCATCTATCATTCGAATAATTTTTCTCCCGTTTTACTTGTATCAATAACATAACAGGCAGAACTCGAGAGGAAAAGAAAGCAGCAGGTAAAGGCATTCATGTTAATGGCAATACTATGCACCCAACTAGTTAGAAAATTCTATACATGATTTACTCTTTGCTTCGTTTCTTCCTAATTTTTTTTTTTCAGTGCTTTGAGGAATGGAAAACGAAAACACAAACAAAAGCCCGGAAAGCTAGAGAAAGACTAAGAATAATGAGAAGTCTGAGTTGTCCATTGTAAAGCAAAAATATGTCACTGCCAGGAATACAAAGGAACAAGAAAATAGAACACGTGGCCTGGAGTTTCAATTCTTACAAATATCTATTCAGACACCTAAGACAGTTTTCATCTTACAATACATTGGCTGCAGTCATTATGAATAATCAAATAGCACATCAGCGATTTGTTCAGTCAAAACAGCCTTGACGACGGCTTAAATGGAGGTGGTATTTGGCAATTCCCAGAAATCATAATAGTTTATCATAGAATCCTAGATTCCCAACAACTAAATGCCACTACTTGGCTTTGCAACTTGATATTGACTGAACCATAGGCAACATATCATAGCATGAGCCACATAAATTATAATGTTGTAACTATAAATATGTTCATTGAACTACGCCAAGTGCTATCATTTCCAAGGAGTTGATGGAACATACCTATAAGTTTGTATTTTGGCCAAGAATATTAGTTATTGCTGCAATATAAAAAGAACCCCATGAATACAACAATTACACAAACAGAACAAACTGGTATGTACAAAATGATGGCATCTACCATGCGAAATACGTGAATCTATGCACTAGCCATACTCGTACAATCAGTTAGGGGAAACTTTAAGAGCTCCCTGGAATCATTAACTACCACCCTGTTTAGCAGCTTCACCACTAACACCAGCTGTTGTCACGATAGATTTACCGTAACCACACTGACCTTTAGAGTTTGGGTTAATAAAAACAAATTCAGACCTGTGAAAATAAGGTTGAATACAAATCAAAACGCACTGGCCTTCATAACAAAAAGGTGCAGAAAATCAACAATAGGTACAAAAGCCTGTTCTGTAACAGATTGCATTCAGATTGATGCATAGACATGCGAATTGCAGTGAGCAAAACTTCGCTACGTGCAACATCCCAGATAATTACAAAATTCAGTTAAGGAATCTGCTAACAGAAATAATTTTCTTCCCACAGGAAGCTATGTCCATGAAAGCACTCTGAGCAACCGCAAGAAGGCTACACAGTGGAGGTGGATGGAGAGGGGGTAGAATGGCTATAGTAAGTAGCCGTCGTAGGAATGAATTATTACTCACAAAAGAAACGATGACAGACAGGATGAGCCATGCAGTCAAAATAGTCAGAAATATTATGCCCACGCATATGCCGGGTAGGGGTATTTTCAATCTTTTAAGTTCTTCTCGCATGTGTTGAACTGTCAGGACAACAGTATCCATAACAATAGTCAGAAATAGGCCAAGTGTTAGTGCTTTAAATGCAATTATTCAATCTGGTAATCACTGCTAATTAACCGTACAAAGCTACGATATTTAGCTAGCGGATGAACCAAAAAATGATGTGAAAAAAACAAAAATAAAGCTCCGAGAAGATTGGAGTTTGAAATACCTCAGTTTATCATCATCAAAAACCATCTTGGTTTCAATCATATGCACAAAGCTTCAGGATCAATTGGTATTTTCACGCCCTTGTCCTCAACAAATTCATCGAATTTTCCTTTCTCATCTCTCAGTCAATTCCGTAAAATAAAAATAAATAATTTTCCAAAATATTAATGCATTTCGTAATATAAAGAAACAAAAGTCGGAACACTAAGAATATGAGACGAACCGGCGTAATTGAGGGTGTAGAATAAGCGGCTGCAGCCGCGAGCCTCAACACCCAATCAAGGAATAATCTATTGAGCTGTTGAAGAAGGTGACGAATTCTAGGGGCAGCTGATTGGGTCAAAGACAGCGCTTGCCGCCTTAACGCCGCCGGCTCGATTTTCTCTGCGGCGGCAGTCGCGAATAATCGAGAAGCCATCAGTAAGTAGTCTCTAAACAATGTGGTGGCCTGCGAAAGTGATGGAAAGGGGGACGAAACATAAAAATCTCAAAACTAAGGTCAAATTCGTAATGCTATACTTAATTTTTTTTAAATAAAACGTTATACTGGAATTTGATTTTTTTAACTTTATATATAAATTAAAAAAACCCTGAATTTTTTTTTTCAAATCTTTTGCTTCTTTTTGTTTTTGCTCAATTTGCTCTTCGTTGACTTTTTAGTCTGTTTCTATTTTGAGAATTTTACAATAATAAATGATTTCATGAGTCAGTTTAGACTCATATTAAGTTTATACTTTTTTTATTTGTTTTTCCATTATTTAATATGTCTTCACTTTTAGAAGTTTTTGTCTCCTCTTGTAGTATGCCTTTTAGTATTGTTTATGCATGTAGTCTTACTTTTGTGAGTAATTTTAGGGTTGGTTTTGTCGTCGTTCCTTCTAGTTTGGTCAGTTCTTCGTTGATTTATGCCTACCGCTTTGAACTATCCAGGGTTGATTTTCTTATTATATTAAGTTCTTGCAATCACTTCTAATACTTTGTGCTTGAGTTGTGACAGAATCGGTTGTCAATGTGCCATAATGCTCTATTGATGTTTAAGCTTTTGTTATTTTCTTCCCCAACTTGTATGGTCTTATGAATTTCTCTTTAAAAAAATTTACATATAATTTTGATAAAATTTTGATTTGATTTGATTTAATTTGTAAATTATATCATATAGCATCATTTTATATTTATATATTGTATTTACAAATAATTATATTTATGTATAAAAATAAATTAATATTTATTGTTTAAATATGTATATAATTGAATTAACATTATATATATATTTGAACACTAATAAAAGATTCATGTGTGCCTCAAATTAAAATTTATATGTCAAATTGTACATTAAATTAATATTAATATGTAATTTTGAAATTTATCATTTTTTTAATATTAAAAGGAATTAAGTAAATTATACCATTAATCACGCAGTGCATTTTTATTTTGCCCCTTTAAAAGCTTTTCTCAATTTAGGCATTTATTTAATAGTTTGTTGAAAAATTTAAATAATTGAAAGTCAATATTTTCAATATATTTTTTAAAACACTTTTTTATTATCCCTAAAAAAGATCATCTAAGTCTGTGGCATGTTTTAGGGTTTGTCTGCCTTGTGTCACGAATATAGTTTTCAGGGATTTTCTAGGGTTCAGCGACATTAAAAATTAGGTTTCGGATCTGGGGGAGAATATGGCTGAAGTAAACGTGGTGGGGTAGATCTAGCAAATCTCCAGATTATGGAAGAGGAAGATGAGCCTTTGGTATTGAACGAAGATGCGGTTTCTACTGACTTAAACTACGAGTTATGTCTGGTAGGGAGGGTACTTGTTGTTCCAATAGGGTCGGAAGCGTGTAAATTATTGTACTAAAAAATCACACAAAGTTCAATTCCCAGGAAAGAGAGGTGGATCGCATGGATCTCTTAAATACCAAGTCTTTCCTTAGACAGAATATCCCTTCTATAGTAATTTAATAGCACAATTAAATACTACTATTATACCCTCAAATATTGAAAGAAAAATAAGACAAGAAAGAACACAAGAGTTTTAACGAGGTTCGGTAAATTATACCTACGTCCTCGGGCACTAACACCAGATGATAACTTTACTATCTCCAAAATATTACAAACAAATAGAATTCCTTAAGAATTCTCAAATGGGAGAAGAGAGAAAACTAAGAGAGAAAGATTGGTTGGGATAAATTGAAATGAGAACTGAGAAGGCCTATTTATAGTTGAGGTTTAAGGACCAAACAATAAATAGCCCATTATCTCAAGGACCAAAAAAAAAATTATCCCATGCCACTTTTTCAAAGTCAACTTTAGGGTGCTAAACTTGCACCACTTTGTATTGTTTGCCATTAATGTTGTCTCCCATTAATGTTAACAGTACTTACCGAAAGTATTGTTAATTTTCCATCTTTAAAAAATATGATGGCAGATTTGTGGCATCCTTTACAAGGGGTTTCGATTACAGAGATGAAGGATAGGCGAATTCTTTTTAGATTTTATAGTGAAGTTGATTTGAAACGGGTGGTGGATGGCATGCCATGGTTTTTCAACTGACATTTAATAATATTCCATAGAGTACAAAAGGGGGAGATTCCATCAGCGGTCCCATTATGGACCACAGTATTCTGGGTGCAGGTTCATAATTTACCGCCGGGATTCTTTACAGAAGGCATGGTGCGACAACTGGGGAATTTTATTGGGATGTTTTATGAGTATGATGCAACATTGATTACAAAGAAGGTGACTAAATACATGTGGATACGTGTTCTATTGGATGTGAAGAGCCCACTCAAAAGGAAGAAAAAGATAAGTACAGGGAGAAATCAATGCATATATGTGTTATTCCAGTATGAAAAATTACCATTGTTTTGTTTCTTATGTGGGTGGCTGAGGCATGGGGAGAATTTTTTTCCTATTCGACTAATCCTAAGTGATCAACAAGTGGAGTTTGGATGGAATATTTCACTAAGGGCAACGCCAAGGAGGGGAGGGCAAGTGGTAAGTAGATGGCTAAGGGATGATACTGATGAAGGAAGATGGACATGTATGGAGTTAGAGGGGGAACCAGGACAAGGAGATTCGGAGATGATGTGACGAACCAGAAAGATATTTCAGAGGGTTTGGAGGTGGAGGGGCGATCTAGGATATATACAAAGAAATCAATAGAGTGGAGGAGGGACGACGAGATTGGAATGCTTGAGGAGAGGGGGTGGATGCCGAATTGGAAGACATGGCTATAGATTATGTGGATGGAAAGAAAAGGTAAAGACACAACACAGAAGGAAGTAGTACTAACATTAGTTGGGGACCGGTGGAGGAAGGATTAAATAATGCATTACCGGCGGCCGCTTTTAAGCAGGCCGACCGGGCACAATGAAAATCCTCAGTTAGAATGTTCGTGGTTTGGGGCAGCCACGAGCTATAAATCGTCTCAAAAATAAATTGAGACGCATTCAGCCCCAAATTTTATTTCTAATAGAAACAAAAGTTAATAGGAAGCCTATGGAGATAATAAGGAAGAAGTGCGAATTTGAGCATGGTATTGATGTTGATGCGGAGGGGACTAAAGGAGGTTTGTCATTAGGATGGAGAGATGAAAGAATTTAATGTTGAAAAGTTATTCAAAATCGCACATAGATGTAGAAATTGAGGAAAATGATGAATCAATAGTGTAAAGATTTACGGGGTTTTACGGAGCGCCTGTAGAGAACAATAAAAAAGAGTCATAGAATTTGTTGCGACAACTGAAGCATGGGAACGATAAGGCGTGGCTAGTATTGGGGGACTTCAACGAAATTCTATTTCCACACGAAAAATATTGGGGACGTATAAGAGAGGAATGGCAAATGAATACTTTTAGAACGACTCTTGAAGAATGTGATTTGAATGATTTGGGGTTTTCTAAGCAGTGGTACACTTGAGAAAGAGGTAGAGTGGCTGGGAATAATATTAGGGAACGGTTGGACAGAGGGGTCGCTAACCAAGAATGGTGGAGTCTTTTTAATACTTATTCGGTACAACATTTACAACATGGCTTATCAAATCATTGCCCGGTGTTAGTTGATACGAGAGGGGATACGAGCCTACAAGCAATGTATGGGCAAAGGCAATTTAGATTTAGCGCCGATTGGTTGTTGAGTGGAGAAATAGAGGAGCAAGTCAAATAGGGGTGGTTGTCAAACGAGGAGGACATTTTGATGAAGCTTAAATAATTGGGGGGTATGTTTAAGTAATTGGGCAAAGAAAGAAAAAAGGGGCTAGGGAACGTCATTCAAAGGTATTGAACAATATATTGTTAAATTTGAATGCTAAAGGCATCAGCGATGAAGTATTAGCAGAGATGACGGAGATTAGATTGGAGTTGTGTAACACCCCTTACCCGAGACCGTTTCCGGAGTTGAGCACGAGGCATTACTTAGCTTATCTTACCAGTTCGGAGCATAAAAACTAGGTTTGAAAATTTATTTCATTATTCGCAGCAAATCTGTCTAATCGCGCAGCAGTTACTAAATTAATTATAACTTGAGCTACAGAACTCGAAATTTAATCCCGTAAATTTTCCCTGAAACTAGACTCATATATCTACTCATCATAAAATTTTTAGAATTTTTGGTTCAGCAAATTAGTACAGTTTATTAGTTAAAGTCTCCCCTGTGTCACCACCAGACTGCCCTGACCTCTAGTCACTAAAAATAAGTTTTCTCACTATAGGATTTTCATATGAAGTTCTTACTTGTTTCTATAGAAAATAGACTCATTAAGGAATCTAAGCATGTAAATTTCAACTCATAACCATTTTTGTACAATTTGTAATTATTTTCTAAACTCAGAACAGGGGACTCCAAAAACAGTTCTGACCCTATCTTACTAAAATTCACATATCTTAAAATATAAATTTCTTTTTTCTACACCGTTATTTTTCCATGAAAATAGACTCAACAAGCTTTAATTCCATATATCATTCACCCTCTAATTCATTTTATACTATCTTGGGTGATTTTTCAAATTCACGTCACTGTGCTGCCTGAATTCTGTTTCTTTGCAAAATTTTATCCTTTCATGATTTCCATGCATAATTTATCACCTAATCTTTCATAACAGCAAACACCTTCATCCTTAATCATTTTAATAACCATACATCATCAACTACTTACACATCACTCATTAGCAAAATCATCACTACAAACATACAAAATAACTAAATCCCTATACATGCCATACACAAAACAAAACGTCTAATTATACCGAGTTATTTCTTTGATAGTGTGATCGGCCTCCGACGTTTCCTTCGATCCCCGAGTGGCTAGATAAGTACTATAAGAAGAAGAAAATAAAGAGATTAAGCACTAGGCTTAGTAAGCTTACAAGCAAATAAATCACAACATTCAACATAATGGATAATTATGCATAATATCATCTAACATCATAAATTTCTTTACTTCTCAATTTCTATCTTCTTCTTTATTCCCTTACCTTCTTTCTTACCTGACCTTTCCGTTTTCATAAATATAATCTACTTTTCCTTTGCTGTTAATTCACTGTAATTTAACTCGTATTCTGACCCGTTGAACCACTCGGAATACTAAGGATACTAGGGTCATTCTTGTCTATCAATACCCTGCCAATGCCATGTCTTTGACATGGACTTACATGAATTATTCCTGTCTCCAATGCCATATATAATATGGACTTACATGGCTCAATCCTGTCTCCAAAGCCATATTTCTAATATGGACTTACATGGCTCATTCCTGTTCTGTCCTGTCAACCCTAATATCCTAACATTCCTAGGGTTCAACCGGGGCTTTCTAACACTTTTCCTCTGTCACTTCACCTTAAATTCGACTTTAAATATTTTCATAACATAAATATATAAATGCTGGAAATTGACAATAATAATGTAAAATAAAAGAATATTGCATTTATTTACTGTAAACTTATCTCGGTACCAATTATAGCCAAATTTACCAACTTAGTCTTCAACTTTATTCTTCCCTTTGTCTAACCTCGAGTTTCGTACTTCTTGATCAATTGAGCTTGGAACCTTAAAACCTTAAATTTCCCTTTTTCTTTTTCTTTCTTTCTTTCTTTCTTTCTTTCCTTCCTTCTCTGCCCGTTTTGCTCTCTGTTTCTTTCTCTGTTTCGTCTCTTCTATTCTGTTTCTTTTCTTTCTTTTTTTCTATTCTTTCTTTTGTTTTATGTATATATATAATATAATATAATATATTAATGATAATATAATATAAAAACATAATCATTACTATAATATAATAATATTTTTTTAACACATAAAAATCTCAGATTTTTATACTTATGCCGCCTCAACTTTAGAAAAAGGCATAATTGCCTATTTGGTCCTTTTAACTTTTCTTTAATCTATAATTAAACTTTTATCCCTATTGCAATTTAATCCTTTTTCATAATTAACTATCGAAACATTAAAATTTCTTAACGAAACTTTAATATTATCCTATTGACACTCCGTAAATATTTATAAAAATATTTACGGCTCAGTTTATAATATCGAGGTCTCGATACCTCGTTTTCGACCCAATTTACCTAATAATTTCTTTTAAATCACAAAATTCACTAATTCAAAAATATTTCTAACTTCTTCATCGAATTTAGTGATCTCAAATCACTGTTCTGACACTACTGAAAATTTGGCTGTTACAAGTTGAATCTGGAAGCTGATAGGGAAGAGCTTTTCTGGGAACAAAAGGCGAGAGCGAATTGGTTAAACATGAGAGATAAAAATACGGCTTTCTTTCATAGATGGGCTTCGTATCTGCGGAAAAAAAAACAGAATTAAAGGGCTTGAGATATCCAAAATAGCAACAGATTATTTTAAAAATTTGTTTTCATCAAGTGCAGTTAGTAGAAGTGATAATTTAAGCGCGAAAATACTTCCTTGTATTACGGAAGAAATCAATGAAAATTTGAGAAAGGAGTTTCAAGCATCAGAGATTTTGGAAGCAATAAAATCTATTGCCCTTCTAAAAGCTTCAGGGATCGATGGGTTTCCGGCGGTCTTCTTTCAAAAATACTGGAATATCGTGGGGAGGATGTTACTAGGTACTGTTTGCAGGTCCTCAATGGTCAAAGGAGTATGGAGGAGGTAAATCAAACAAGTATAGTTCTAATTCCAAAGGTGACTTCACCGAAAACTATGGGTCAGTTTCGTCCCATTAGTCTTTGCAATGTGATTTATAAGATAATTTCAGAGGTATAGTCAACAGATTTTGTCTTATTCTACACTGTTTTATCAATGAGAGTCAAGGGGCGTTTGTGCCAAGAAGGCAGATCACAGCTAATATATTGGTGGTGTATGAGATTATACACTCATTTAAGAAAAGAAGGGGGGTTCAAATAAAGGTTTTTGGGGCAATGAGACCTGCTGAGTCCGTACTTATTCCTTATTTGTGCGGAAGGATTTTCACGAATACTTGATAAAGCAAAGCACGATGAGAGGATTTTTGGGGCTAGGATTGGTAGAAGCAATATTTCAATATCGCATCTATTATTTGCTGATGATAGTGTGCTGTTCGGGGAGGCATCGATTGAGGGTGCTAATCAAATGAAAACTATAATTAATTAGTACGAAGCAGTATCTAGACAACAGGTTAATTTTGATAAATCATTGATTTACTTTAGTGGAAATGTCAAACGAGAAGTCCAGAAACGGGTTGGGGGCATTTTGGGAGTGCGAATTTCCAATAATCCGGAGAGGTATTTGGGGCTCCCTACAACGGTGGGCAGAAGGAAAAAACAGGCGTTCTCTGAGATGAAAGATCGTTTTGCCAAATTGATCAACAATTAGAGTGTTCGGGTTTTTTCGTCTGGAGGAAAGGAGGTATTTATCAAATCCGTTTTACAGGCTATTCCAATATATACGATGCAATGCTTTAAATTACCGATTTCATTTTGCCAAGATCTTGAAAATATTATAAGCAAATTTTGGTGGCGCAACTCTTAAGAATAATAGAAGTATTCATTGGTGCAAGTTGAGTGATATATGCATTCCTAAATCGAAGGATAGGTTGGGTTTTAAAAACCTGTCTACGTTTAATACGACCCTTTTAGCGAAGCAGGGCTGGAAGATCATCACGCAACCGGATTGTTTATTTGCACGAGTAATGAAAACGAAGTACTTCCCATGAGGGGAGTTTCTGAGTACAAGAATAGGTTTTTACCCTTCGTTTACCTGGCGTAGCATCTGGGGAGCCTGACGACTACTGGAAGAGGGGATTGGCTGGAGAATCGGGAATGGTCAGCGAGTCAATATATGGAACGATGCATGGATCCCGGGAGCTGAAAATGGCAGAGTTCAATGTTAGCAAATCGATATAAGGTATTCTAAGGTATCAGATTTAATTGATAGAGATTCTGTTACCTGGAAACAAGAGGAAATCCGATCTTTATTTGGGGAAGAACAAACACAGAAAATTATCGCAATTCCACTGGCGAACAGCGAGTCACAAGATGCCTTAGTTTGGAGGGGGGATAATACAGGGGTATATACAGCAAAAAATAGATACAAATGGAGCAATACAATAGAAGTTTCCAATATACAACAAAATCCTCTAGCTAAGTTTTACAAAAGACTTTGGGTCATTAAGGTGCCAAGTAAGATTGGAGTCCACTTGTGGAGAGTGGCCAAGGATTATGTGTCGGTTTTGTATAATTTGAGAATCCGCAAACTGGTGAATAACACGTTGTGCCCAGTGTGCAAAAGAGAGGAGGAAACAGTGAGCCATATCTTCCGGGATTGTTCTTTTACTCGACAAGTCTCACTGGAGCTGGGATGTAGTTCTTCAACATGCAACAGGGAAACAAATTGGAACTTTTGGTTAGCGTCGGTATTTGAACATCTTACCGAAGAGGAGTGCACAAAAAGAACTATTCTTTCATGGGCTATTTGGCATAACAGAAACAAAGTGTATCATGAGGGATGTAGGGCTCAACTGCATGAAACCGTGGGATTTATTCATGTATATTATACCGAAATTGTACACATGAGTGAAGTGTTGAAAAGCAAAAATGAGATTTACAATAAAATATAGCAGCAACCTAGAGGAGACAGAATAAAAATCAATTTTGATGCAGCTTTCAACAAAAGTCAACACAAATCAGTTTCTGGAATCATCGCGAGAAACAATAATGGAGAGGTTATGGCTTCGTGCACTTACCCAGGTGTGAATATGGCGGATCCTACTACGATCGAGGCTAGAGCGTGTTTATAGGCAGTCAACATGGCAGAGGAACTGGGATTTCAAGAGGTAGATGTTGAGGGCGACGCATTGACAGTTATTCGAAAAATAAACCTGGAATCAGAGGATAGATCTTATATCCGAGGTTATATCTAAGAAATAAAAAAAAAAAGCAGGCAGTTTTAGAAGCATAAAGTTTTTTCACATACAGAGAGAGGCTAACAAAGTAACACACGGACTGGCGAATGAGGGCTGGAAATTCGAGGACCCACAGTACTGGATGGAAGAGGTTCCTAGCGAGATGGAGGATCTGGTAAATAGGGACCAAAATAGCAACAATGGCAGATGAGGCGTTGATGACAAGTCCGGAAATGAGAACGTGATTCGATGAACTCTTGAAATAACTAAAGGCTCGGAATTGAAAAGTTATTTGCTGAAGACGATTCAGAGGAAGAGTCTTAGTAGCAACTGATGCAACAAGAAAAGGGGCTCGGGGGATTGGCTTGTCATTTTCTTTTTTCTTTTGCTTAAATGGTTTCATTTGTATTGGCAATTGTAAAGACTGATTCATTTATTTCCTGTTTTCATTTTCCCTAGACACCAATTAGGCTGTCAATTAGAAAAGGACAGTTGTAGGAAGAATTTATTGTTTGTGTAAGGCATTGGCTAAAATCCCATCAATAAGAGCATCAGTTGAAACGTTCAAAAAAAAAAAGATCACCTAATCCATTTATTTTTATAAAAATATAGAAAATGATAATATGATACAAATCTACTTACTACGGAGAATTTTTAATATAATTTAATTTTTTAACATTATATCTTCTTTTAAAGACTTTAGATTTTTTAATTTGAATTTGTTTAAATTAATGAGAAATATTTTAAAAACTAAAGATAAAACTCTAAAATAAATTTTTTTCATAATTTAAAATTTTTAATTATCAAACAATTGAGTTATAATTCATATCTAATTTTAATTAAAATAGAAAACATATTTTACAACTTAAATTCAATATTTAATTTCTTTTCAATATCTGACTTTTTAGTACTTATAATTTTTAGTTTATCAAAAAGTCTCTAAAAATATTAAATATTAAATTTTTAGTACTTATTGAAAAGTTATAAAAATATTAATTTTTTTTTAAAAAAAAATTGAAAGCTTGGAGTCTTCGTTTTACTAATAAGAACAGGGAAACTTGAAGTGTAATGTTGGTTAGACTTGTATATTTAGTCCCTATACTTTAATTTTATAAATTTTAATATTTATATTTTTTAAATTTGTCAATTTTAGTCTCTGCACTTTTCAAAATTTGAAAATTTAGTCCTAACCCAAACGGTAGCACTTAAATTTGTTTGTTTGCATTTAATTACTAATATTGTACCATATATACAATTGTAGATTTAGTTTATATTCTTCAATTGGATTATTTTAAGTTTCTGTACTTTTTAAAATTTTAAATTTTAATCTTAATACAAATGACAATCGTTAACTTATTAACTGAATTTTTAATAAGTAATATCTGAAAATAGCAAATTGATATAACATCGCACATATGATAATGTGTTTACCACATTAAATTTTAAAAATAATACAATTTAAGTCAATGAATTTAACAGTTATCATTTGGTGATAATTAAATTTTAAAAATTTAAAAAGTACAAAATTAAATGATCAAATTAAAATACAATGATTAAATCCACAACTTTTACAAAGTACAAAAACTAATAGCAAAATTTAATCTAAGTTTTATTAAAAATTATTAAATTTTTAGAAAATTATAAAAAAAATATAAATTACCCAAATATTATAAAAATAAAAATACTATTTCTTTTATAATATTTAATAAATATTATAAAACTTTTTATAGTATTTTGTACTTTCTTAAATGATTCTTTTATAATTTTTAAAAATTAATTAAATCTTCATAAAATAATTAAAAAACAATGTAATTATTCATATATCTTTTTTCACACCCAACTTTATACAAACCGTCACATCTCATTAGGTACTTGGACGAAAAATAACCTCAATTGATTGTAGTTGAGACTTATTTGGCTTTTATAATTATTTTATGAGAGTTTCTTTAGGGTATTTTACTAATAAAGGTCCATTTCTAACTTTTTTTACGGAAATGGACTGAGTCTTTAATTATTTATCGAAATAAGCCGAAAACGGGAAAATCGCGTCCACGTCAGAGCGTAGTCAGGGTATTTGCCAGTAAAACGCGTCCCTGAGGAAGCGCTTTGTCCACATCAGTAGAAAACGTTTCTCTAAGGATGTGATTTGTACTGATGTCGACAAAGCGCTTCCTCAGAGACGCGTTTTGCCTGTGTTTTTCAAACGTAAAAAATTTGACAGTTGGGCCCCCAACGGTAAAAAAAAACTATAAAACCCCACTCCCCTTGATTTTTTACACAAAAAAGTCCTCCTATCCAAATTCTCTTAAATTCTCTCAAATTCTTCCAAAAATTCTCTCATATTCTCTCAAATTTTCTCAAAGCTATCTTTAATTTTTGCAAAAAAAGCTCTATTTAAATTTTTTTTTGAATTAGTTGTATTTTAAATTAAATTTTTGCAATGGAAAAAGAATTAATTCGTCTCGATAATAAACACATCTCCGTCGATCAAATGACAATGGCAAGTGATAATTTTAATATTTCAATAGTATTTAATATTTTTTTAATTTATGCAATTTTAATTAATTTTTCAATACAATTTAATATTTTTTTCATTTATACAATTTTAATTTTAATTTTATAATTTTTTATAATAGTCTGTAGATTGGGTGTTGCAATGCTATATTCGTAATATGTCTGGTCTTCCATCACCGTTGATAGAGGGTTATCTGCGGGACGCGGGTTTTTGGCATGTGGCCACGATAGGCCGGGGGTGCAAGTTGGACCCGAAACTAATCAGTGCGTTGATAGAGAGGTGGAGACCCGAGATGCACACTTTCCATCTTCCATACAGAGAGTGTACTATCACTTTGAAAGACGTGGAGTTGCAATTGGGATTGCAGGTGGATGGGTACGCGGTTACTGGGTCTGCTTATTCTGCTGATTGGGGCGCCATATGTTACGAGTTTTTGGGTGCTATTCCGGACAATATTAACGGAGGTCAGATTGAGATGGGCTGGTTACGAGACACATTTTCGGAGCCAGATAATGATTCGACTGAACTAGAAAGAGTATGATATGCTTGGGCATACATTCTTGAGATGATCGGAGGTTATCTAATGCCAGACTTGTCACGAAACTACGTACATCTAATATGACTGCTGAAACTCGTTGATTTTAGAGCAGCTGGTGAACTTAATTGGGGGTCTGTTGTGTTAGCAACATTGTACCAGGAGATGTACGGGGCGACGCGACCGAACAAAGCCAAAATAGGAGGTTGCCTATCACTACTGCAATCATGGGCACGGTTTTGCTTTCCATTTTTACGTCCTCGAGTGGACCAGCCATATACATTCCCACTTATAACGAGGTAAATTTTAAATTAGATTTTACAATTATTACGTAGATTTAAAATATAATTGTGTGCTAAAAATTTATTTAATTAGGTGGAACCATTTGACGAGTTATGTTGGAATACCTACATCTCTTGAAGATATACGGCTTCTATTAGACCAACGGTCGGAAGTACAAGTAAGTTTTAAATGAAATATATATAGATAATAAAATACTCGTTTCTTATTTAGTATTTAATATTTAGTATTTGGTATTTAGTATTTAGTATTTAGCATCTAGTATTATTTATACAACTAATATTTTTATTCTATTAATATAGTTTCAATGGACACCATACGAGGATCCGAAAATTCGGGCAGTAATTCCGGATGAATTATTTCAAAATCCGAACATTTGCCACGTGAAGGTCCCATTGGTCAACTATGCTATCGTGGAGATGCACCAGTCAGATCGAGTATTGTGACAATTTGGCTTCCGACAACCGATTCCCGTGGCACCTGAGGTGCTCGATGATAAGCACAAAATGGACTTACGATAATTACATACGGATTGGCCGAGATTCCACTCAGCATATATCGAAATGTGAGAGAATCGGTATGATTATATACCTATTCTGGAACTGATCATCGTTCCTGAGTTAGCGTGCATACCAGAATACACGCCATGGTTTAAAATATATGGGAAGCCATATTTACTGTCTGAAGAAGAGAGGCGATGACAAATTCGTGTCCAAAGGGAACAACGAGGCCCTTTAAATCCAAGAAGAAGGGATAACGACTCGGGCCCATCAACAATGCCCATACAATCAGCTAGCCCATCAATAGCCCCACACAGTCACTGGGCCCAACAATTCAACCGACGACACCCATATCACAGCCTATTCAGATTATGCCAGGTGCGTATCCTAACCCTTATATATATCCTAACCCTTATATGTTTCCTTTTTCCAGTCCTCTGGTAGGTTGGAATGCATGGCCCGGTTTATCTCCGTTCCCAATTACTCCGAATCAACCGTCAATCTATAGGCTGCCGTCGCACGAGGCGCCGTCGGGGAGCTCTTCTTTTTACCAATCCCCATCACCTTATAAGATTCAAACACCTTCGCCGTGGGTGATGCAAACACCTCCGCAATCATTATTCTATCAAGGTGGCTCATCCTCCCAACACCCACAGCTAGATCTCCAGCAGGATGAACCACAATCCCCGCCGGAGCAACCAGAACCCTCTTCGGAACCTGAACCAATGAGGAATCCAACGCGTAACCGTCGACGACCCCCATGTGGCATTGATTCCGACCGGCACCAACATTGATTTTTTTAATATACTTGTATAAACTTTTTTATATTATTTCATTTAATAAAATAAAAGTTGTTTTTAATATTTTAATTATAATTTACTCTTTTATATTTGTAATAAAATAAAAGTTGTTTTTAGTATTTTAATTATAATTTACTCTTTTATATTTGTAATAAAATAAAAGTTGTTTTGAATAAGGAAATATTTTTAATGTTTTCCATCATTTTAATAAAATGAAAATAATGCAACATAATTTTATTACAACAACTATCAGCTATTCCGATTTGGACATGATCGAGTTGTATGGCCTGGGTTCCTACACCATCCGCACAACTTGTGTTGATTGGTTGTTTCTCGAATATTCATATTGTTATGTATTCTAGTCGATCAAGGTCGACCATTTGGTTTACGATGCAAATCTCTATCCGGTAACAACTTAAACGGAGTAAGTGATACAGACGGCTATTTACGTTCATCTGGGACCGGTGGGAATACGTGTCTACACACGATGTACATGTATTCTATTTTGTACACTTCGTCGACATAGCTCATGAGATCCAGACGGAGATTCTGACAAGCTACAATTACATGAACGCATGGATAACGAAGTGCGTCAAACCTCCCACAGTCGCAGGTCCTATTTGTCAAGTGTAAACGATATTGCCCGCCAACAAGACCTTAGTTCAGTCTGTCAAACTCCATCATACGAAACCATAGGTTGTCGCGATCGTGACACACTGTGTGCATGGTGTTGGCTCGTACCTTCACCTTGTTAATTTCTTACAATACCTTCGCGTACCATACTTGGCCTCCTTGCATTTCGCCTTTATACCTCGCTGTTCGCTTCAGAAATAGTACTGCTAAACGAAAATACGTCTCTCGCACAATCGATGTTATCAGCAAATAATGCGTTCCTTTTAGAACAAAATTCATACATTCAGCCAAGCTCGAGGTCATTTGACCATATCGTAGGTCACCGTCGTATGCTTGTGTCCACTGTTCGAAAGGTATGTTACAGAGGTAGTCATGGCCTTCTTCATTAACTGAATGCAAAACCGTCAACATCTCATGAAAACGGTAATTATTTATCTCATACCATGTGAATATAAGATGATAGTAAAAATTACATACCACTTTTCCATTCAGAATAAATTGAATATTACAAAAGAAATTATATTAGTAAAGATTAAATACCCATGTTGGTCACTTGTTGTCGTTCACTTGTAGATCGAAATTTTCCGTAATAGTTTGATGCAACGTGCCTTAGGCAATATCGATGGTGTGTGCGATGCCATAAGGTACCCTGACGCTCAATTGAGGCTAGTATTTCGGTGCCCCGATCCGATATAATGCAGATATCAAGTTGGGGGCAGACATGCCTCCTTATCCTAGAAAGAAAAAATTCCCAGTCATCAGCTGACTCTCCCGGTGTTATTGCAAATGCAATTGGAAGGGTTCTCCGATTGCCATATTGTACCACAGCTAGCAGTAGTCGATGGGTATATCTACCATACATAAATGTACTGTCAATTTGTATCAACGCCTTGCAGTATAGAAATACGTCTCGACATTGCTTAAAGCTCCAAAACAGACGCTTGAACACTTGGCATCCACGGAGTAATCAGTCGTTATAGTAGCAGGTGCCGTTTTAAGGTCTGTTATGCAACCTGGGACATATCTCTCCAGCACCTGACACCACTGCCACACTTCATTATATGAAGGATCCCACCCACCATGCATCTTTTCCAATGCCTTTTTCTTAGCTATCCAAGCCTTGCGGTAAGAGGACGTGTACGTCAATTGGCTACGAATATTGGCAATTAAGACCGGCACTGAAGTCTTGGGATCTGCCTTCACCGTCGGTAGTATTAAGTCAGCTAACATATCTGAATCCATCTTTGGATGATCTTATGAAACACCTGTAAACAAAGTACGTTAAATAATGCAACATTACGTAATAACAATATTATTCAGAAACCCTAAAAGTTTAGTGAAACTATACCGCCAACACATGTATGTGGGACCTTTGTACTTTTTAATCTCCTACAATCTTGTCTTTTTCCTCAACGAGGCCATAATTTTCCATGAACATGTATTGTCTTTCACTACACACTTGGCCTCAAACTTATCAGTTTTGGATTTAACCACGTTGTAGTTAACCCCGTCCATGATGCTATGTTGTTTCAATGCACCAAGAAAACTATCTTTATTAGAAAATACCTTACCAACTTCCAGTTTACCCAAATCCAAAAATGAACTTGTACGGTCACGCCTTCTGTGTGGTACATCTGTAAACTCCAACGCATCATCTTGAGATAGTTCGACATTATGCATGTGGGCTGGAGGCGAGTACGCCCTGAATCGTGGATCTTCTTCTTCTTCATCTGAACCACCTTCAACATTTTCAGGTACGGTTGGAGTAGGCTCCGGTTCAAAAAATAATGCAACTTCTGCACCATTGGGCTCGGGCTCTCGAGGTGGATCCACATCGGACTCACCATCCGACCCACCATCATCTGTAATGAACGAAGTTCCCTTGCTGGTAGACGTCGTTGGGAGTAAATAGTCCCTTCTTGTGGACGTTTCATAATGTCCCCAATCAGATGTTGATTGCCAATTATTAGTAGTTGATGTCGTTCCCCAGTATGTATTTCCAGTATCAAATGTCAACCTACCGAGGTGCATGTCCCATACACTAACGGAGTCTTGGCCAGGGGTTGTGTATTCCATATTGTTACAAAACACGGACGCTTCCGTGTTTTGCCACCTACTAACAGAGTCTCTGGCAGAGGTTGTGTATTTCTCTTGAAAAACAGTAGATGTTGAACTCGCAAATACATCATTTGGCGATACAAATTGTACATATAACTCGAGGTTGAGTGATCCATTAACAATATGAGTCTCCACCATTGCCTCCAAGCTAAAAGACCTTTGATGTCGAATGAGTCATATCTCACGGGATCAACCGAAGCACAAAATCGATACTTAATAGACAAAACTTTTATTGGAGTCATTTCGAAGATTTTACGCCTAATTCTTTTTTGAAGTTCTGTCAAATCTATGTTCTGATAAAAACTAGTCGCGCTGTGTTCTCCGATTAAAAAACAACACTGTTCTCGGTGTCATGGACCTCGCCATCATAGTAAATAACAGCACTAATACGTTCACTCATCTTTAGTTTTTATTCTATTTTAACCTCAGTTTCTCTTGCTGTAACTTATGCAGCCTGAGAATGAAATTTGGCTCATTTATAATCTAAAGCTAAATAGGAACTACTGTAGAAAAAGAGCGTCCACGTGGGAGCTTTTCTCAGTAATTTTTGTGAAAGTGCATACTGCATGAAGCGTTTTTGACATTATTTGTTCAGAAAAGTCATCTCACAATTATTTTTTCAGATACCACTGTATCAAAAGAGCGTCTACGTGGGAGCTTTTTTCAGTACTTTTGCTGACAGTGTATCCTGCTTAAAATATTTTTTACACTACTTTTTCAGAAACGTCTTCTCAAAATTATTTTTCAGATACCACTATAGAAAAAAAACGTCCACGTGGGAGCATTTTTCAGTAATTTTGCTGACAGTGCATCCTGCTTGAAGCGTTTTGGATACTATTTCTTCAGAAACTTCTTCTTAAAATTTTTTTTCCAAATACTACTGAAGAAAAAAAAACCAAAAATTTATTTTAAATACACTAATACATAATTTATATTGCATATATTTTTTTCCAAAACCCTAAACACAAATTTAACTACTTAACCCTAAACTCGAATTTAATTGATTTTTTTATTAATATTTAATTTAATTAATTAATTTTACACCCTAATTTAATTAATTAAACCCTTACAAAAATCATAAACCTTAAAAAAACCTAACCCTAACCTTAACCTTAACCCACCCTAACCCACCCTAACCCTAACCCTAAAAAACCCTAATTCCAACAGATGAAAAACACGGGCAAAACGCGTCCCTGAGGAAGCGCTTTGTCCACATCAGCACAAATCACATCCTCAGGGAAACGTTTTCTGTTGATGTAGACAAAGCGTTTCCTCAGGGACGTGTTTTGCTGGCACATACCCTGACTTCGCGCTGATGTGGACGCGATTTCCCCGTTTTCGACCTATTTCGGTAAATAATTAAAAAATCGGCCCATTTCCGTAAAAAAAGTTGGAAATGGGCCTTTATTGGTAAAATACCCGTTTCTTTATCATTTAAATTTTAAGGGCTGTTTTTTTTTTAAATTCTATTATCTTGAATATTAAGAGTAATTAAAAAAAATCTTAATCTTAAATATACTTGGAGAATCTAAAAGCACTCCTAACCTAACCGTCAATTAGATAATTTCCATTTTTATTTTGATAGACAAACAAAACAACCTGACAAGGAAATCACATAGCTAAAGCCAAAAACAGTTTCAAGCGTTGTAAATCAACGCACCTTCTCCCCATTTCAACTCCCTTTTCTGCTTGGCACCCAAATGCCTTCAGGGAACCTTGCCGTTTCTGCATGTCATCCAGGTGAGGTCTTTTCATTTCCTCTCTCTTTATCACCCGTATGCCATTTCCTCTTTCCTTTTTTTATTATCATTATTTGAATTTGTTTCGGCAACTATTTGATGTTAGACTTCACATTTTAGACGGTCTTTGTGCATTTATTCTGCGTTTTGAGGTTTATTTTTAACTTCGATTTTAAGTTGGCATTGACTCCGCCAATTATATTCTGCTTTAGCTAAAGGATTATGTTTTGCTTTTTTACTCCCTAATTTTTTTTAATATGATTTTGATTTTATTATGTGTTTTGTGCAGATATAAAAAATGACTGTGCTACTTGAAATTTAAGCTATTTAGGACACTAAACTTTTTGCGTTGTCTCTCGTAGCTTAAGTAAGTTTGATTTTCTAGTGCTGCCCTTAAAATGGCGACTGCTACATTTCCTTATTTTACACCTTCGGATAGTAGGTCAATGGGGGTACTTAATGTTCTAGGAGGGAGAGTGTTAATGGAGAATCCTTTAGGGAGATTTAGCTGCCTTAAAATATATGAGGGAAAAAGTTGGTTTTCTAGTGCCAGCCAAAAGTCTACCATGCCAAGTTTTAGATGTTCTGCCGACGCTCGCAGTATCAGTCACTACCAAAATAAAGATCCTTTTCTGAATCTGCATCCTGAAGTTTCAATGCTTAGAGGTGAAGGGAACAATACAGTAACCAACCCAAGAAAGGATAGCTCTAGTGGAAGTGTTATTGAAAGCGTAGGAGACATGTCTGGTTCAAGTAACTATAATGAAGCTAAGATCAAAGTCATCGGTGTTGGAGGCGGTGGTTCAAATGCGGTTAATCGCATGATTGAGAGCGCAATGAAGGGTGTAGAGTTCTGGATTGTTAACACTGATGTTCAAGCCATGAAAATGTCACCTGTCTTTCCTAAGCACCGCTTGCAAATTGGTCTGGAGCTAACTAGGGGTCTTGGTGCTGGTGGGAACCCAGAGATTGGTATGAATGCTGCCAAAGAAAGCAAGGAGTCAATAGAAGAGGCCCTTTATGGTTCTGATATGGTATTTGTTACTGTAAGTATGCCTCCATCTACAATTTTAATCATTCCAGTAGAATTGAGGTTATTACGTTTTACACTTACTAATCTGATTTAACGAGTGTCTTAGGTGTAAACTGTTTATTTTATGAAAAAATGTATTACAATTAGTAACAGAAAGTTGAGCAAAATATACCATACAAGAAAAATAGTTATGTTCTGTTTACTATTATTAACTAGATTAGTTAAAGAATGTTGTCAAGGTAAATATTTCAATTTTCCTATTTATAGTTAATATTCATTGATCTTATGATAAACACAACTCATCTGGCTACCTATACATGGTTTATTGTATATCCCTTCCCATCAAATTGAATGGTTTCAGAGTTATATACAAAGTCTTTGTGTCCAGAAATGGTAAAATTTATGTACTATTTCTGCAACAAGGAGCTCATCTTGTTACTATGCGCTAAGCATCAGATATGTATTAATAGTCATTTAAGTTAAAAATCCATAGTTCTTTTTCTTTATATTTGATCATACTGTTTCCTGGAGTTTGATTAATCTTTTAATTGATGATTCATGAACTATTTTACTTCTTGATTCATCTTTGCCATTGATACTTTTGTTCATTAAATTGCCAGTGGCAAAATGTTTTTGTGCTGGTACTGTTGCGCTTGGTGTTTGATATATTGATATTTAGCAAGTTAGAAATAGGATCAGATCATTGAATCATGGTTTTCTTTTATCTTCTGCTATCTTCCTTTAACATTTTACCTAGGACTTCAAGTTTGCATTTGCAGGCCGGAATGGGCGGTGGAACTGGAACTGGTGGAGCTCCTGTAATTGCAGGGGTTGCAAAGTCAATGGGTATATTGACTGTTGGTATCGTCACTACCCCTTTTTCTTTTGAGGGAAGAAGGAGAGTTGTTCAAGCACAGGAAGGAATTGCAGCTCTAAGAGAAAATGTTGACACATTAATTGTTATTCCAAATGACAAGTTGTTGACTGCAGTTTCCTCGTCTACTCCAGTAACAGAAGCATTTAATCTGGCTGATGATATTCTTCGACAAGGTGTTCGTGGTATCTCTGATATAATTACGGTATGGGATTCTTCCAGAAACTATCACAAAACCCTCTAATCCGAGTTTCATAATTGTCTTAATATCCAAATATTTAGACGAAAGAAACATAACTGTAATGTCATTTCCTTTCTTTCTCCTTGCATGGTCCTTGAAAATTGATACTGCCCTTCCAATTTTATTGATGATCTTATGGGAATTTGTTGTGATATACTACAAACAACTAGTGATAGGATTTGCAAGGTTTTCAGAACCAAACTGGTGGTCAAATTGGTCAAGCCATTGGTTCGCCGGTCCAACCAGTCCGTCTAGTTTGATTAAATAAATCATTAAAAATTCATAAAAAATAAATTAATATTTAAAAATAAAAAAAAATCTGGTTCAACCGAGTTTTTTGCCCGGTTCAACCGGTCCCTACTAATTCTTGGGTCAACTGGTCGAATGCCTTTCTCCAGACTGATACCTCGATCAACCACTTCGATCGGCCGGTCCGGTCCAGTCCAGTCCAGTTCAAACAACTATGTTGCGCATCTTAAATTTGCCTCATTTATTAGATGGCAAGGATAAACTAATATAGTTTGGTGATGCTTTTCTATCTCATTTCCCCCCTTCCAATATGAAGTTTCTGGTTCATAGGCTTTGGGTGGTTAAACTGGTGTGGTCCTTTTATACCCTTTATCCATATGATACTTGATGGGTGCACTTTTCGTTGAAATATCTTGAGCCTTTGCTCTGGTAAATAACATCTATTATTCAATAACGAGCATGATCTTTATGCTAAATATACCTGCATTTTCCAACGTTCATATGATATCAGACAAAGTTGTAGCAAGTGTCTCTGTATATTAGAGAGTCCAGATACCTTTGGTCATTGATCTGCTAAATCTACTGATATCAGGGTTCTGGATGGAACCTTGGAGCCTGTAAAAATCAGTATATTTTCACAACTACTATTCGTATGTGTAATGTTTGGGCTGCATAAACATAGAAGTATTATGAGCTTTGGACTGTACCTCTGCAGTCTAATTGATTTTGAGTTTCCTGATTGCAGATTCCAGGGCTAGTGAATGTGGATTTTGCTGATGTGAGAACTATAATGGCAAATGCTGGTTCTTCACTGATGGGAATAGGAACTGCAACTGGTAATTCAAAGATTTCAGCTTGTTTGTCGTATCACACATATGCTCCTACTCCTTTCTGAGCAAAATGATATAAGCATGAAGTGGGGAAAAAGAGCATACCTTGATGCAAGAACCTGAACGACCATCCTGTTACATTTTCCTCACCTATGTTTTGGAAATGCCAAAGATGGCACATATTGGACAATATTTTTCTCCGAAGACAATGTGTCACTTTGAATGCATGAAGTTTTTACCTCTTCTTTTCTTTTGCTCTCTGACAAAAATAGAAGTGATGGTAGCTTGTCCATTTTCTTTCCTTTTACCTTTTATTGTGAAAGAAACTAATTTTTACATGGCAGATGGACTTTTATCTCTTCTCTTCATGATGCTTTAGTTTATTAATTGGTAATGCAGAATTTTAAATTGTCTTCTATTGACAAGTCACTTTGTCTGCTTTGTAGGTAAAACAAGGGCAAGAGATGCTGCACTCAATGCCATCCAATCACCTTTGTTAGATATTGGCATAGAAAGGGCTACTGGAATTGTCTGGAACATAACTGGTGGAAGTGATTTAACCTTGTTTGAGGTAACCCTCTGTCTCTAACTCCTTCAGTGTAGCAGTGGTGGCTGGGTGGCTAATTGGACACTGAACCTACTACCTATCTATTTTTTTTCTATATTTTGTGCCCAAAATTGCTGGTTATATGTGAGTGGAGCCCTTGCAGGTAAGAGGAGTTATTGAAGCCTGAGCAGTCCCACCCTCTATGATAATGGGCTACTCCTTTATAGGGAGAAGCAATTGTTGGAAATGTCGCACCTTCAGCCTCTGATTGCTTCAGAAATATGTTTGAATTAACGCTTGAGTTCATTGTGGCCTTGTGTTTTCATGACTGGCCCTTGAGCTGCTAGTATTTCTCGATGATAACATGTAAAAGCGATGTGTTATCCAAGTGCTATCTATTGAAGTAAAGGGAGGCTTATGAAAGGGCTCCCACTTGATTTATTAATAGAAACATTTATTTATAGAGGTAAAAATAGATGATTACATTTAAAATAGAAATAAGGTAAAATAATAATTTAAAACAAGGATAAAGATAAAACAAATTCATTTGAATATTTCAAATCCTAAGGTTATGTTATTATGCCCCGTAAGATTGATGGTCAATAGAGCTACAATCTAGGATTGATGATGACAAAAAGAATGTGGACAGCTGATGGGAAAAAAGGTGGATTTTGTCACTGAGAGAGCTGTGATGGCGGGCTCTTGTGAGTTATGGCAGCTAACTGAATCGAGACTATTGT
This sequence comes from Gossypium hirsutum, assembly GCF_007990345.1. Taxonomy (NCBI): domain Eukaryota; kingdom Viridiplantae; phylum Streptophyta; class Magnoliopsida; order Malvales; family Malvaceae; genus Gossypium; species Gossypium hirsutum. The sequence goes on from NC_053432.1 coordinate 73,562,279, forward strand.
GATTTTGGAGACTGCATTGTGATGTAGTATTGTGAGTTGTGGTTGGTGTATCCAAGATGTGGTTTGACATCCATTAGGCAAGGTCCATCAACCGTCTACCAATATAGTCGGGGCATGAACCTCACAACTTTGAACTAGTACACAGGAGCCGATGATTGGTTGTTGATAAAGAAAGCTGATCACTTGGCTTTAGTGAACGAGAGTTGGCATTGTTCCAGCCAAGGATTATGCTCATTTGAGCGAAAGGGTAGAAAAACCCTATAGGCCAGGATTAAGAATCATGTCGCTGGACAAAAGACTCTAATACCATACCGAAGTAAAGAGAGGCTTATGAAATGGCTCCACTTAATTTGTTAATAGAAACCTCTATTTATAGAGGTAAAAACTGATTATTACGTTTAGAATAGATTATTTGAATCTTTCAAATATTAAGATTACATTATTGCTATCTACATCATATGTAAAATATTTTAAGACATTTAGCAATTGCTCACAGCAACTTTAATCATCACACTCCGCACCAATAACCAGAATAGTCTTCAAAGTGATTGAAATATTATACTGCATAGACCTTGGTTATCTTGAATGTTCCTCTTGTTCTAGATTTCGCCTTCATGTTTCATTTCTCTTCTCATATGCGTCATGTGACATCTGATAATTTTCTGTAGGTTAATGCTGCCGCTGAGGTAATATATGATCTTGTGGATCCAGCTGCCAATTTAATATTTGGAGCAGTGATAGATCCATCAATTAGTGGCCAAGTAAGTTCATGCTTATTTTAACTTATTCCAAAATTCAAGACTCAGAAACAGTCAACAGCTTGTCTGTATTATGATCACCATGCTTAGAATAGGCTTACTAATTGTAGTTCTTAGTCAAGCATGTGTGCTAATTAACAGTGATTCAATGAATTAAGCATTCTGAAAGGTAGGATTAAAACCTGGCAAGAGGACTTTATGGATGATCTTACTGTTTAGGCTACATGTTGTTAGGATAATTGATTCCTTGCTTTTGTGCTTGTCCATATCAATACCAGCAAAGTATCCCAAGCATCTCTAACAATGAGACCATAGGATCTCATCTTAGCTTCCTGGAAGTTTATTTAGGGTGAGTTCTTCATTGTGTTTCAAAAGTGCTTTTTTAGAGCTAAAAGCACTTTTGGCATGCAATAAATAAAGAATAATGTGTTTTTGAAAAGTACTTTTGAACTCAAAGACAAAAGCTAAATTTGCGTCTGGAAAATGCACTTTTAGATTCGAATAACATTTTCAATCCTCATTTATAATCCAACATATCTTGTAATATTTATATTAAGTACACAATTATTTTCCTATTGAAATGCATTTCAAATATATAACGTCATATGTTTGAATTTGTAATAATTATTTTTAGCATTTAAATTAAAATTTTAAAAACAATTTGTATTAATTGCTTAAAGAATATTTAAAATTTATATTTCATAGAGTGAGTATTTGGTACACTGGCAGTGTACAAAATATTTTCCCTCATATTATTTCTTATATTTTTATTGAAATATCATAAAATTAATGAAATTTAACATCATTTAAATACATATTTTTTTACTTTACAACATCATGTTTAAAATAGACATTTTATTTATGGAAAACATTTTTTGACAACAATACTAAACACTTCAAAAGCAATACGAAATTTTTTAAAAGCACTTCTTTGCAATACTTTTCAAAAGCAATGAAGAATAAGTTAAGTGAATATTCGAAGTTATGTAGAATAAGTTCAAAATCAGCTTAAGAATACACATGGACTTCAAAGCAGACTGTTCATTGATGATGAAAGCCATATTAGGCTGGTCACCTCTGTTGGTTCCTCATTAGGATAATTAAATGAAGCATGTTGATGGCAAAAAAAAAAAAAGACACATTTTTGCATGTTTGCACAGACTAGCAAGACCTGCAACATTCATTGTCGTCAATATGAATCATTAATTTGATGGAAAACATCGTTTTGGGTCTTTATTTAGGTAAGTATAACTCTAATCGCCACGGGATTTAAACGTCAAGAAGAAAGCGAAGAGAGGCCCCCTCAGGTACTGCTCTCCCCTACCCCCCTCTCTCACTGTCTCGCATTGGCCAATTCATACAGGATTCTCATTAAAATGCAGGCGAGTCAGGTAGCACAGGGAGATACTGGTCTTGGAACTAACCGGTGGCTGTCTTTTGGTGAAGGCAGTTCTGTTGATGTCCCGGAGTTCCTGAAGAAGAAAGGACGGTCACGCCATCCGAGAGCTTGATGGTTCTTTTGCATAATGTCTCAACTCAATCTGAGATTCCTGCTCTCCTTGATAAGTAGAGTATATTTCTGATTAGGTTAGAGCAGAAGTTGCTTGTGTTGAGTAAACTTGAGTAGCTTGTACATAGTGCCTTTGGTGAGAAAGTAAAGATGAGATTATTCAGTGTTTTCTTTTTATCCAATGGTGAAGTTAATTTTGTCAATATGATCCTATAATGGTCGTCAGATTTTAGTATAATAATGCAGCGAAATGCAACACGATAACAACGCATGACCTATACATGTTGTCACACCAATTTCACAAATGCATAATAAAAAGCTTAGAAGTAGCAAATTACAAACACCCTACTATTGCCAAGGAATGCAACTAAACCATGTCATTCACAAATACCGCAATTCATTTAATCAATTATAATTTGAAATCATGTTATGTGAAGTTCATTACTGTCTATAAATGCTTACCGCCCATTCAATTGTAACGGAAAGTTTTACAGGTGAAATGCTATCCATTTTGGTGGATTCTATTTTAAGAAATTTCAGATTTTATTCATATGAATATAACTTTTAAAATGGAATTCATACTTTCAAAACCAAACCTTATACAACAGTCCAACATTTGTGACCCTTCCCCTAACTTAAAGCTAGCTCTTCTTTATGCAAATGAAAATTCATGTTCCAGGAAAAAACTAAAACAGCTGGTAGGTATCTACCATGAATCAGCTGGCTTGCCCAAACAAGCAGATTTGAGGAGACAAGATGGCTAAGTCTATAAAGGAAGGGGAGTAGAATCAATCATAAATTCTACACAGCAATTCTGCTTTATATACTATTTCTTCCCAAAACCACAACCATTACAATCTCACTTATACAAATTTCTCAAACCGTACATATTTCTAAAATCCCAAAGGTAAGAAAAAAAAAAATCAAGGAATCCTGATCAGGACAAAGTTGCCAGCTCTCACACCTTGTTCTTGCAGAAGCAAGTAGACGTTTTTCCTGTTATTTTCAATGATAGCAAGAACAAAATTGTTAGCTAAAGTTGAAGCTCTAGACAAATACCACATGGTTAGTATAAGCTTTCTGTTTGTCAACATGATTCTTTCAATAAGCCTTAAATACCAGTTCTGAAAGCAATATTCTCCAGAAAACAAACAAAGAGAAATGCTGTAATTAAAGAGAAGAATGTTGAATTTATAAGAAAGTTCTAACTCAACATATATAGGAAAGAAGATCTTACCCCAGGGCACCATTGTCTTGGGCCTTCTCCTTCTTCAATGGCAATTGATATGAAGGTGGTCCATTCATCTGAAATAAAACCAAAAAATAGATTAACCTGCTGAATTGCCACTTTTAAAACTTAACAAGTATAGAGGTGTAAGGGGCAGAGACGGTTATCCAGCCAAGAACTCTTAATGTGCACAACAGGACAATTTGCCCAATTTTTTTGGCTGGTATTCAGCAACCAAAGAACCAATCCACCGACACCGAAGCATGTTTTAATTCACATGTGGAACGAATGAGAGGCTAAAAGAATCACCCACCAAACCATCTTTGCTTTCTACAAACAACCGTACAGCATCATCAGCAGCTCCACTGTCAATAATTCCCTCTTGTAATGGTCGTAACCCATACACAATAGGTTTCAGATTAAAACTTAAGAGAAAACTATGTTACTCAGATAATAAATAGATTAAAAGTAGGACAAATTAAATAAATGATACAATAAATTATATTCTTTTTGAAACTACAAATTGCTACTCAAACAAGTTTTTATTTATCGACTAAAATCAAATGCTTCCTCAAAAAAATTTACTTTTAACATTGAATTGAGCCCTTCATCTTCAATCTCGAAGAATGTAGAAAAAATGGGTTATTATCCTTTTTTGTTCTCAAAATAAACATAAATGCAGTCCAAACAATGAAATGGTGTCAATACCTTGACCAGTGAACTGAAAAGATTGTTCGATCATGAAAACCTGAGAGAATGCACAGATGATTCCTGGACAACCATTAAAGTGAAAAATATAATCTTTATGTATTACAAGGTCTTAAATGAGAATAAAAGAAAGGAAATACAATATATCAATGCCGGCTAAATTAGTTTTGATCCCTTCAAGATACATGCAATGCAATGCTTAAAAAAATTAATGATTAGACTAGATCTTATATATTCATTGCTCAGTATATATACACGTATTGAACAAACATGTTTATCAGAATAATTATGTTTACTGTTTGCTAGGAATGCTACAACTCCCAGGCTAAGACCTGATGTTTCAAAGTTTCAAACAGCAAAAATGAACTCCTTGACATTAAAATGTGAGCATTAATAGCTTTCAAATGAAGACCAGAGCCATTAGTTTATCATTGATCCTGAGTTTTCGTGGTGCAAGCAAACTTATTGCAGGTAGCCAGAGAAAGTTCTACACAAATGGAAACAAGACTCGAGGAAATCAACAAACATCTAAGTCCTAATAGCTGCTAACGGCCTAGGTTATGATTCAATAAACAACCAAGAATTAACAAAGGTGAAATTTTCCATCTTTTTTTTAAATGGCATGTTTCTAACCAGGCATAACCCTCTCCAGATTGCATCCTTATGATGTCTGCTTCCCATAATTTCAGGGTAAGGTCATCACTGCAAAATCAGTTCAATTCATTTTAGCACTTCTTACAACTGATTATTTATTTAACTTTTTCTGATGCGATCAGCAGATACAGAAGTTCTAATTACTGCAGATAGAAAAAGTTGTTATAAATACCCACAAGTTACCAATTTGTCTCCCTTAGCATTAAAAGCAAGCGACCAAACGGTGGAAGAGTGACCACTGACCATAAACTAGTAGACAAAAATCTTTAAGGTATAATAAAAGTTCAAAGACATCACCACAATACTTAATAGGTACATATAAAAGTACATGTCAGGCAATACAATGAACAAGAAAATGAACTGAAACAGAACAGATAGAAAGAGTTCTAGGCTTAGTACTTGCTAGATTCACCTAAAGTTTGCACACAGTCCCAACCACCATCAGCATCCTCTGACCACCAAACCTACAAGGAAAAGTGAATGTATCACAATTTGATCTCATTTCTCAATCTTGTTGGCATATAATGAAATTTGCAAAAACAACCAAGATTTATATGGTGTTGTTAAAGAGGGAGATCCATCTAGCTTATACAGTACCTTTGCAGTGTTATCGTAGCTACAGGAAAACAAAATATCCATTGTGGGATGCCACCGAACCATTTTCACATCCTGAGTATGACCTTGAAAACCTGAATACACTCAAATTCATTCCCTGGTAGGATTTCCCAAATCCAAACAGTTTTATTTCGCCCACATGTCGCAAGAAGAGAACCTGATGCATTCCAAGATACACTTTTCACTTCATTTTAAATTGCATATTATTGCACCTTATTTAAAATATATTTTTGCGTTTAAACTAATTAATAATATCACATTAAATATGGACTATATTAAAATAAAAAATTAGATTCTATTATAAGTGAAATGAAATTTAAATTAATAAAGTAAGTATAGTCAAATTAGAATGTATAAAAATACTAAAATAAAACTTTAGTTAAATAATAAATTTAATATTTTACTAACTTAATTAGTGTGGGTTTAAATCTCATCATATGTATATATTAAAATATTAAAGTATCTTCAAATAATATAATTTATTTTAAATGTGAAGAGACATTAAAATATTATTCTGAATTGAGACTTAGTTGATGATCATGATACCAACTTAGTGAAGGGCTTTATAAATAGTATAGATGTCTACCTTAAAAGAGTAATTATCAAACACAAGACATACCACCCTAACATAACTCAAAAATATTGATTCTATCAAATAAACTTTAATTTATTTATGGTAAAACAAACATAAATACTATCTTGATTTTATCAAAATAATAACAATATACCTCAATTTTTTTCTCATACCAAATTTTTAACTCAAAATATCTTACCAATCTCAATAAACTTGGGGCAAATCTATGATAATGGTTAGATTGGAAAATACCAAGAGAGATGAATTGAGTTTTTGAAAATTTCTACCAACTTTTTTTCTAAATAAAAATTAAAAGAGGAAAAAGTTTGGAACTTTGGATACTACGATTTAATAAAGTTTAAATTCAATTTGCCTATCTCCATTATTTTAGTATAGCTCAACTAAAAATGTAACACCCTTTAACCCCAACCCGTCGCCAAAATAGAGAGGCATTACCGAAATTAAACATTAATAAACGAACAATACCGTAGTCATAATTCTGTATTTCAATTTAAAATTTCTCAAATCCCACCTTTAAGTCCCTTATATGGACCTACGATGCCCAAAATATGCTTAGTAAGTGATTTGGAACTAGACCAGAAACTTTGGAAACTTTTCCTTGAGAATAAGGACACACGCCCGTGTGGCCTGCCCATGGGGCTCCCATAGTCGTGGGGCCAGTCTGTGGGTAGATCTGACTTGCTCACATAGCCGTAGAACTAACTTGTGGGCAATTCTGACTTTACCACACGGTCTGGGCACATGCCCATGTGACTTGGCCGTGTGAAAACATGATTTTTCGCCATTTTAAAGCTATTTTCACATATCAAACACACCTAATTCATGCCCAATACATTGACTTATAAATCTTGATCAAATAACATTCATCTATTCATTTCAAATACTTCTTAAATGTTACAAATTACTTACACTCAAAACATAAATATATTAAAGTGACTAAAATAAAACCTAATACATGCCACATTTCCAAAAAATAGATTCATCACCAGAAACTAAGTTGAGGTCGGGATTGACTCGGATGCTGCACCAAACTTCAACTTTACCTAGCCTGCGCACGGAAACAAACCGTACGTTGAGTATTGGAAATACTTAGTGGTATTACCATAATTCAAATTAAAGCAAATATAAAATATCATAAACATGCATAGATAATTAACAAATCATACATATAATTCATACCAAGTTATCAAATTTCCATTGTATCATTTTCATTATTTGATTCAATATTTCATCAATAAGATTACCAACTATTCATGAACCTTTGGTTCATCTCTCAATCACATATAAATATCCAATTCACATTCAAATATGAATAATTCATGAACCTTGGTTTTATGCCTTCAATCTCATAGCAAAAATTGCATTTCTCAATTCATCTTACAATATCACTTTCTCATTTCATTCAATAATTCAATTTATCAAATTCATTTGATTTTTCTCTTCACATATATTTCTCCTATTAACATAACTCAGACTTTGGAGGATACACGAATCCAACCAAACAAACCAAAGTGGCGGCCAACGCCTCATCGGATAGTTCGAAGCAATAAATGACGACCAACGTCTCATCGGTTAAGCCAAAGCAAAGTGGCGACTAACGCCTCATCGAATCTATCTGAAGCAAATATGACACACCAAGTGTCTCATCGACTCGAGGTCGAAGAATCTCTAAACTCTTCCTATCCTATGGCATGCCAACTATATCCACCCTAGCCCGACTAGTTAATAGGGTATTGAAATCACATATTCATATCACTTTCACTTTCAGTTGATCATAATCATTCGAATTCAAATCCATCGCAATAATAATTCAATCACAATTTCAAATTCACCACAAATCATTATACAGTTCAATTTCACACATGTATACGTTCATCAATCAAATCCAATTCTCATTCAATTCAAATATCACTACTTACCTCAATTTCATTTTTCATGCACATATATTGAAATTAAACATTTAATAATAAATAACTTGAATTAAGGTAATACAAAACGATATTTTCCCAAGCTAATCCTTGATCACTTTTTCCTTTCCCTTCGCATTCAACGTCTCGGTTTCCTTATTTTATAGAAAATAATAACTTTCCATGCAACTTTAACCTAAATTCCAAATTTGTCCTAACTATTTTTCATCTTCTTCCTTTTTATAATTCATATTATTTCCTTATTCAATTTCCATCAAAACTTTAATATAACCGTCAAACTTTTATCATTTTTCCATAATTTTGAATTTCTATCAATTTAGTCCCTACAATACAAAACTTATGACCTTGTTTACAATTCAATCCTTTAATCAATTTAAATCAAAATTTCTATCAATTAAACTCCTAATTTCATCATTAGTTCAACATAAATCCTACTTAAAAGTATATCATCTTTCAATATTTTCACACAAAATCAAAAGTATTCAACTTTAGAACTTCAAAAACATCAAAATCACTACGAAAGGGACTTAATTGATTTACCAATTTAACTTCCAAGCTTTCAAACCCTAATTTCTCCTTTTTCTTTTCTTTTCTTCTTTCTTTCTATTTCGTTTCTTCTCTGTTTCTTTTTCTTGTTTTTCTTTCTTTTATTTATTCTTTATTTCATTTTATTTCTTTCATTTACTTAATTAATAATTAATTATAAAATATCTAATTAATACAAATAAAAATACTACATGGGTATTCATACACACATGTACACATGTAATATTTCATCACCATACATTTGTCATTATCTCAATTAATTGATAATAATAATAATAATAATAATAATAATAATGAGTAAATATCTTTTACTTAATTTATAAGTATATTTATATATTATATACACTTGTTCTAATAATTTAAATACACATGTATTTATTTTCTAACTTACACATGTCACTAATTTAGTTTAATTACTAATTTAATCCTTTATCCTTTCTCTATTCTATGATTAAGCTTTTATGCTCTATTCAATTTAATCCTTTCTACTAATTACTTCTAATTAAAAATAAATTCACGTAATTAAAAAAATAAATTCACGTAATTAAAATCTAATTCAACTCACAACTAACTTCGTAAATATTTTTTATAAATATTTACGAACTCATTTTCTTAAGACGAAAGCCCTAAACTCACTTTTCCGGTGCCCGTTAAATATGGGTCGTTACAAAAAATTTCACCACTTCATATAAGAATTGTTATCTTTAAATGAAAATGTATAACATTTACAATCTCTATCTTTTCAAAGGCTTAGATAGAACTTTCCTCTAACTTTTATGGTATAACTAGAATTCTCTAACTTTTACAAATGTTCAATTAAAAACCTTTTTAGTTTTTGTGGCTGAACTAGTAACTCTACCAATTACAATTGGTGAAAATAAAAAGCATACAAATAAGCCTCTACAAGACAAGTGTTTATAGAAATTAAGTTATTTGAAGAATGAAAGAGACTTGTAAAAGATTTAACAATAAGTTCTCTAGAGATATGTATAAAAAGAATAAAGAAAGAATGACAAAATAAAAGTACATTAGCTTGCTTTGTTGCTTAGATGTACATCTCCTATATCTTGTAGTGTCTTTGGCTTGTATTTATATCAATAAATGAGTTTGTAGATGTTTGAAGCTATTGAGGGTGACATAGAGTCATTGCAAGCATTAAACTTGCCTTAACCTAGGCATCAATACTTACCAAAAGGGTATCTATACCCCTCATAAAAGTAGTCATTTATAGCTGTTAAAGGCCAAGTATTGATACATGAAAGGTATGAATCGATACCTATAGATCAGGTATCGAGACATTGCCTTTTATTTTGATTATTATTATTATTATTATTAGAGAGAGAGAAAATTGTGAATGCTTAAAAACAAAAAGAAATGATTTAAAGAAGAAAAAAACTAAAGTAATGAGTGAATAATCTGTAATCTAATATTATTTAAATGAAAAAGATATGAAGGAAAAGAATGGAGAGAGAGAGACTTATAATTTAGAAAGTGCCAATATTTTTTCATCTTTTCTAGCTTTAGCAAAAAAGAAATACTTTTTAGATTCACCACTATCTTAGTAAAATTTGATCAACCAAAACTAACACTTTTCCATCTTAAGAAGGGAAAACATACTCATATGGAAATTCAACATTAATGGAGAGTTTTCTATGAGATCAACATATTAGAACTATAACAACGAAAAAGATATAAGAGGAGGCCTTATTGGTATAAAGTGCCCCAAATTTTGGAAACTCAAACTCCCTCTTATGCGTATTATATTCCTATGGAAAATATGTTATAGAAGAATCCCAGTTAGAGTTGAGTTAGCTTAAAGTTCAATCAATGTCACAATTAATTGCCTTTCATGTCACAAGTTCTTTAAACCAATAAGACATCTTTTTGTTAACTATGAGTTTACTAGAGCTATTTGGTTTGGTAGTTCAATTTCTCTCAAAATCCAGGCTTTCAACCTTAATACAGTTTCTCAATGAATTTCTAAATGGCTTATGATGGAGGATCTTAGCTCTAAAGACGCTAAAGAGTTTTAGACTTCGTTCATTTGTATTTTGTGGGGTATATGGAAGGTGAAACCTCAACTCAATAAAGATTTCAAGATTTATAATATATTTAAGCTCTTCCATTATTGAATTTTTTGTGGGAGAAGGTATAATCATGGCTGTAAATAATAATATATAGAATGGTGAATACAAGGGTGATAGAATTTAGAGTGGACTAAGATTAAAGAATGCATTAGAGCTTATCACTAGCAATTAGAAAAGGAAGAGGAGTTGGCATCTTCAATGGCGCAACTATACCCTATTAATAACAACAAATATAAGTTGGCATCTTATTTGTAGAAGAATTTATGTAATGTCATAACTACAAGTAAATATATACATTATACGTCTAATTATCTCTTATATACATGAATAGAGAATTAACAAATGTAGGCTTTTGAGCAAGGATAAAAAATGAAGCAACATCATCACAGGTCGATCAGAGGCAAACTCGAGGCTTAAGCTTGTATGACATCATAGCTTTGTTGCAAAATTTTAAGATGGTTAAATCTTTGGACAAGAATATTCTTGCAATAAGAGAAGTATATGGTTAAATTAGGTTTAATTGATCATAACTGAGTTATTTTCATATTTATTTTGTAAAAAAAAAAAAGCCAATGAAATAGAAAGAAAGAGGTATATTAATTAAATTAAAAAAAAAAGGAACAGAAAATCAACAAAATCAAAATCCAACCCAATTGGGCCGTTGGCCCAGTTAGTGTAAATCCATATTATTCGGTTCCACCGGGTAAGGTAACCCTCCTCAAAAGAAGTTCACCGTTAAACAGAAATCCCTATTTCTGCAAACCCTAATCTCAGATCCCCAGTAAGTGAGACTCCATTTACCTTTATCCAATCGCCATGGATTCTGCAACTCGAAGAAGAAGTCAAGGAGGCCTCTTCGAAGGTCTCTACAGAGTCATCATGCGACGTAACTCTGTATACGTCACCTTTGTCATCGCCGGCGCTTTTCTCGGAGAACGCGTAAGTTTTATCCCTTTTTCGCATTGATCTCACTTATTTTGACTTTCGCTCCATTGTTTCAATCAAATTTTATTGTTGATTTTGAAAGAAGGTTCAATTTAATTGTGGATTAAACTTTATCCCTTGTTCGCTTTGGATCTCTCTTATTTCGACTTCTGATTGGGATTTTTTTGGTCCGAGGATTATAATTGCTATTGGTTTTGGTTTTTATTGTAAATGATGAGTTTCTAAGAAATCTTTAAATGTTAATTTTTGTTTATGAATTTTAGTTTGATGAGAAAGAAGGGCGAATATTCTTATTATAATTCATTCGACTTTCGCAGGCTGTGGATTATGGAGTTCATAGGCTCTGGGAATACAACAATGTTGGGGTAAGTTTTTCTAATTTTAATATCATATTTGTGGTGTATTTCAAGGCATAGGCAGCTTATCAGGTGTGGATTGTTTGCAGTACCAGTCGCAATTTTGGTTGTCTATTCAACGTTAAGTTGCACAATCACACTCGGATTGATATTTGATTGCATCGTGGAGAGGATAAAATTTAGTCAAAACACCCTAGTACCAGTCTTTTTTTATGGTTTTCCGTGATCGTGTATATTTCTTAGTGATTATGTGAGGTTGCTGTGTCTTTAGGCTATCAATTTTCATTCAAGAACTATCCTATTTATTCTTCCATAGTTGAGTTAGTGCTATTAGATGCTTGGCTTGGGAAACTGGTCTTTAGAAGAATTTTAAACCGTGGGAATATGGCTGTTATTGGTAGGCTTTATGGAGAAAGGATCTTGGAATGATTGTTGTTTCCTTGCAAAATTAAATATCATGAATTTTGAAATTTGGCTGTTTAATGAGTAAATGCTACTATCTTTGTAGAAGGCTATAGGTCCTGTTCAACAATTCTAGCACTTTACATTGATATGCTGTGTGGAGGCCACTGGCTCCTTATTCATATTAAACCTCTTAGGTCACATTTCTAAATTTTTTCATCTGATGTCAATTGTGTGCATGGTTATGTCACATGTGTTGCTGAAAGTGAGTTGTTTTTGCTTCTTTGCTTCCTCGTCTCTCTCATTTCCTAAACCTTGTAAAATATTGCAATTTGATAATTATCATACAACACAGCTTATCCATTTTGGCTCATCATTTTTTGCAAAGTCCCTTGTCAACTGCATATTTGCTGATCTTTTTCTGCAATGATCAGCTGCATCCAGAGCTTATGTGGTTCACGTATTAACTTGTTTGTTTGTTTCTGTACTGCAGAAACGATATGAAGACATTCCAGTGCTAGGACAGCGGCAATCAGAGGAATGAAATCATTATGCCCTTTTCTGGATGTTTTGAAGAAGTCATTGAGGCTTGGGCCAGAGCATATATCTAATTAGGTAGCTATGCTCATTGTTGCAATAAACTGTTAATTGTTTTTGGTTCTTGACCATAAGTTGGTTGAATTTGTCATTTAAGATTTTTGATTATTCTGATTTGTGGATGGATATAATGTAAGCTGGTCTGCAGCGCATCAAAATGACTGAACCTACTTTGTCGCCATAGTTGCATTTGCTTCAAAGGATTAGGTTCTGTAAGTTTGTGCTTTGATTGCATTTAGATCAATGTTTACAATAAGAGGGGTAAAAACTCGTCTCTGGTCATTTTTGGAAGGGAAAGAGAAACATGATGTTTTGCCCTTTGTTTTTTGAGTGCTCGGTTTCTATGAAACGTCAGAAACTACTCCTTTCATATGCCATGAAAAACGTGAATCAGTACCACTGACAGGCACTGGGGAAAAGAGCGTAGCATGCACTTTGAACCGTCTTTCAATTTGAAAGCACAACTTTACAAGGCAATGTTATTGTTAAGCCATTTTACTTTCATTATCTATTTAAATATTTATACCAGTGAAAACCGTATGTGCTATTGGTGAAGTGGGTGTTGCAGCCGATATTAGAGGGTAAAGATCATAAATTTATTTGAAATTAATTTTGCTTGCATATAATGTTGTTAACATTCACTGTTGGGGAAGGAACCAATCAAATCTTCAATACAGAGAGAAACCTTGGAATCAGATTTAGAATGTTAACTTGTCAGTAGTTGGATTTGGATCTACTTAGTAAATCATGTTAGATGAAGCGGTAAAATGGTTCTTTCTTTAAAAATGGTTCTTTCTTTACAATTGTGTTTACTCTTTTATTAGGAGCTCTTATCCTTTCATTGTTATTCTGCTCTTTTATTAGGAGCTCTTATCCTTTCATTGTTATTCTGTGTTGTGTGTCCTATTATAAGTAAATTTAAAATTATAATTTTTTTTAAAAATAATAGCATTTTTGTCGTTACAAAGCTAGGTTGATGCTCGGTTGATTGGTGATATCAAATTCAGTAAAGAATTTAATGCATATTAAAAATATTATTACACGTGAAGTGATGATGGTATAGTGAGGCATGGTCGCAATGGTGGAGTCTAATGGTGGTTCAGCTAGTGATGGTGGACAAAGTGTTGGCTGAGTGTGGTGGCTAAGATGGTAGGTGTGAAGAATTTCTTTTTCCGAGATTTTCTTTTTGAAAATTCTTCGTGACATGAAAATTAAAATATTATGCGTAAATTATATAAATTATAAATTATTATGAGATAACGAAACTGTTTAAAATGAAAAAAAATTAGGTGCCCTAAATAAAAATTTATAAAAGTTGCGTGATCATTTGCGTAGGTTGCACATATATATTTTACAAAGAATTTTTTTCACTCGTATTGTTAGTGTGCATATGATTTGTAATTTTTTTCCCCCTAAATAACTCCATTTAAACAATGCTTTATATTTGATAGAATATTTTTGTGTAAGGCGGTGCTAGTTGGCTACTAAGCTTATGAACAAGATTTTCAAAACTGGATTGGGGTTGTATCGGTCGTGCCACTAGTTCTTTAGCTCAACCAATTCGATTGAATAAATTATTAAAAAATTACTAAAAAATTATTAAAAATCTGGTTCAGCCTGATTTAATCGGTTTTCAATCTATATTAATCCTCAGGTTAATTGGTTCAATCTCTTCTCTAGATCGATATTTTAATTGATTCTTAGTCCAATTTACTGTTCAGTCCGATTCGTTTCAAACAATCTTATTTTTTAGGTTACTTAGAAGTTCAAGAAATTGCAACATTTGTCCAAGGAAAAGTCAAGTAGAGTGATATAGCGTCCTTTTGAAACGTTTTTAAGGAGAAAATGATGGTGGGACATAGACATTCATGTATGCCTGCTTCCCAAATTGCATTAATCGGGAAAGTGAGAACTCTTAATAAGTAGTTGGTTTAAAGTTTGAACTTAATAATTCTTACCACACAGGTTACTTGGACTGGGAGCTTGGACTTTGTTGCCGGCGTGTCGGTATTGATTACGATGATGTGATATCAGATATGGATTGGGAAGACGACCAAAGTATGGAAGATGCGGAAATGAGGTTTTGAGTTGGAAAATGCTGCGTCGGTTTGGCCACTCTCCCCTTGAAGGGATTGGATTCCGTTCGAAATTAGGTTTATGGAGCTCCACACGGACTGCGGCCACTTTGCTATGCACAAACATGGTTCATCTAAGGTTGTAAGTAGTATATACAAGAAATTGTCTTATGAGTATTTGTAATAAAAAAAGAAAAAGAAAAAACTTGTAATATGTAGCAAAAGAATTATCTTTCCCTAACCCATGATGTACTGTACCTATAATAATTATACAATTAGTGGTGGGTTTTGTAAAAATGGTGATTTCTACGAATGGTTGAATTTATTTTACAAGTTAACTTATGCTATAAGAAAAAAAAGTGAAATTTGTTTCTCACAAATTGATTTTTAGTTTATTTATTACATCACATACATCAATCAATTTTTATCTCAACTCAAAAAAATTGTGAAATGATAAAATAAAAAAAATGTATTACTCTGAATTTAAAAAAAAAATTAAAATAAAAAACAAGTGTTGTACTTGAAATATCCACTACTGCACTTGGATTCGTGGTTAACTGCACAATAAGTTGGAATGCAGCCAAATAATTTAATATGAAATGTTTCAAACCATTTATAGAATTGGTAAATAAAAAAGCAAAGCAATAAATTGGGATGTAGGTAACTTACGTTTACGTGCATTATTGGCCACTACATTTAAAAGCTTAATATGCTTTTAAACAGTTTTCCCACTACCCTTTTCTTTAATATTGTCAAGGAATATCCAGGAACTGCATTTTCTGCTTCTTCATCTTTTTAGTGAAAAATGAAAGAACTTGCACATCAAAAGAAATTTCAATAATATATTATATCCATATAAATCACAGCATCAAATCTTTTAGGTAATGGAAGACCAAGTGTGTAGTAATGTGTAGCTTAAGTGCAGGAAGCATTCCAGTCAACCACCAGGCCTCATAGTGGAGGATGTTCCATCAGAATCTGAACACCCTCCTGAGCTGCTACACTCATTCAAGGAAGTTTCAGGCAATTACATGGAATACACATACCTTGTTTTCCAATATTTCCCACGTTACTACATTTTGTACATTGTTTAAAACCCTTTCTACTAGCTTACATTCTAATGTAAATCTTTAAAAATGAACCTTCTTCCTAAGAAACAAATTGAGGTTTTGTTGTTTTCGTTCAAAGTAAATTGAGATTTTTTTATTGGTGCTGGCATTTCAAGAGTATCATGATTCTGTATTAGAAAAAAGAAAGGGACTATCATGATTCATTCCATGAGACACACCAAAGCAAAACTCGCTTGAACTTTTCCCACACCATATAATAATGGAAATTTTACTGGTTCAAAGTTGACTTTTCCTATCAGTTTATACAAGAATTGCCTATTAATTATGAGCAATAGCACCATTACTATCATGGGTGGAGCAGTAGACGCACCAACATAACTCTAATAATCACCTGCATCATCATATATTCTTACTGCTACTCAGAATAGTAGGAGTGTTGGATACATGTATATGCTCATTTCTTTCGTATATTTAAAAGATCATAACTCATATTCGAATATATAGCTTAGAGGTGCTTCTGGTATGATTGTGGTTTGGTTTAAAATCAGCCAGGCTCTAAGGGGCGCATAAGTTGCTTTCATTCCTTTTTCCTTTTCAAAACCTTCCTTATGTTGAGATGGCTATTAGAAAAGCTCCCTTTTAGTGACTTGGCAGGTGAGACAGAGACAGGCATAACCCTCAAGTTGGCTTATATAGATGCATTTAGGCTCTTTACAATGCGGTAAAATATCCCATCAAAATTTACTCTTATTCTCGCATAAAAGGGTGCTGAGATTTGAAAGTTACATGTTGTTAGGTGAATGTTAATTGGATGAGTCATTGGCTAAAAGCCGCTTGTACCATGCCTTTGAGGCATCGAAAGCACTGCCTGTTGAGTTTCAGACCAGGAAATAGAGATCTGTGCTTTTGTTGGTAATTTTTAAAATACATTGGCATTTCCATTATTCAGAAAAAAATACAAAAGGCTTTTGTTCTCGTTACTGTTGTATTACACCCAGTTACAAGCCGAAGTTAATTACTTCATTGACCTTAGCATGTGCTAGAGTGACTGATACTCTGTTTTGCTTCATTGATCTCTCAAAGGTGATTGTATGAGCTAGGCAGCTAAGGTTCATTAGATTCCTTTTAAATGATAGCAAAATTAATGGATGTTCACAAGGACATGAATTCAACACCAGTTTATCTACTAATTCATTTTCATCAAGGAGACATCATCGTATCTTGTGGTGACAAGCAATTTTGTTTTGGTATACTTAATTATATCTACTCTTTGTGTAAGATAATCCTAGCTAACAATATTTTCTACTACATGATATGCTGCGTTACTAGTTAACTTCAGCTATGGTTTGTAATACAGGCTTCGACCCTCTGCAGCTATCATCATCAACATCAGGTGTGATGATTCCATTTGTGGTTTGTTTACTTTGTATGTTGTGAGATGCAATGTCCTAAGCTGAAACTCCTCCATTTTGAAGCAGCTCTTGCAGTTCTTGCTTACTAATTATCAACTTAATTCTGACAACATTGGGACTCCTTACTTGGTCATCATTCACTTCTGGATTTGAAAACCTCACTTTCTTTTTCTTACCCTTTTTGGATGGTGATGGAAGAGGTATAAGGTAATACAACTGTCCTGAAATCAGCTTTGCATCAGGTTGAAGATGGTGGAAGCCTGAAAATGAATCCGACAGTGCATGACCGGAGAAGTTTGATAAAACTTGTTCAACTTTGACGGGGGCTTGATATTCAAGGATTTTGCCATCAGGCTCCATAATTCTTATAACTTTCTCTTCAACAACTAAGCAATTCCCCATGGCTTTGTTGCTCACAATAAGACGAAAAAGAAAAGATTGTTGAAATTGAGTGAAGAAGTGCATAGATTTTGGTATTTAAAGAGAAGGTTTATGGCAATGCCCTTACAACTTACAAATATTACACAAATTGCCTTATCCTGGACTGGACCCCATTTGTTTGATTTTTGCAGGTATATAAGCTGGACTTGAAAGTCGTCATTTCTCAATCAATCATTCCTATTTCACAGCTTCAAAGAAAAACAAAAGGAACACTTTATTGACTTAGGGAGAGTTCTTTTCAGCTAAATGGAGAAAACCCGGCAAGGTAAAGTAGGAGAAAAGCATGATCAACTTGGTTGTGCAATGCCATACAACTTGATCTTCTCCTTTTTAGGTACTGCAACATGACAGTTAATTTGCCTGTCTTTTCATGTCATTTCTTTTATCATTTTGAGGTTAAAATGACCATTATAGAATTGTGTCATCTGCAGACCACAATTTTATAGCGTAAGATGAGCTTGGATCCCGTTGGACCGCTAAAACTAAAAAAGTGTTTGACCATTATGCTCCGTGGATGCGGCTCTGTCGTTGACCCCATGTTTGCAACATTGACTATTTCCTTGCTCCACTTTCTTCATCAGAATACCTGCTTGCCGTATCTTACACTCTTCGCAAAGCCAAGGTTAAAGTATCATCAGTGTGATTCTCATTCATATTTTATTCGAATTTAAGTTGTGGATTTATCTTAATTTGGGTCTAGAATATAGAATACTAATGTTGTTTATACACTGTACTGATTCATTCCATCTTTTTATATTCAGCATGCAAACTGCAATTTTCATTACTACTTGTACTTATCTGCTAAGATTCAAGTGCCGGCCAAACTGATTCAAATGATTGATTGAAGGTAATGAGTCCCCCCAAGTTGGCTGTCCGAGGCAAGAGGTGGTCCAGTAAACCAAGTAAATAAGGACAGGTGAGAGGATTTCAAAGGCAGAATTGGAAGTATAAAGGAAAATACATGTGGTGCTTTAGTTGGAGAGAATATGAATGAAAATGACGGAGACCCACTTGTGATAAGATAGAAGAAAAATATTGGATTTAGTGGTGAGTGATGGTGTCAACACGCATGCTTCGCCAATGGATCATGGGCAGGATAGGATAGATAGTAGTTCATGGTAGAAACAAATTAAAAAACCCATCTCTTTTTGTACCAAAAATAATAAAAAGGAGTAATTGAAAACAATTATTGGGTACCTACATTCTTTTGTTGCTCTAAATTTAAACCAAAAGCTGTACAAATATATTGATGCCCTTTTAGAAAGTGGGATACTTTATCTATTCAGTTGCAGTTAAATAGCCAATAAAGAAAGCACTAGTATGGCTTTACTACTGCTGTGATTTTGGCAATACATAAAAACTCAAGATTTTAATTATTTTTTCAATTGAAAAACTCAAGATATGTACAAATGCCAGAACCCCATTTGCTGGGTGGTTATGAAGTTGGGTTGCTTGTTCCAGTTTGGCGACCAAAAGATCTATCAATTCAAGTATAGCATAAAAATATCTTGTCCCCTTTCCTGTTGCTTTAAGGATATTTAAGATCTTAAGGATTAAAATGGTGTCATTAATTATGTCAGGCTGATGAATTCTGAAGTTGACTTTTACATTATGGGTATATGAAAACAGGAAGATACCCTATATTCCAAGAGTCCCCATAATGATGGTAAAGTAGCCCCAGGCATGGAATTTTAGGTTTGTGTCTTGATGTATTTCATTACAAGATAAAATTATGTCAGCCTGATGAATGGTTAAGGGGAAAGAATCCACTATGTAAAGGCATTGCTCCGAAATTTCATACAAATGATCTCACCATCATGGAAAAAGCAGGCAGGATTTAAGCGTAACTTGTAATTTCAGAATCACTTTTCTTATGAATGCCATTATCATCCCAATCAAAATCCATACTCCTTTGTTGATGAGTTCTATTTACATGGAATTTATAATGGTTTCATATCAATAAAAATATTCCTTTCTCGTTCCCCTTGTCTGATAAATAACTTATATACAAATGAAACTTTTGATTTTTCCCACAACATTCCCTTCGCGTCTGCAACTTTTGTTTTGACATGGCTCATGGAATTAGGACGCTTATCTCTCAATGGTTCTACGGCACCGCCATCTCAAATTCTCTTCCTTGACTCAACTATTGATTTACTTTAATATATCCTCCACAACATTGTAGGTGAAAATTTTGAGAAATACAATTACTTAAAACGTTGATATAAAAATTTTTTTAAGTTGAAATGATTAGGTAAATATATCGAAATTCGTAGTGTTTTAAGTTTAAATTCGTAGTGTTTTAAGTTTAACTACTTTATGAGCATATTTTCTATTTTTTATAAAAAATATATTATGAAAATAATATAATTTATTTTAAAAATCAATTTTATTTCAATAATTATTCAGCTTAGTTACCAGCTGACCTCTAAAACTAACTCAATTAAGAATTTAATATATAACTAGAAATTTTATCACATGTAGGTGTGTGTAAACCATGTATTTAAAATATAGATATGTGTTTTAAAATAATATACAATAAATAATAAAATATATGGTTTGAAAATAATTAATAATAAATAAAATATGTAAGATATTAAAATAAAAAAATAGATTAAATTGTAAGTAAAATGAAATTTAAACACATAAATACATCGTATTATAAATACTAATGAGTATAATTGTTTATCATGGTCTTGCCATTAATCTTGAGTTGGAGTTGAGTTAATTTATGGCACAAACTTAATTAACAATATTATTAATTTTAGAAATCCTATCACATGCGTATACGTGTGGAAACCACGTATTTAAAACTTAAATGTGTGTTTATAATTTGCATAATTTTTATTGTTTTTAATTAAAAAGACTAAAGTACCCTTAAATAAAATAACTTGTTTTAAATACGAAAGGCCATTTTTGTAATTTTCTTAATAGACTTGGTACACAGTTGGCTCGTGACACCAATCCAATCATGGATTTTATTAATAGTATAAATATATAACTGGTGAAGGTAATGGAGTGTGAATAATAAAATTAAAATGTATAAAAATATTAAAATAAAGTTTAGTTGAGTGGTAAATTAAAATTTTTACTATTATAATTGGCGTGAGTTTGAATATCAACATATGCATATTTTTGTTGTTTTTTGAAGTGAAAAGATAAAAATACCCTCGAATAATATTACTTATATTAATTTTGAAAAGACATTCTCATAATTTTCTAACCAAATTGATGTCCGGTTGACTCGTGATATCAACTCAATCAATTATTTTATTAACAATAGAGATATAAAGTATAGATAGCACATTTTTTTTATTGCCACGTGTACTAAAAAATTAACCGACACGTGAACTAATCAAGTAGTCAAGTCATCATGAAATATCTACATAAAAAAATAATTGAACGTAAATAAAATTAAGGATCAATTTACCGTTGACACTATCGTTGAGCATAAATAAGATTAAGTGCCAATTTACTATTTAATTTCAAAAATAGTTTTCAAGTTTAACCAATATTTGTAAAGTCAAAAGTAATGGTGAATAGATAATTTTTCAAACCAAACAAAAAAGTTGAAAAAAACATATTAATTTTTTGTTCTCAAAATCAGGTGTCAAATTATAAATTTCTCATTCATTTATAATAACTATAAAAGGTAAATATGATTTATATATTCAAATTAAAATTTACACATAATTTATATTAATTAATTAAAAATATTTAAAATTTATATTTCATAAATTATAATATTAGCAATGACTTATCATAAATTATTTATTATATTTATATATATTTGTTAAAAAATATTTAAAAAAAAACATGTCATCATTGTAGTAGTAATAATAATAATAATATTTACATTATTGGATAAAAAATTATGTAGCAAGATTTTAAAAGATTGATATAATTAATCAAATATGATATAGATTGAAAGGATAAAGTTTGGATTCAAATGTGCAAGTGATTTCCTAAATTTTATATGAAAATGTAAAATTGTCTTCAAAATAATAATAATTTTTTTAATATTTAAAACATAGTTTACATATTCAAATAAAATTTTATATAACAATTCATTTTGTTTGCTTAAAAAGTATTTAAAATTTATATTGGATATATCAAAATATTAATAATATTGTTTTCTTATATTTTTGTTGAAATATCATAATATTAACTAGAAATCTTATCACAGCATATACGTGTGAAAACCACAAATGCCAACTTAAAAAATAATAATAAATAATGAAACATATTGTTTAAAACTGATTAATAATAACACATAAAATATGTATGTTATTAAAATGAAAAAATTAGATTAAATTGATTATCATGGTGTTGTCATTAATCTTAAGTTGGTGTCAAGTTAACTTATGACACTAACTCAATCAAATGCATTATTAATATATATATATACACACACACATATAACTGATGGAAGTAATAGAATGTGCATAATAAAATTAAAATATATAAAAATACAAAATAAAGTTTTAATTGAGTAGTAAATTAAAGGTTTTTCTAATGCAATTGATATGATTTCATATCTCACTCACAATATGTATATTTTTATTGATTATGTAAGTGAAAAGACTAAAATACTCTCGAATAATATTACTTATTTTAATTATTGAATGATATTTTCGTAATTTCTTAAATAAATGGGTGACTTGGTTGAAAGTAACACCAACTCAGTTAAGAGGTTAAATAATAGTATAAATGAACTTTAACATCATTTGAATGCATATTTTTTACTTAAAAACATCATGTCTACAATGGACATTTTATTTCTCAAAAGATGCATTTAAATATTAAACAAAAGTTTTAAGAAACACTTTTTCAAAACAATTTTCAAAAGTAATGAAAAACTAACCCTTAATTTGTTTATATTGTAATAATTTATTTCTATTTTGTGATTAATTAAATATAATTTAATTCTACTTCAAATAATTTATTTACGTTGTATTTTTAATGCACATGTAGAGCTCAAATATGTTACTAAAACTTGTTGTGGTTCTGGTTCGGCTTAATTTCCAATATTACAATGATGCACATCTTCCATTTATGGGAAATACTTCACCTTTATTTGTGTCTCCTCTCTATCCCAAACATTCTTGCTATGTGTAACACCTTCACATGAGCGATCCTCTCGCCCACAAAAGGGGCTCACACAACTGTCCATCAAGTGGCACTTAATGTGCACATCGCACCCCAATCACTATGCCACCCAAATCTACTCATACCATACGAACCAAAATAGCACATACCTTGTTGGTTATCCACCAACACCCCCAACACTAGCAGCGCTATCCCAACCTACCCCAACCAACAACACAAAATCCCATCGTGTAGAACCCAGTGATACTTCGAATTACGAGCTCAACTCAGACTCCTGCAAGAACAAGTAAAGCTGCAGTCGGAGACAATAAATTAAGAAGAATGCACAAGTAATATAGGAACTCTAGATCATCTGAAACCAACTGCTCAACACACGAGTTTTATTCTAAATTTAGCATTTAGTCTTCTGCAATCCATGGTCTAAGGTTTAAGATTTCTTTTTATATGCTTTGGAAATATTTGTTCAAATCTCACTTAAAGATTTTGATGAATGCGTCACTCTCCCTGTAGTACTTTTTCAAATACTTTCCTCGATGAAGAATTTAGGAATCATGGTAAAAAATTTTGATGCCCCTAAATATATTGTTGTTAAAAAATAATATATATTATCTATTATACTATAAATAAAATAAATTGGAGTCATGGGTTAATTCGAATACCAACTCAATTAGAAAAATATAAATATAAATCAAATTTATATAACAAATATGCAGGTTTTTTAAACAAATAAAAATCACACTTGAACTTTTGCCCTTCAAAAACCAAATGTCTCAATTTGCTCATTTACAATTTCTTTTTATTGTTTTTATTATTATTATTTTAACAATAATTATTATATTTTCAAAAGAAAATCCTAGCCCAAGTATTTTTGTTTCTTTCACTCGTAAAACGAATGTGTCATAAGACTAATAATACAGAGTATTATTTCTTTTGTGTAAGTTAAAAAGGATTTCATCCTTTCTCTTTTAAAGAGTGTTTTTAAATCAATTGTAAAGCCCAAAAATACTACTAAATTTTGCTTTGATTTAAGATCTCTCTTGCCTCTAATCACTAGCTCTTCAATTGTATGACTTGGGTTAATTTGACCATTACTTGATAAAATTTCTGATAAAAAAGTTTGGTTTAAGAATTATTTAGATTATTCTAATTTTTTTTAGACATTTTAAAGTGATAATATGCATTTAAATTTATTAGTATTATGACATTTCAATAAAAATATTGTAATTCATTATAAATATTTAGAAATATAAAATATTTTTTAAGCAAATAATATAAATTAATTGTAAAATTTAATTTGAATATATAAGATTTTAGTATAGTGATGGTACTGGAATTTGGCATTTTGGACTTTGCTCCTTGGCATTGCATCAGCTGGTGACGGTAAGAATGATGATGGGTCATTTTTTTTTATTAACAGAAGGAACAAACTAGAAAATATAGAGTACGAAAGTAGCTTGCATCAGAAAATAAAGTATTCGTAATACATAATGGGATCATAGCAGTTAATAATAAAATCAAAATCAAATTATCTGAGGTTTCATAAGTTGCTGCCCAATCAAGTCGAAATATCAGATAATGTTTTAATGTTGCACTTTGAAAACCATTAAGGAATGTCCTTCAATTTGGACTCGCAGTGACTATTACTATTAATGAAATTAATTTAGTAAGGTTAAGAGCATAGTGACACTAGTGGCCCTTGGGTCTGCCGCTCAGTTACTCAGGTTCTTGATCCTTGTTTACTTCACCTATTAACATTCAAAACAACTTCACCCTCCACTCCGCTCCGCTGCACCACAACTCACGCAGGAATCGTAAATTATGCCTAGAATGTTGTACCCTCATGCCAATATATTTACTCTGCAGTTTCGACTTTAAAATGATGAGGCCCCACTGAAATTTGAATGCTAATAAATTTTTAGTGCTTTCACGACACGCTTGATTACAGTCGCGCTTTGACATGCATGCATTTGTGGCAATGACTACGCACTTAGACCAAATGCACCTACCTTGTTCATTCACAGCAGTAATGCACTTCCGTTCTCTGTCTTCATGTTATGTATCCTGCTTCATTCATTCAACTTTAAACTCACCCTCAATATAAGTGCTTCAAATTCAATCTTTCATTTTGTTTAATCAGATTAGAGAATAAGATCTTTTGTAAATTAAAATTCTTAACTTTAAAATAATATAAGTCACATCAGATAAGAACATTTGGAACGATTTCAAAAGAGCAGATAGCTGCAAGGCCATGTCAGCCATTGAATGGTACAAAAGCTGAGCTTTTTGGTTGAAAGCTTTGGAATACAAAATATTTCTCTACTTTAACAACACCTAGATTTTACTGGTTTTATTCAAAAAAAATTTCTTCTTATTGGAAAGAAAGAAAATTGCTTTCTTCATTTTTCTCCTCAAATTTAGCATTGAATGATTTGGTTCTAAATTTATAGGTAATTTAATAATAAAAAAACTGTACCCATTTTGTAAATTTTGAATGTGACTTGTGACGATAATTATGTTTAAAAAAATTACATTTTTTAATTTCTTATTAAACGAAAACTTTTACAAACTGTGTATTCCAAAATTTTAAATCACTTGTTATTTACAAACTGTTGCCACATCTAAAATTAAAAAGAAAAAGACAAGAGTAGACATTGGAAAATTGTGCTTGTTTTTACCTCCCCAAACTGCCACCGTAGACCACGCCTTAGCTATGGCCCCACCACTAACAGAACCTTTTCCAACACTGCTTAGATTAACGGCTCCGATCTTCTACCAGATGCGAACCGCTTCATTCCTCCTAGACTGACCGGCTCAGTCTCCGTAATTTCAGGCTCCATCGATATTGCTTCACGATCATCTGGCGGCAAGCGACACCTAATGTCGCTGTTCCTCGGCGGCGAAGGCTCTTCTGGAGGCAGACTGCGTGGTTCACGTGCTTTTTCAGTGGACCCAAAAATAGCACAAAAATTTGGAAAGCAACCGCTTCTGCTTCTTCTTGCCGTTTTCTCTTTAACTGTTTCGGCTTCGGCGGATTTTTGGCGGTTCTTTCTCAGCGAGCGATTCCGGTCTCGCCTCGATTTCACTCTTCCCATACAAGAGACCTTAGGCGAAGACGGTTCAACAACTGGAGGATCGGTTTTAACGGAACCGGATCGTTTAGGAAACAATCTTGTAGTTGCAGGCTTAGTATTCTTCCTGTTGTTGGTCTCAGCAAAGCAAGATTTCTGCGGTTTGGGCAATCCGATGATGGAAGCTCTAGGCTTTCTCACAGAAAAGCGTTGAGAATTGGAGTCGGGGTTCAAATTAGGATTAAGATTAGTAGAGTTGGGAGCTGAGCTTCCTTTATGCGACTCTTTCCGTTGGTAAAAAGCATTGCGATCGAACCAGTCGAACTCGGAGTCTTTGGATAACCAAAAGGATTCAGGCGGGAAATCGGCCGGGATTTCATCGTCGAGAGATGTGTCGGCCGTGTGGAGGTGGTCGTCTGGATCGTTTTGGGTGGTAGCTAAAGTCTCGCAGACGATTTTGTTATCGCAAGAAGCACCGGCGCAGGCCGAAACAAGGGTTTCTAAATTGCCCTGTGGCATTGTACCAACAAACGAAAGAAGAAGAAGAGTTAAACGAAGAAGGAGAGAGAAAGTTGGAGAGAGGAAGGTTGAAGAAAGGAAGCTGCCTTTAAATAAAAAAAGAAAGTTTTTTATTGTGGAAATTTGATGAACAGACAGAAAATGAGTTTTGGAGGGAGAATTTCTACGTTGTTGACTGCTGCGTGCCTTGCTTCCTCTCTTTCGTGGATTTTCAGTTTTACGTTATTATTTTATCATTTGTATTTTTCTTTTTTGAGTTTTAAAAAAAAAGGAATACCGAAGCAAAAAGTACAACTTTTAGCAACAAGAAAATGGAGTTTCCCTTGTATTGTTGTATGTAGGGAAAAAGAATAATTACGTCGATGTAATGATGATTTGCTTTGGATCGATGGAATATTTCGACATATCTCTACTACAAGATTAGTTACCTTAATTATTCAATTATATTGGTGCGGTTTGATTAGGTTTAATTAGGTCTGATTGCTACAAATTCTCCGGTTATATTGACTATATCAACTTACGATACATGCAAGTTTTGGTCTTCACCTACTGTGTTTTTTATTTTAGCGTAATTAAGGGTAGGTTCGTTCCTTTTTAACATATAATTGCTTGTATGTATGAATAATCATTATTATTGGATCACCTAATTATTTATTTTAATTCTGACGAGGTTATATATGATTGAAAATTTTTGTAGGATAATTTTTTAGTGTAAATTTAAGTTATATATTTTTATAAGAGTTAAAATATGATTTTACTATTATATTGACATATATTTTTATATATTTTAAAATTTTATTATTTTTAAAAATTAAACTATAATTTTATCATATATTAATTTATAATTTTATAAATTTTAAAAAACTTAAATCACATTTTTCTCCTTTTAAGAGGCAGAGGAACCTTTCGCCCCTGTATAACTTTAAAATTCGCTTTTTTTTTATTTTTTAATGTGTAATTATATTTTGTTAAACAAGCACGACTAGAAAATAACTTTTTATAATTATAAATTTTAATTACACCTTTTTAACAATTAATCTATAATATTCAAATATACCTAAAAAAAATGTAAATACTTAATAAGATTAAGGAGGTTGATTTTTTTAAAATACTATAATTAGAGTTCTGACTGATCTAATAAGAATTTTTACAAGTTACTGGTTTCAAGTGAATTTTAAGGATGTGAATTAAAATTTAATTTATAAAATATACTAAAAATAATTAAGTTATCTTGAAAGGATTTTGAAGAATTTGTATTAAAATTTTTATATGGTATATATACAACATCTCCTTGTTGTATTTAATATATTTATTCTTTATTAATTCAATATGATAGAGTATTTTTAAAATATTTTAATATTTTATAAAAAAAATTGACCTAAAATGTAATTAAAATGCATTTAATATTTACTTATTTAAATTACTTTTAACTCCCAATTTAAATTAATTTATTTTATTATAATTTTATACATATTGCATATTTAATTTTCACACTTAAAAGAATTATGATTATTTTGAATAGAATTTAATGTTTTTTTTTCCTTTTTATAAAGACTGCATAATTAATAGCACCGACATCAGATCTGAAAATTTCTGATTTATCGGTGTTTCCAACAAATTCCATTTAACTTGGTTTTTTCCAATAATTAAATTCTATAATTAAATAAAAAAAAATACGCGAGCATCTTGATTAACAAGCATCGATCTATATGAAATTTTAATTATTCTAGTCTGATCAACATCAAATAATTATAATATCATTGATCATATATTTACGAGTCTGTTAAAATTGATGTCGTAAATATCTAAGAGTAATTACATTGTATAAAATATAAGCTGATTTGCTTTTGTTTGATTCTTCTACAACCTTCTTTGCACCAGATTTATGCCTAATGAATTTTCAACACTTATCCCAAAAAAATGAATAGGATGTTTTGTAATTTATAGTAATATAATCATTTATAATATTATTTTAAATTGTTTTAATTAAAATTTAAATATGTTAATTTGTATATCTCTTTTTTAATATATTTTAAATTTTTAATAAAATAAAATAAATTTAATATTTTTTTACATTAAGTGATAGTATCTACTTATTTTATTCAACGCATTTTCATTGAAAACTCTATTTAAGTAGAATATTAAAATGATTATTAAACACATTTAAATTATTAAATGTTAAAAAAATCATTAAATATTTTTAATGAAATGAAAATTTTCAATGTTTTATCAAGTACACCCTTAATGAAAGAATAATCTAGATTAAAGTATAAAAGTGTAATTATAATTTACTGAAGGAATTATATTTATTAATTTATTGTGGATTACTTTCCTAATAAAATTATGTAATTTTAGGAAAATGTTGTAACTAATTAA
Source organism: Gossypium hirsutum (assembly GCF_007990345.1). Lineage (NCBI taxonomy): Eukaryota > Viridiplantae > Streptophyta > Magnoliopsida > Malvales > Malvaceae > Gossypium > Gossypium hirsutum. The sequence continues at coordinate 73,591,278 of NC_053432.1, forward strand.
TCAAACTTTTATCTACGTTTATATTTGTATAACTGTTATTAGTAAAATTGTCCAAAATGTAGGAAAACAAATTCAATATAGTTAATCTTTGATGTATGCAATGGAATGTTTTATTACTTCATTAGATGAAGTAAGAGATTGTTGCATCTCCTTTTTAGAAATAGGTGAATCCGATACAACCAACTTTTGGAAATGTCTAATTGCATCTGTCAAAACAGTAATCTTAATTAGATGTTACGTGTATTTTATTAATTCATATGGTTTATGAACTTTATTAGATTCTCCCAACTTCGTTTTTATAACATAACATGATTGAAACTATAATTTTAAAACCTGGGATTCTAATATTTTGCCCTTATTACTTCATAGTTTTAAGGGTTAGTTTATATATTAATACGGTGGAAATAAATTATTTGAGAAATTAGGTTGAAATTTTATTAAATTTATTGATTTATATATTTTTTTTAGAGAGAGAAAGGAAAATGTGTCTTACAGGACGAGTTTTCACTTCCATATAAGTGAAAACATGTCACATAAGACATATTTTCAAGAAAGAAAACAGAAACTCATCTTACAAGGCTCATTTTCCTTTCAACGGTAACTATTCCAACAGCCATAAAAATTCCTATATAAACCCCTCCAAACTCCATTATTTTCAACCAAATACTCCATACTCGTTCTTCCTTCCTAAATTCTCAATCCTCAATCTTCAATCCCCAATTTCCAATTTCGAATTTTAAATCCTCAATCCTTAATTTTTTTTTTAATTTTATTCTCTTCGATTTTATTCTTTTCTTATAAATTTAAATGGCAAGTCAACTTATTTGTTTGGATGATAATGATATCTTCAACATTCAATTACAATTGGTAAGAAAATTTATTAAATTATGTAAATTTAAATAGTTAATTAATATGCTATTTAGATTATTAATTTTTTATGTTTATATACTCAACCTGAATATCAGATTTTGGAGACTACATAAACAATTTAAGTGAAGGTGTACCGAAGATCATTTATGGACACATAACCTCCAACTCGTATTTTAACCCAATTTTTACCTGTATATTAGCAGAAAATACCAGTGCCACCATATGGCTATCCTTCGTCACTTAAATATATATATTTTTCAATCCAATGATGGCCTAATGATAGGCAACCGTTGGTGGATAAAAAAATGGTGGCGCCTTCATCCCCTTGTCTCTCCGGCCCTCGGCACTATTTATTTCACTCCATTTTAATAAAAAGTGATCGAAATATCATTTTGATATTTAAATATTATCAACTTAAAAAAAACCTAAATTAAGCTATTTAGAAGTTATTCTTTCCCCCTTTTTAGAAGTCCAAGATGTTATATCTAGTTTTGTTGTGGATTTCCATGGCCGACTTTGATTCTTTTTCCTTTTGGGTTTTAAAAAGTAAAAGATAAAATGATTGATTAGGTAAAGAAATAGTTGGGGGGTGGGAGGAAAGTTGGAGGTCATTAGGTACGACTAAGTAGAGACAACACCCTCTTAACAAAACTCTGCTCATTGCCCCCTTTGTCTATAATCACACCCTTTCCTATTTGGAGGACAGATAGATTGATAATAATAAAAGAAAACTATAATAATGCTCTATTCATATAATATTCAACAATCTCAATTTATTTTTTAAGTTATAACGCCTTATATATAAATGACAACCAATTAGTAATAATGTAGTTCTTATTTGGATCTTAGCTATATGCAATAATCCTTTCATTTCTTACTTATATCATTTCTAATTATATTATTATTCAAGTTTTTGTTGTGTTGTTATTATCAATCAATTAGATTTCTACTCTTTTATAAAATTTCAAAAAAATAAATAAAACTATTCATAAAACTTAAGTTTTTACTTAAATTTGCATGATCTAAATTGAGCTTGGCATGATCTAAAAAATGTGCTTAAATTTTTACTATTCATATAACGAGTTTGGCATGATCTAAAAAATGTGCTTAAATTTTTACTTAAGCTCGACCCAGATAAAAATGCTAAATTGAGCTCGATCCAACCCGCTCGTATTAAATTTTTTATATGATTCTTTTAAAAATATATATAATACATCAAATATACTAAAAATATTAAAATAAATGTTTGTTAACAAATTAAAAATACACTAAAATATTTATAATTTAGCAAGCAAATGTCTCTACAATCGTAACAATAGAATAGCAAAATGGTAGCAAAACAATAACTAGATTCGGGCCAATAAAATTTTACTCGAGGCCTGACCCGTTTAGAAAACGAATGTTATTTTTTATTCAAGTCTATTTTTTAGATCTATATTTTTGCCCAAACCCTTAAATTTTTGAACGATTTTTCAGATCTGGGCAGATGGCCCAGCTCATAATTAGCTCTAACTTAAACTTAAGATATCATAATTTATCATATTTATTTCAAATTTTTAACATCTTCCATCTCTTAAATATGAAGATACAAGTGTTTTAACGCGCTTGAATTCATATTCTTATACACTAATAGTAATATCTGATACCAATCGAATTAAGAATTAATTAGTACATTATTTTTACTCTCATAAGTAAAGTATCATATGTGTTTTTATATAAACTTTTTTATTTTTTCATCTCTATCATATATGTATCATAATGAAGGCATGATATATAAAATATATATGAGATGATATGGTTTGGGCATTTCCTATGATATCATATGCAAACTCACGGAAAACGTCAGACATGAGCAGATTCCAAGGGTTATCTTTTTATTTTTGTTTTATTTTTTCTGTATGAGCTACTGCGCTTTTATATATAATCATGTTCCTCTGGCAATTACGCGTAGTTCGACTTTAGTTCTTTCCATTAATTTTCGCATATTATCTAATATATTTATAAATTTATTTTTATGCCTTTTTGGAAACTTTATATCTATATATATTAAACATTAATAGAGTGTAAAGTAATGTATTAGATCTTTTATTAGAAAAATGTCTAAACGAAACAAAGAATAGTGTGATTTAGAGTTCACTGTTATAGGATCTTACTTCTCATCATCACATACTAATATTTGGTTCAATACAATTTCTTTGATCCAATCATGTAATATTAATGTGTTGAGATTTTGGGTCTTTTTAGATGGATATTTATTTTTAATGTGATGTGTTTAATTTTTTTTTATCTTATGTTATAATATTTAATTTTATTGTTATCGTTGTTTTTACACTAACAACAAGTAAATGAAATTTTTATCATTTTAACCAAATTTACCTCTAAGTACTAACATAACAATTTCATTAATATAAATACTTGATCTTTTATATAGTTTGAAATGTTGGTTGTTTTTTTCTTTAAACCATAAAAGGATATTAATTAATAAGGTAAAAAGCTGTATTATTTGGCAAAAAAAAAAAAAGAAGAAGAAGAAGAGAAACTCGTATGAATCTGAAGGGTTTAGCAGGCAAGATATGAAGAATGAAAAGAACAAGGCTTCCTTCATTTTGTTTATGTAGAATGGGCTCCGCCATCCCAAAAGGCGAAAGAAAGGAAGCAAAGCCGCCACCCAGCAGCCGCACTTGAGCTTCTAGATTACCAAACCCTTCTACCAAATTTATTCTTCCATTCCATGCTTTTACTGTATTTTAAAAAATTATATTTTCATCACTCCATTATAATTATGATTTTTATATTTAAATCCTTAAAAAAAAAAAGGAGATTGCAAGAAGTGGGTAACAAAATGTGATTTGAATCAATGTTTTCAAATTTTGAAATAAATCGAATAGGTTACTGTGTTATATAAAATATACAAGTTCCCAAGATTATCGTGGAATGATGTGATAGAGAATAAATCAATAAATAAAACCATTGTTCCAACTTTTCTAGAAGCTTAAATTTGGAAACCTTTTACCCACAAATATTAATAAAACTGACATGGGAGAATAACTGAAATAGTAGTGACCCGTAATGTCATTTGCCCTCTACTGCTCCCTATATTTAGAAAAGTTGAAATCTAATTTCTTTTATTTCCTTAATATTATTAGCGTTTTCTTTCAAACTTTGTTAAATTAACATCTTCCTTCAGCTATTCTCATATGGTGCAACATTAACCATGTTAAATTAAAAAAATAATAATAGAAATTATCGATGAAAATAGTGATTGAACTAGAATCTTTAAATTGAAAATATAAGAAAATTAAATTTTTAACTTTTAAAGTATAAGAATTAAAATTTAAAATTTGTAAAACTGTAGGGACTAACAACAAATTTCAACTTTTTTGGACTTTAACTAGAGAACCAAAATAAAGGGTAGAAAATGCAACTCCTTCATTATTACATCATAGATTAAATTGATTGACTTAATTTTTCTTTTAACCGGAGATAAAATTAATTTAATATTTGAGAATAATCCCAAATCAACAAATAAAATGCGTCAAGATTAAATTTTTTTATAACTTTTCAAAGTAAGTATATATTATTATTAGTTTAACTAGAGGCACCAGATAAATTTATACATATTGTATATGTGTTATTATTAATTTTAAATTATACATTTTATTATTTATTTTATGTTTTTGTTAAATGTCTACATGTGAAAGATTTTAAAACGATGTTTGCAAGTAAAATTAAGTAGTGCTAAAAGCAGTGTCAACTACTTCAAGCACTAGAGATGAACAAAACAGAAAAACAATAAACACAATATGATAATTTATATAGTTTGATTTCTCTATGTTTACGGGGCCTTACCCAAAAAGATAATATACTATCTTAGCACCGTGTACAACAAGTGGTTACATATACTAATACTCACCAGATTAGGAGCTCACTTTTGCACCCAAGATCTAAACAATTCTTTTCTAAGTTTTCTTCCTAGAAACTTGGAACAAAAACTAACACATTTGATTTTATACTAAATACACTTTAAAGAAATGTTTGTTAACGAGCAGAAATAATTGCTCCCAGTTTAGTACATCACCTATACAAGTCTTCTCAATTTATAAGGAATTTAGACTTGCTAACATATTATATATCTTCAATGAATTTAGGATAATTCTTGAATCTTTAGGATCTACTTCCAAGTTTACTCGATCCAATTTCTTCAAAATAAAAAAGTCAATTTCCTTAATCCGATCTAAAGTAATTTTTAGAAATGTTGCTATAAACAATTGGAGTATCATAGATGGGCTTGCACACAACCATAATGTTAGAAAGGCAAGTTTATGAGTTGAGAAGTGTTAAACATCAAAGGTGCTCCTCATAAAGTGCCTTAACAAACATATTTTCCAAATGCATGATTTCAATATCTATATATTTTCCAAATGCATGATTTCAATATCTATATGCATGTGATAAAAATTTTAAATATTTTGACAACTTTTTTTTAAATATTAATTAATTTAAACTGAAATATAATAATAAATTTACATATTTAGATATGTAACTTTGTTAATTGTACAAATTAAATATTTATATTATTCGAGTTTGCTGGTGAGACTTCGGTTGAATTCATAAGGTTCAATTTCTGGCATTTTGAGTATTTATGTTCAAGTTTCACCCTATGTAAATCATAGGTGGATGCAAATTATTTTAGTTTAAATTATATCTACCAATAACTCTTCTCTAACTTTTAAATAGGAGGATAAGCACATTTTAATGTGTTCAAACTAACATCTTTCTGCACTGATAATAATGTTAATATTAATCGAGCTACGATTTAAATGCGTTGATTGTGTTTTTATATTCTTTAGCAGTCTCAATTTGAGGAAAACCAAATACGTGATAGATCAAAGTCTGGGCCTATATTACTCTTTACTTGACATAGGAAACTGACCCAACAAAAGGTTACTCATCTGTTCCATTTAGTTTCATTTTGTGTGTTTGTTTTTAATTCGAATTTATTTGGGAATTGGTTTGCTTAGTATTCTGGTTACCATTAGCCAACGAATCCGCGAGAGGCTTCAAATTCCACAACAAATCCTCCTGGATCAAAGCTTCTTGAAGCTCAGCATGTAACTCTTTGTTAAGTGTCATTAACTTTTAGGATTTATGTAACTTCTAGTGCCTTTTGAACCCCTGCAATTTGAGATATGAACACAAATAAACCCCAAGACCTTTCCAATTTTCCTTTAAAAAGTGTGTGAAATTATCGTGTCTCAACCACCCCGCAAAAAAAAAAATTAAAGGACCTCTGCTAACATTCCCAATATCAATCAACCATTACAAATGGTTCAACAATAGCCCCTTTAAGACCCATATCTCACCGGCAATGGTTAAATAACAAAGACAGGAAGTGATTGCAACCTCTACAGTCTACACGACTCATTGGCACGCCACCACCCTTCTCTTCTTATCATCTTCACTTAAAATCGCCTGCCGATTAGCACCGGTCTTCTAATTTCTGAGCAATCAGATCAAGGGTGTCCCATAACAGTTTTCTTGTGCAACCTATTAGGACTACCATACACAATAGATAAGCAGATTTGTTGTGAAGTAGTAGTATCCGTAACATGAAATGAAAGAACTGAAAGTAAAGAACCTGAACTAGTCTAACATACCCAGATGCCGACTGAAACCCCCCCCCAAAAAAAAAAAAATCCAATCTCGCAACAACAGTATCCGCTTTACCTCCACTGAATCTTGTTTCAACAAATGCAAATATATTGGGCTCATGTTCTTTACAATATTCTCCGATAAAACACTGACATAAACAAAATTATCACCCACATAGTGTAGGAAAGGTAATCTGGTATGATATTACGAGATTCAAATATTAACAAATTATAACACGTTTGTTTGTGTTACCATATTATATATATATATATATATTTAAATATGAATTTATTTGAGTTTTTAATGAAAAACCTTTCTTTTAGTTTTAAATTATGATAAATAATTTGATAATAATTAATATTTTTAAAATCGGACTGGTGGTTGAACTAATAAAGTCATCGGTTTGTATATCCTATTGGTTTGATTAAAAAATCATTAAAAACTCAAAAAAATTTTAAAAATCCGGTTCAATCCATTTTTTAACCGATTTTATTAGTTCATATCAATTTCTACTCTAACCGATTCAAAATCATTCTTCGGATTGATACTTCAAATGATTCTCGATTCAATCCAATTCAAATATCATTAATTAAAACATGTATATCTATCTATAATAATAATAAAATTTGTAATTTGATTTGATGCAACTATTTCATTAATATTGAGTCAATTGAAAAAAAATCTAAAATTTCATTTAAAAACAATGAATATAGTTACAAGATTTTATAAAAAAAATGTTTAAGAAAATACTTCTAGATTAAAAACTACTCCTTAAAATACCCTATTATATCCATTTAAAAAACTATCTTTTTAAGTATTACAAAAATCACAATATATTATTTTGTATTCGAGTTTAGTATTTTTTTAATGTAGTATTTATGTTATTTTTTGTCTAATATAGTATTTGTATTTGATAAAAGTTATATGTTTTGGCACTCCAAAAGTAATGATATTAACTTTTTAATTTTCATTCGAGTTTTAAAGTTGATTTAATGAAAGTTAATTGTTAATATTAGGTTTGAAATTTTCATAATTTTGTTAATAGAATAAATTTAGTGCTAATGTGAATTTGTTTAATTTGCATTTGATTTGTCAAATATAGTCTAATAGATGTGATTTAATTCGGATTTAGAGTTGATTTAATGAAAGTTAATAGCTAATAATATTAGCTAATTATAAATTGTCATCAAGTCAACTTTAAAAGCCGAATTAAATACTAAAAAAATTAACATTATTAACGTCTGATACCAAAATGTACAACTTTTGTCAAATACAAGAACCACATTGGACCAAAAAATAATACAAGAATCACATTCAAAAAGCTATCTTGACCCAATGACAAAAATATTATATCGTAGGCATGTTCCAAATAACTCCATTCCTCTTTCCAACTATAAAAAACAATTGCTATGTTTAAGCATTAAAAAAAATACTATCTTTAATTTTAAAAGTAAATATATGGTTTTTTCTGTTCTTTTTCTTTCACAGATGTTACATAATCTTATTTTTATTTAAAAATAATAATTCTAAAATAATATATTCTTATAAATTTAAGATTCAAAATTTAACATTTCTTAATGCTTCCAAAACTATAATCCCTTTGCATTAAAAATTAAAATTGACAGTATTATATTTCTGAAAATTATAAATTTAATTTAAATTATTAATGAAAAACCTTTCTTTTAGAATGTTTTATATACAAGTTCTATGATAATATATTCTTATGAAAAAACATCATGCTAATTTGTAAAGCTATGATAAACTAAATCTTTTAAAATTAAGAAAACATGATAAAACGGTGGGAAATTGATGGGAAGGGAGAGAATAAGAAAAAGGACGAAGAAGCAAACAATCCGAAAATCAATAGGTCATTAAAGAGTTAAGGGAAAAGTAAGAGGCTAAAAGGGAAAACAAAAAATAAAGAACATAATTACAAGGGGCTTCCGACAAAAAATCCCCCATGATCTAGCCCCACTAATCCACATTCGAAAAAATCGACCGTTGGGGCCCGTTCTCAGACAACCAACCGTTACCATTCAAAACCTTAAACTAGTAACTCCTCCCTCTCTCTCTGTCTTTCTCTTTCATTTAAGAAAAAAAAAACCAGAACAAAGAAAAATTCCTCCCTGAAAAAAAAATGGGTTGTGTTTCTTCAAAACTGGTTAAGAAAGAGATGAAACGAGAAATGGTTCTCAACAATGGCGGCGACTTCGCCCATCACGTGGTTTCTCTCAAGTCAAGCACTTACGGGGTCCTGAAACTTGACAACGATGAACAGCAACAAATAGAAGAAGTTGGTGTTTCAAAGACTAAAAGAGCTAAGAGGTCGCCTCCGCGTGAAGAACCTGAGGTAATCAATGCCTGGGAACTCATGGAAGATCTTGATGAAGATCCTCTTGTCAAAAGGACTCCAAAATCTCGTGTCAAAACTCCACTGAAGTTGTTGAATCAGATCGGTTCCCCATTGAAAGTGAAGAAGAGCGGTGGGAAAGAGAACAAGGGAAGCGTTGTTAATGGAGATGGTTTGGGGAATGGGAAGTCTGATTTTAGCCCCAAATCGATATTGAGAGTGAACAATTCTATGGATGGCTCGTCCTGTAAAGTAGTGTTGAAGTTGAGTTATCCGGTGAAAAGCACGAGAAGCGAGGGGCTTGAAGGTGGTGGTGGTGATTTGGGGTTTTCTTCGCGGAGAAGGATTTTCAGTCCGCTGTTTGATCCAGAACTTGTCGCTTTGTACGAGAAAGAGTTGTCTGAAGAAGAGGAACAAATCAAGAGGATAATTTCGCCCCAACTCGAAACCCGAAAGCCCAAGAAATCTCAGGACTCAAAGGTTACTCTTCAAGATTTCGAGCCAAAATGCCGTGCAGGTGCTGAAAATTCAGTTGTGATTTACACAACAACATTGAGAGGGATTCGAAAGACCTTTGAAGAATGCAACAGAGTGAGATCCATCGTGGAATCCTACCGTGTACAAATGTTTGAGCGCGACATATCAATGGATTCAGGGTTTAAGGAAGAGTTAAGGAAGGTAACAGGCTCAAAAGAAGTGAAAGTTCCACTAGTGTTTGTTAAAGGAAGGTTGATTGGGGGAGTTGAAGAGATTGTGAAGTTAGAAGAGGAAGGGAAGCTTGAAATGTTGTTTGAAGGGATTCCCATGGCGGTTCCCGGGTGTAAAGGCTGTGGTGGGGTGAGATTTGTGATGTGCAATCAATGTAATGGGAGCTGCAAAATTTTAGACAAGCAGCTGAACAAGATAAGGTGTGGTGAGTGCAATGAAAATGGATTGATACAGTGTCCTATTTGTTGTTGATACAGTTGAATTAACTGCCCCTCTTTTTATTCATTTTGGATTTGGGATTTCCACTAAGTAATGGTATTTTATCTGTTCTCAAGCTGTAACAATGGTATCTTGAAGAACTTGGTTCTTTTTTCTTTCTAAATCGCATTTAGGAAGTGGGGCTCTAAAGTGGGTTTTAGGCCTTGTTTGATTGTTTCTTTGTATAACGTTGGTTGTATCGTTTGACACGGCATGAGTGAGCTTTGCCTGACCTTCAGATTCATGGCTTTTTCAATTCTTGTGTCAACTCATTGTATGCTTTATCTGCATGGTTCTTTATCACTTCCAAAGATACAGAAGAGGTGTCCTGTAATCATGTGAACTAAAGAATAATGGCTTGAAGTAACCGTGTGTACAAGTTGGATAGCCCCATATACATCATGTAAGTGCGAGAAAAGTGAGATGGAACTCCTTTAGAAAGTTGTTCACAAAGATATGCTATAACACAAGACAACACGCGCCCAACTCTAAAAACCCCTTGAAAGCAATTTAGAAATGGAAATGTTGTGATGGTGGGGAAACAAATATCAGTAAAATAATATTTACAAATTTGAATTTGAGTTAAAAATCTGCATTTAGTTTTTTCAATAAAAAATATTTTAGTTTTAATTTTAAATAGTTCAAAATTAGAATTGGAAATCAATTTTTTGAATTTGTAAAATCAAAATTATATTAAAGTTATACCATTACTATAAATTGGTGTTGAATATTTAAATATATATTATTTGGTATTTGTGAATATAATATTTAATAACTTTATATATAGTTTCATTTATTAAAATTTTATATATTTAAGTAACTTAATAATTTTTTAATTTTTACATTATAGTATTATATATTATGCAAATTTATTTTTTTATGTATTATAAATTGCATAATACATAATATAATATAATATAAGTTTAAAAAACGGGTTAGGCTGAGTCCAAACCTTAAATATTTGAATCCGAGTATAGTGCAAGTTCACCTTTTGAGTCTAATATTTTTGTCCAAACTCTCCCAAATTTCAAAGTGATTTTCGAGTTTGAGTAAGTAACTCAATCCTTAAATAGATCTAATCACAAGTTAATTAAATACTAACTTAATTAAGAAATTACCGTAAGCTTATTATTTTTAAGTATTAATATGAAGATGTTTTTATATTTGAAGTTAAGAAAACATTATCACCTGATTTTTTTTTAGCATGTCAACAAGTAAACCGCACCACAAACTTTTTCGTCCATTTCTAACTAATTTGACTAAAGGTAATAACTCAAAGAGATAAATAAAGGCATGTTTTTTATTATGGTTGGAAAGCCATTCTCCAAAATACTGTTTAACTTCCTTTGTTAGATTTATAATGTTTTACTCACCCCAAATGTATGGTTTCTTGCTTCTTTAATAAAAGAAAACTGGATGCTTTTGATAATTGATTGATATATCAAAGACAAGTGACAATATCCAAGATCATGAAATTTCATAGCATCTATAGAAAAATATATCAAAGACAAGTGACAATATCCAAGATCCTTAAAATGAGTTCTTTTTAGGGTGTCAAAACTACTTTCTATTTTTGTTCTCTACTGTCCCTGGCATTTTGTAGTCATTAACTGATACCGGATGTCTGTAATGATAAGATTATCCTTGACAGTTATTTCCCACTTTAATGAATGATGGAGCCATGGAAAAAAAGGAAGAATTATAAGCTGGACTGCCAAATTAAGGAGTTGCAGCAAATGGTTCTCCCTACTGACTTGCAGAATGTGTTGGTTGCATCATCTAAGTTAAGGTCAATAGCAATAAGGCGCCGGGTGATGAATCATGATAGATTAAGAAGGCATTTGACTTCTTAGATTGGAACCTCAGGTCATGAAATTTCTCAAGCTCTTTGTCAATTGTATGAAGAGTTGTGCTACCCCGCCAAAGTTCTTTAGTTTTAGATGTTGGTCTTGCTGTCAAGCCTTTCAAATACCGTTGTGCAGGAATCTTAACCTTACACATTTATGCTTCCAAATGATTGATTGATTTTTACCAAAGAAAAATTGGAACCAGCATCATGGACACATTTTTCAGGATCTTTGGCTTGAAATTAAATCCCTCAAAGAGTAAGTTGTTCTGTTTTGGGATCAATCAAAAACTGCTACAGGAAATAGTTGATAAAACTGGTTTTAAGATAAGGATCACTTCCTGTAAGATACCTACAAAAAAAAAATCAAGGTTCCGTGGAAGGGATTGCAATCCTTCGGTTGAAAAATAACCTAAAAGATAAAAGGTGTAATTTATCCTTTGCAGGGAGACTTAAACTTATTCAAGTGCTACTGTTTAGCTTTCAAAATTTCTGGTGTAGGAACCTAGTACTGCCTCAGAGAGTAGCGAAGAGGGATACTCGGCTATGATATGCGTTGCTTTGGAAGGACAGGGAAGGTAGTGCGAGCGGCTAACGTTAGTTGATAAGCTATTTGCCACCCAAAAGATGAAGGAAGGTTTGGTTTGGCTTAAAAGATCTGCTCACGCGGGACAAAGCCTGCATTATGAGAAATCTTTGGTTGATCATAACTTACGGCTTGCATGGATCGAAGCATACGAGTTAGAAGGTAAAACTGTTGTTCAAGTTCCCTATCTTCAAAGATACAGTAATCAGAGTTTGAAGAAGACCTTCAAATATAGAAATTTTAGGAATTTTTCATATCCAAGGTAGCTTGTCATAATCCCCGGCCAATACGACTAGTCGAGGTGGGGGTGAGGGTGGGTTGTTGGCCTTTAGAATCAAACAAAGTAAATAGGGACTTATTATCCATCTAAGGATCCTCCAATTGAGAATATACATAGGCCTGAGATGAAAATGAATGTCTATCTATTTTGTTTAGTTATATTGGATTAAAATAATGCTTATTAGTGGCAAAATTATAATGCTTTAGGCATGAAAACTTAGATTTCATCTTAAGCAACCCTATTCCCCTCCCCAATTATCAAATAATAATAATGCTTCATTATGGGAACATATATTAACAATTATTTTATTACATTTGTAACACCCTGTTACCTGACCCAATCACTGAGTCCAAGTTACAAGGTGTCACATTCATTATCGAAGTAACTACGGTCAAATGACATTCAATTACAAACCGTTAAACATTCAAATGTAACTAAAGTAAGTGTATAAAAAGATACATAATCATTTCCGGGTCTTACACGAGCTTATGAAAGCTCTTTTGTTAAGCCAATGTCGAAATAAGACCAAATCGTAAGGATTCTAAAATTTTGGGTTGACGTCGCGACGCCGGGGGTTCCTTGTCACTACACATCTTTTTGTTTGTTGCTCGTCGTGACCTTGAAGCAATGACATCGCCACATAAATTTTGCTCTGTTTTTCATTCGACGTTAGAAGTTTTTCATCACAGTTTGACTCATTGTTTTCATAAGAACCAACTTGGTACAAGTTTGAAAGACCTGAAATCATATTTAAACACATTACATACTACCATATCAATAACTTACCAAAGCATTTAAGACAATTTGTGCAAAATTGGTACTTCCCAAGTACCATCAAACTACTAATTTCTAACATCAATTAATTAATCTAATTTATACCATTCATATTTCTCAAAACCAACCAAACACATAAAATTTCATAGCCTTTAACTCTAAGGCTTCAAATCAACTTTAGAAGACATAATCAAACATAAGATCACAACTTGTCAACCTAACTATTTGAGACATTAAACCAAAATACCCTTAGGTATATGCCAAAGAACCAAAATGAACCACTTTATACAAATATTGTTGAGTCGAAAATGATAATTTGGATGTTGGCTTCAAGTTCTAGGGCTTCGAGAATCAACTGAACCTACGCATGGAGAAAACAAATAGTATACTTAGCAATATAGGTCATTGATACATTTATTGTTCAAGTTATTATAAATTAGTATAAAAATAAAAACAAGACAATAAGTATGTGAACTCAAATTGTAACTTTTATAAGTTCATATATATATATATAAATGTCCATATCCCATCAGGTAAGCCAATTTGCCTAACATTTCAACATTATCATCAAAACTATATTTTTGTTACTCACCTTTCAATTTCATACATAACATAGGCATTACTTTAGTCAATTTGTCATGACATATTCCATTACTTACCTTATACTTACTGGTCAATTCGTTTCTGGAGTCTACTGACTCATTCAAATTCGTTTTAGCCCCTACGGCTCAATTTCATTTGCTTTACATAATAAGATACATACTTCTCATTTTGAGTTCATATATGAACATATTCAAAATGTCAAGCATCATATTAGTTCATTTCGATATGATTTTCCAAACTTATTATTAATGAGTCATATTAACCTAACTCGAATTTTAAGACTGATACACAGAATAGACAACTTGCATTTCAATCTGACACCATAGTGCATAATCAAATATACCAAAGAAAAGTTACTGGTACACATAGTGCATCATCGGCAAGCCGAAGCAATCATACTGACATATGAGGTGCATCATTGGATGAACTGAAGTAATTATACTGGAACATATAATGCATCATCAAATAAATCAAAGCAGTCACGCTGGCAAGTAAGTGTTAAAAAAAACACAGTTTGAAAATGGTTTTCTTGCATAGCGAAAAATTAAAATTTTGAAAATCAACCCGGTTTGTGATATTTATAGTAATAAACCTTAACCAAATTCGTACATGTGTTTTTTGATAAGCGAATCCTTGAATTGCTTCGAGTGTGGGTTCGAACCAATTGAATCAAAACACATAATTAGAAAAAGTTTTCCTTTTGGAGTGGAAACAAAAATTCTCTCTTCTTTAATAGAAACCGATAAAATTGTTATTCTGAAAATTATATTTATAAGTTGAGAATATATTCTCTTTATTTTTCGGTAGAATAACAATCTCCCAAAAGTTGTGTTTATGGTTCTACCGATGCCATCTATTTATAAGGAGAGAATGTAGAACCCTTGTAGAGTTGTAGATATTTATTTTAAATAGAAAAACAACATCCTCCTTAGAGCAGCAGAGGAGTGAACGACTCACCCTTATATTTCTACTAGGGTTACCGCCCCCTTCATGTTATATGAGAGGTTTTAGGCTTCTCTCACATCGGGTCAAATTACAAGTACTTCCTAGGCCTTTTTGATTTGATACTATATAATATAATTCAACCCAATTCAATATTTCTATTTCTCAAAATAAACTTTAATATCTACATATTATATAATTTTCTCACCTCAATTTTACCTCGATAAATTTTTAACGATTTTACCCTCGATAAAATTTTGAGAAAATTCATTCAATATGTCACAACTCAACATGTTCACCATGACTGAATGATATATTTTCTTTTTTAGCCTTCAAAATAGTCTAAAAACATAAACTCATTCTTCCATCATTTTTTAAGTAATCCTCTATAGGATTGCAAGTTTTCATTTTCATTTTCATTTTCATTTCCATTTTTGGAAACCTACATTCATTTTCAAATGATTCCATTTCTTCATTTTGGAGAAAACTATAATCATTCATGAATGTTTCTCATTTCTATTTTTCTATTCATTCCGTTCATTTCTATTCAAACATAAAATTCATTTCTAGTTTTAACGAGCTAGTGGAGGGACCGATTAGACATATGTAGTTGAGACTTAAATGATTTATAATTAAGTTTTGATTTTTCACCTATTAATTAAAAATTCATTTAGTCATAAAGTCATTCCACCATAGTATCGTGATTGAGCTTTCCCCAACGACATACCATTATGAAAGTAACTACTCAGTGCTTGTCAAATAACCTTGTCATAAGTGTGATACCCTCATAGGATATCCTCGATCTATTTGGGATAATATATGTTCTCCCAATATGATCATATTTTATCTCATGATAACCAATACTTCTTCCTTCATGAAAAGTCAATCACTATAAAATAGTGAACAAGTTATTTGTAACAGTCCGTTTTCAGTGAAATTGGAATAGTGGTTTAGGGACCACAAATCCGAGTGTGGAAGGAAAATTATTTTAATATTATTTTATGGTTTGCATTATGATTGAAATATCGTATGAAAATTTTGTTGAGAAATTTTATCGATTACATGTCTAATTTGATGAAAATGACCAAAATGCATAAAGTGAAAAAGTTGGATTCTAATTGCTAAGAGGATCAAATAGCCATGGAATTCAAAATTGGAGGTCCTTATATGGCAACTAGATTATTTAGAGGAGTTAGTAGATAAGTATGCTTAGTCATCCATGGAAAATTAAATAAAGAAAATGATGAAATTGGAAAGTGAATAAAATAAAAGATGATAAATAAATAAATATCTAATATCATCATTTATCATCATCTTTCCTAATTAAAAAAATATGGAAACCCTAACTATGGTGTTGAGTTTTTGAGCAAGCTTAATTGGCCTAATTAGATCCAGATAGACCAAATACGGAGCTAGATCGAGGTAAAGAAAAAGTAACAAATTAGTAGCTTATAAGCTCTCGAACATTGTCGAGGTAAGTTCATGTAACTAAATTGTATATTTATATATTTGGATTGAAATGTGAATTTTGTAATAACCATGTATGAAATTAATCACATATCCGACAATGTCTAACAAGTGTTAAGACCCGTTTGAATAAATAAAATTCGATGGATACAGGGTTCACGTATTGGTTGTGGTCTTGCATGTGCTGTGGACACACCACAGCTTGAAAGAGCGTCCCGTTATTAGCTCTCATAAGCTTCCCGTTATATGGTTCTTACGAGCTTCCCGTTAATAGCTCTTCGGAGCATCCTGATTGGTTGTGATCCTGCATGTGTTGTGGACACACCACAACTCTTATGAGCGTCCCGATATATGGCTCTAAGGAGCTTCCCGATTAAAGGCTCTTTGTGAGCTTCCTGATTAATTGGCTCTGTAACACCCCTAACCCGTATCCGCTGCCAGAACAGGGTTTCGGAGCATTACTACCATTTGCAGATCACTTAAAAAAATTAAAATACTTACCGATTCAATGCATCATATAAAATAAATATATTACCATTCAATCAACAGTTTGGCACTTGTATAAGCATCAAACAACAACATTGTTAGTATACTTGCACATATCTCATATAAATTCAACATTGATATATCTATTTTCTCAACATGTCGCACTTGAGTTTAATAATAGTCTCAATTACATAATTTCCTTGTATCAACATATCAAAGATAATCATATATGTACATGTCATGAAACATATCATGCTCTTACCGTTTCTTCACAAGCATATATCATTCATTTCATTATATCAATATTTTATGCCTCATCATTTCCATATATTTTATGTATATTTATTCTGCTAATAGCTTATATCAAACTTAACATAAATTATATTCCATGTACTTATACTTATTTCGTTTATCCATTTTCATAATTATTTCATACAACGCTTTTGTACATATATTTCCATATGACCAGTTCTTGTAAACATTTCACACAACCATTTCATATAACCATTCGTCATCTGATACATTTTACCTGAATATCAATTGTTCAACAGATGTTATAGCGTCTCCCATCCACGGTCTTATTTATCTTTGACGTGATGCCATAGTGTCTTTCAACTATGGTCTTACTCATTTTCTGTCATGTTGCCATGGTATCTTTCAACCATGGTCTTATTCTTTTCATGTCACGTTGCCATGGTATCTTTCAACCATGGTCTTACACATCTCATATCAGGTTGCCATGGTATCTTTCAACTATGGTCTTACACATTTCATATCAGGTTGCCATGGTATCTTTCAACCATGGTCTTACACATTTCATATCAGAGAGCACACTCCCGCGAACCTCATCCTTACAGTGGGATTACCAGTCCAGGCCAAATCCCCTGCAACGACAATTACTCTAATGAGCTTGGATCTGAATTACCAGTCCAGGCTAAATTCAGACCCTAATTTGGATTACCCGTCTGGGCTAAATTCGTTTTACACATATTCTTCGGGAGGGCTATATCAGGATAGGATCAGGGATTCAAATAACGGAACATTTTCAGAATAGCGGCCGTTATATAGCGGTAGCGCCGCCAACCGAAACCTCTATTGCTGAAAATAACGGAGGGAAGCGGATTCACACCGATAACGGTGGATAGCGGCCGCAATTTAACTGATAACGGACAATTGCGGCAATAACGGGCCGCTATTCCCGTTATTTTCCGTTTCCGTAAATTAAAAACAAAAAATCAAGTGCTGTGGATGGAGGTGAATAGTGAAAAGTGAGAAAAAAAGACTGAATCAATGTATGTACTTTATAATAAAACAAAAGGCAAGGGAATATATTCCCTCCCAACCTGCAAAATCGGTCAAGTTTCAAACATTCAATCAAACCAAAGTAAAATAAAGTAAAGTAAAAAAGACTGAAAGTCAGATTAAAGACGAAAAGGCAAAATATATTTCTTCATTCTCCATAATTCGGCAAGTGAAAAAACACAACCACAAGGCACGGACAGCAAGCAAAGCAATAGATCAAGATCAAGTAAGTAGAAAACTAACCTGCATGTCTTGAATCTGCAACATAGAGTGATTTTTTGAGATTTTTATCCCTAGATCTATATTCTACACAAAAAAAAAGGGGGTTTAAAATGTTTTCGGTGATTTTCGACCAACGTGTACGGTGGCGCCGTCGCCGGTGACTGGCGGCTGCCACGGTGGTCGATGGCCAGATTCTGGGTAACGGCAGAGAAAAAAGATAATTGAGAGAAAAAGGAAAAAAAATTATTTGAAGAATGGCTAAAGTGAAGATTCTGAAAAAAAATTTATTTAAATAGGCCTTCAAAACGACGCCTTTTTGGGCAGGCCACTCTGGCACCAAAGCGACGCCGTTTCGGCCTAACCTGTGCACTTACCCGACCCGTTTCCTAGGATCCACGTGTTTTTAATGGAAGGGTTAATTTTGCTTTTAGCCCTTCCTATTTTTTATTATTTACAATCAAGCTTATTTCTTTTTTAATTTTGTTCTATAATTTATTTCGTATTTCAATTTGGTCCACCTTGAAGCTGTGCGTTTTGAAGGATGGGGATTATTTCCCATTTGATCCATTTTTTTTATTTGTGCATTCAATTTGGTCCTTTTTCGTTTTATTTATTTCGGATTTGCCGCTAATTTATGTTTTAAGTTCGATTTAGTCCCTTTTTTGTTATTTTTGCTATTTTATTATTAAATTAATTAGTTTAATATTACTATTACTATTATTATTTTTCCTTTTTTTATTTTATTATTTATTTACTTGTTATTATTACCATATTATTAAAATTTAATTAGTTTTGCATTATTATTTCAATTATATTTCTTTTCATATTTATTTACCTAAATATTTTAAATACATTTATTTTATTATATCATTTTATTTATCTATATAGTATATCCTTTCATATAATTTTTAATTTAAAGATTTTTATTATTGTTATTATTATTATTAATACCATCATCATCATCATCATCATCATTATTATTATTATTATTAAATTGTTTTACACAATATTTATTTATTTATTTCTATAATATTAGGTCTTTACTTTAGCTTTAAATTTTGTTTACTTTTTTTGGTATTATATTGTTGATAATATAAATAATGAGTTGCTTATATTTCTAAATATAATTTTATGTTTCTTATATAAATAAAAATAAAGCATGCCACCACGTGAAGAGTTCCCGACTAAAGGATTGGAGGGTGCACCAAGTAATGATATAGGTTGGCGCTTTGGAACTCTAGTGCCAAATGCGAGAGGAAGTATCGTATGTAAACTTTGTGGTAAAGTTGTGAAAGGAGGAATAACACGATTTAAAGAGCACATTGCTCATAAAACCGGCAATGTTGCACCATGCCCTAATGTTACTGGTATGTGATACTTTATTATTATTATTAAATGTTATTGTAAATTTATCAATAAAGATTATATATAATTGATAATAATATAAAGTGTGAATTATTTTTATTTTATTAACAGGTGTCATTAGAGAAAGTATGATGAATGTACTAAAAGAAAGCAACACAAAGAAAATAGACAAAAAGAGGAGAAAAGATGAATTCTTATCTCAATTAACAGAAGAGGAGGATGAGCATGAGGGATTCATTGATGAGGTTTCTGCTATAAGGCAAGCAACTCGAGAAAGTATCCAATCACAACACGAGTGGCATAGAAGGGAAGAATTCAGACGAAGTACTGGTGGTTGGGATAACATTTATGAAGAAGGGCGATCTTCTCATGGATCAGCTAGAGAACATAATCGAGAAAGAACAAGTAAATCTATTCCAGATGAGTCTGAGTTTACCTTAAGGGGAGCTATACCTGAATTGGTTAGAAGCAAAAGTTCAAAGCAACCAAAGGTCAATGACTCTTTTTTAAAGAGTTTTCGAAGGAAGATAGGTGAAGCGGTATCTAAATTTATAATATATGAAAGACTTCCTTTTCAATTAGCAAGCTCTCCATGGTTGTATAACTTAATTCAAGTGGCAACAGAAGTTGGACAAGGTGTAAAGCTCCCAACACCTTATGAGGTTTCAGATGTGTATTTGGAGTCAGAGTATCAACGAGTTCATAATTGGGTAAATGTACTAAAGACTCATTGGAAAGAATTGGGTGCAACTCTAATGTGTGATGGTTGGACCAACAGTTTGAATCAAATGCACATCATTAATTTCCTTGTTTATTGCAGTAAAGGAACCATTTTTTGGAAATCGGTAGATGTCTCAAGTGTCCGTAGTAGAGATGCTGAATTCTACTACCGTTTGTTAGATTCAGTTGTAGAAGAAATTGGAGAAAATTACATTGTCCAAATAGTGACTGATAATGAGGCAGCAATGAAAGCTGCTGGAAAAAAGTTAATGTTGAAAAGACAACATCTATATTGGACCTCATGTGCAGCTCACTGTTTAGATTTATGCCTTGAAGATATTGGGAAAAAGCCCAGTGTAGCAAAAGTGTTAGATGAGGCAAAGAAAGTGACTTGCTTTATATACAATCACATTTGGACTGTTGATTTGATGAAGAAGTATACACAAGGGAAACAAATACTTCGACCCGCTCTTACTCGATTTGCAACTCATTTCATTCAACTTGAAGAGATAACAAGACAAAAGCAAGGTTTGAGAGAAATGTTTAATTCAAAGGTCAGTATTTTATAATTAGTTAATATAATTACTTAAATATAGTAACCTTTAGTGATTTTATTAGTTCCAAATAATTTAAATTATATTATTTTAAAATTTTTCTTATGAATATATAGGAATTTAAAGAATCAAAATGGGGAAAGCAAAAGTCAGGGCCTGCTTATGAAGCCAAAAAAATTGTTTTGGGAAAAGATTTTTGGAAAAAAACCAATGACCTCATAAAAGTTTATGAGCCCTTAGTAAGAGTATTGAGACTTGTGGATAGCGATGAAAAACCAACGATGGGCTTTATTTATGAGGCTATTGATAGGGCTAAACGAGCAATTCAACAAAATTGTCGATATTTCACAGAGTATGAAAAGATTATTGACAATAGATGGAATTTTATGCATTCCGACTTGCATTCAGCTGGTAAGATAAAATATTTCATATAATTAAGAACTATTTTTATATTTTATTATTTTAAGCTTTAGATCATTATTATTATTTGATGATATTCTTATAAATTATACTTAGGTTATTTTCTCAACCCTCAATTTCAATTTGGGGTGGAGCATTCTGAGAATGTATTAATAGAAACATTAGAAGGTACACGATCAGTAATTGAAAGATTAGAACCTTCCATGGATACTCAAGTCAGAATGGTTAATCAGGTTAGATTCAACTACTATTATTTGTAACTTAGTTAAATAATTTGAAATAGAATTTTTATTTTTATTTTTACTCTATCTTTTATTTATGCAGTTGTTATTATTTAGAGATAAACATGAGACATTCGGTACTCCACAAGCACAAAGAGCTTGGAAGCAAATGAATCCGGGTAAACAGTTAATTAAATTATTTAATTTAATTTATATTATTTAATTATATTGTACATTTTAAAGTTATTTTGAAATTTAAATAATATTATGCAGCTGAGTGGTGGATGATATATGGCACATGTGTTCCCGAATTACAAAAATTAGCAATTAAAGTGCTTAGTCAAACAACTTCAGCATCAAATTGCGAACGAAATTGGAGCACATTTAGTTATATTCACACCAAGGCAAGAAATAGGTTAAAGTATAAAAAACTTGAAAAACTAGTGTTTACCTATTATAATATGAGGCTTAAGATGAGGCATCAACAAAGAATGAGCACTGATGATATAAATGCTAGTTTTAATCCTATCAGCCTTGATTATATCTTTGAAGATGTTGATCCACTATCAGAATGGCTTCATGAGAAAGAGAATCCATTGTTAGATGGTGAAAATGCCGGTGTGTTGCCTGTGGATACCTCTGATGATGAAATGGATGTTAATCAATCGCAACAACAAATTTTGTCTCATTCAAGTTCTAGTTCAACTCCAAGTCAGAGTGGCGATGGACCCGATGGTGGTGGTTTAAGTCCAATTGATGAGGATGACGAATATAGTGGTGATAGAGGTGAAATTAGGTCTTTTAGTCAGTATGGAGGAGAATATGGGGGTGGTACCACTGGTGGACATTTTCGTGACAGATCAGAGTTTGATGGAAATATGTTTCCTGAACCTAGGAGAGATAGAAGTGAACCTAGAGCTCCATCAAAGGGAAAAGGCAAGAAGCATACTTCTATAGGCTCTTCATCTGGTAGTGGTAGGAGATCGAGTTCTAGTAACCTTGGGTATAGTGATTCATCTACTAGCACTCAAGGTTTTTATCCACCAGAACAACCTTCACATGGTTATCCACAACCATATGGTTATTATCCACCATTTCCTAATTATGGTGTGCCATACCAGCCTCAAATGTATCCTCCTCCACGAATGTATCACCCACCTCCACCTTTCATGTATCCTCCTCCTCAAATATATCCTCCATATCAATTGAATGAAAACCAAGGTGAAAATGTTGCTTTTTTTGGATATATTTTTGGACAAAGGCCAAGAGAATCAAGTCAAGAACGCTCCCAAAGTGAAGGTGAAGGATTTGATCTTCCTCGTCATTCCACTAATTGGTGAAAACTAAATCGTGCCACTATCATTATTTGTAAGGTATGTTTTTTTTAAAGAAATCCTTTGTTATTGTTCTTAATTTTGATGATATTAAAACATTTAAAATAATATATATCTTTAGATAAATGAATGAAGTATATTTTATGAAAAGATAATGAAGAATCGAAGCATGTTAAATTATATATGAAAGTAGAATGAGATGAGAATAAGTGGTAGGAAATAGGAATAATTAATGAGAATCTATTCATTAATTTATCTATTCCTTTTTTCCTTTTGCTGCGTATTTATATCTTTACTATCTTCAAAGCTGTCAAGAAATATTGAAGACATCTCTCATGTATGAATTCTCAATTCTTTTATTTATAAAAACTTTCAAACTTATTAAATATGATAAATGTTTAATATTTCTTTTTTTTACTTTGTTATTAGTTAATATAACATTCTTAGAAAATTCGTAAATAAATATAAGAACAATTAATGATTATAAAAGTTGTGTTCTCATGTCATATTAATAAAGGTTCATAAGTGTTAGAAAACACTCTAAAAATCATTAAAAGTGACTTTTTATAATTATAATTATAATTACTATGTTTTACAGTAAGTTATGCGAATTTGAAAAAAATTCACGACCGCGATACCCGCAGTGACCGCGACCGCAATTTAAATCCCTGGATAGGATCACCCGTCCGGGCTAGATCCTTTTTACCGTCAATTCCTTTTCAGAGATCCATCGAATTTTCCTTTCATTCAAACGAGATTTCTTCCCATTTTATCAAATATATCAATGTTTCATAAATTTCCATATAATGAACATTCAAATCATATTCATATCAAAAACATGCATTGCAAGCATTTAAGAATATAATTCAAGTTACACGAACTTACCTCATTGCTTGTTTGTGTTTATAATTTCATTAATCTGATATCTTTTCTTTTCCACGATCAAGTCTCATATTTGAGTCGTCCGGATCTTTATAAATAAATTTGATCATCATTTTCATTCATTTCATATTCTAATGCATTTAATTAATGCTCTAGGCAAAATTACCATTTTGCCCCTAAACTTTTAATTAATGACGATTTCATCCTTAGGATCAGGAAAATAAAATTCTTGCAATTTAATCCTTATTTCCAGCTATTATTCTCATATATATTGATAACAATCCATGAATTCTATAAAATATTAGAATTTTTCATAATTTCAACACTTTTCAATTTAATCCCTAAAACATGTTTTCCCCCTATCTTGAACTAAATTAATAATTTCATTCAATTTTGTAATTTAAATAATAAAATAATCCATTTCATGCAATTTGGTCATTTCTGACATGTTCACAAAATTGCCCATAAAGTTTTACTTTTATTCAATTTAGTCCCTAAGCCTAAAATATGCAAATTAGCCATGCTAGATGAATATTCATACATATTTTTCCTCCTCCTCCTCTCCATTCCACATCCTTAATGTAGATAACACACTTGTAAGTAACATTATCCATAATTTTTATTATTTACTTTTATGAATATTCAAGCTGTCTATCTGCATCATAGTCACTAAATTATTTATATCTGGATCTATAGAACTCCAAATTAATATCTGATAATTTTCCTTGAATCTAGATTCATATATATTCTTACCATAAAATTTCAGAATTTTTGGTTTAGCCAATAAGTACAGTTTATTCTTTAAAGTTACCCCTATTCTGCTGTCTGACAGTTTTGACCCCTCTTCACAAAAAATTAATTATCTCCTCATATAGGATTCAAATGATGTTCTTGTTTGTTTTTCTTAAAAACATACTCATTCAGGATTTTAGAAATATAAATTTAAGACCCTAATTATTTTTATTCAATTTTTTATGATTTTTCAAAGTCAGAACAGGGGAACCCGAATTCATTTTGACCTTGTCTCACAAAATTCATTATATCTCAAAATTTACAAATCCATTGCTTACTATTTCTTCTATGAGAAACTATACTCAATAAGCTTTAATTATATATTTTTTTTCATCTTCTAATTCGATTTCTACAATTTATGGTGATTTTTAAAAGTTAGTCTACTGCTGCTGTCCAAACTGTTTTTGTGCAAGCTATTAATTACCATGTTATAACACCCTTATTTTCTTTTTCTACACCATTTCTCATCACTTTCTCTTATTTTCTCTTCACTAACATATCAAAAACATAGGACCTTATGTAAGAAAACTCTACTATAACATTATTTCCATGCTTTGTCAATAATAACAAACTTAAAAACATATTGAAATCTTGATATACTTACCTTGTTCTATTGGTACTAATCTTTAACTTGATTTTCTCTCTCCTCCAGCTTCTATTTCTTGAATCCAACTTGATATTCTAACTCCGCATGCTCTCCTTAACATTTTTGTCTCTTGGTAGCTATGGAAATTCATTTGATTTTTGGGTGAAAATGGTGAATTTTTGGTAAAAGGACCAAATTGTAAAAAAAGTAAAACTTTCTTTCTTCCTCTCTTTCTCTCACGTTAGTGCATGGGAAAATATGGATGAGAATTTCTCATCTTTCTTTCTTTATATACTAATAAATAATAATAAAATATCTTATTAAAGTATTAATAAAATAATATTTATCTAATTAAATAATTATAAAATATCAAAATATCTCTAGCATCATTATTACTTTCTAGATTTCTCTCTCTCCCAATTGACCATTTTTCCCTTCATTATCTTTTAAAATTTCATCATTGAGTCATCATTTAATTTGGTAAAATTATAATTTAATCCCTCATAGTTCTTCATCTATTCAATTTGGTCCTAATTCATCCATTTTCCTTAGTTTCTAGATCATTCCACTCTTAAATTATTTACACTATTGGTCCTTCAATTTTTTCATATTTACACTTTAACCCCTCAAATTATGAATATTTACTCTTGTACAACAAAACTTTTCTCACTTTTACAATTTAGTCCTTTTTTGAATTAATATATCATAATATACTTCTCAATATTGACATAACTCAAAATTTCCCTTTTTGTCACTTTATTTCCTTATTTTACTATATCAAAGATAATATCTTACTGTAAAAATTTTCAGGGTATTACAGGCTCTCCAAAGCTTCCTAATATTGGCTCTCCTGAAACTTCTCGATATTGGCTCATATGAGCTTCCTATTAATGGCTCTTAGGAGCTTCCTGTTACATGGCTTACATGAGCTTCCCATTATATGGCTCGAAAGAGCTTCTTGTTTATGTGCTCATATGAGCATTCCCAAATATGAATTGACGGATTACAGATTCGTACACTTCGTGTGTACTACCCTTGTATCCATCGATATTTTAAATGATTCAACGGGAAAAATTCTTATTTGAAACAATGTGAGTATGAAATGAATTATTACCCGTAAATGCCTGAAACACATGAAAATTATGTTACTTGACATGTTGAAAAATGAGATGAAAGATACATGTGTATAAAACTTGTCTAATGATTATGTACATTTGAGATTATGAATTACTTGACTAACATGCTTGTTGAGGATATGTGCTAGGGCTTTGGCCAATTTGCTTTGAGTATGCTTTGGATGTATTTTTGTATGCTTACCTTAATTGTAAATGAATGGTAAGTTAATTTCTCATTATACGAACTTACTAAGCATTAAATGCTTACTTTGTATTATTTCCTCTATTTTATAGTCATCCGAAAGTTCATTGGGTTGGAAATTTGGCGGAGATACCAAACACTATCCATCAATTCTTTTCAGTATATGTAACAAACTAAATTTTAGTTATAATGGCATGTATAGGCTAAAGCTGAATTTGGACAATGATGTCATGTATGTGTTTAGTTGTAATTAGCAATTGGAATGGCTTGAGTTGGATATAATTTGATATGTATATATATGTGTGTGTGTGTGTGTGTGGAATTATTATGTTGTTGTGTTTGATTGAGTTGAGCCAGTCTATTTGATATGAATAAGTAAATACGTGATTATGACAAAGTAGGTAAGTTCAGATATTTGAATTTATGAAGTGATATTACATGCATAAAACTTGATTTTGGTTGGGTTTGAATGTCTTATTATGGCCTATTGATGTTTCAAAATGTTTTGGTTGATTGTTGCCAAATTTGGGTGAGAAATGTGGCATTGGTAATGGCCTATTTTTATCCACATGGGCAGAGACTCAGCCGTGTGTGACACACGCCCTATCACATGGGCGTGTGATGTAGCTGTCTATCTCCTGTATCTTAAAAATTGAGAATCAGAATGCTCAAAATTATCCACACGGCCTAGCACATGGGCGTGTAGCTTGGCCATGTAACCCCTACACCTAATTAATGCAAGTCAGTATGCTCACACGGTCTAGCACAAGGGCATGTAGTTTGGTCGTGTGACCCAAGTCAGATAGTTACATGGGTATGGATACGGGCTGAGACACGGTCGTGTATCTTATTTTGAATACTCATACTGCCTAAGACATAGGCGTGTCTCTTGACTGTGTGTGACACACGGTCTAGACACACGGGCATGTGACCCCTACATCTAGGAAAATTTTTGAAATTATACAAAAAATTCTTTGAATACCCGGATTAGTCCTGACTTATTTCTATTACGTATTTGGGCCTCGATGGCTCATATAAGGACCAATACGATTGATTTATGATGTGAATAAGAAATGATATGAAATGTTTGTACTTGATCTGTAAACTCCGGTAATGCTCCATAACCCTGTTCTGGCGACGGATATAGGTTAGGGGTGTTACATCATCCATCACAAAGACGGACAACCCATGGTCACATTTACTTTTCATCAACCATGTAATTCCAATGAGAAGATATCATTTACCTATTTTTAGGTTATGAACTCCACTGTTGTGAATAGCACTACATACAACAGAAGTGTAATGACCCAAATTTTACCGTTACCGAAAAAGTGTATTTTCGGGTCTCCGTTTCTGAAAAATGGATTCGTAAATATTTATTAAAAATATTTACGAACTAAAATGAGTGGTTAATTAGAGTTTAATTAAGTGAATTTAATTTAATTAAGAGTAATTAAGTAAAAGGACCAAATTGAATAAAGTGTGAAAGTTGAATTATAGATTAAAAGAAAATAAAAAGGACTAAAAGGGAAATTATACAAAAAGTATAAATTGAGGCAGTTTATTGTGAAGAAAATCTAAGATTTTTTTTGTTTAGTATATTATTATATTATTATATAATAAAGATACTTTATGTTTTAATTATATTATATTATATATATAAACTAAAGAAGCAAATGAAAGGAAATAGAAACAGAATGGAACGAAACAGAGAGCAGGGGAGAAAAAGAAAGAAAGAAGGGGAGAAAAGGGAAAATTGAATGTTTGAAGCTTTAAGCTTTAATAGGTAAGTCAATCAAGCCATTTTTACTTAATTTTGATGTTTTAGAAGTTTTAGAACAAAGTTTTGATGAAATTAAGTTGATATTTTGATAGTTATTAGATTTCTAGATATTGTCCATGTTAAATAAAATGATGAATTAAGGGCTAAATTGATAGAAATTCAAGTTAAAAATGATACAAGGATTGAATTGTAAAGTGATTCATAAGTTTTATGCTTTAAGGACTAAATTGAAAGAATTTCGAAACTATGGTTGGCAACGGTATGTAGTATGAATTTTGAAATTTACTAAAAATTCGTAGTGATTCTAAATTAGTCCCGAATTGAATTTACTGTTCATCTTGGACCGCGAGGGCCCATTAAAGGGACGACATCTTAAAACTAGGATGTGTGTGAATATTTATTTTAATTAATGACCGAAATTGGACTGTACTGACTGGTAATGTCTCGTAACCTTGTTCTGGTGACGGTATAGGGTTAGGGGACGTTACAAATTAGTGGTATCAGAGCTACTCAGGTTTAGCCGATTCTCAGACTACATCGAGCTCGGAATTGAGTCTAGAGGTACATGCCATAATTGAGTCGAAATTGAGTCGGGATCGGATGCTGATATATTTGTTTGGTACTATTTTATAGTGAAAATGTTAGACAAAAATATCGATGGTATTGATTATGAAATGTATACTGGAGACGAATAGTCTCGTGAATTAGATGAAAACTGAATCAACAACACTGGGTATAAACTCAATGGGTAATTAATTACTGAATGATGACTGATGAAATAAAAAAAATGATACATAATTATTTAGAATTATAACTGATGTTCTTCAGTGAATAGAAGAAATTGTATTTGTTATGATATATGCCCCTCCTGTTTCTCAATCGGTTCCCGAAGTGCTTCAAGGTACAGAGTTTGTCTGAATGGGTAACATATCTGTTTTTAATATTTTGTACATATAGTGTGGAAGAATTGAAAATTACAGCTGAAAATGATCTTGAAAGAATTGAAATTTGGCAAGAGAATATTATCAAGGCTGTAAATGAATTGCTTGGTTCGTCAAATAAATGATAGGAAGGTATGATATTTCTACTAAAAGATTCAATTTACCAAAGGTGGAAAATATTGATTTATGCTGTAACTATGAAAGGGTTATTTGGAATTTTCTAAAATGAGTTCTGAAAGAAATATATGTTAGTCAGAGATTTCCTGATTAGAAATGCAAAGAAATTTTTGAAGCTTAAACAGGGTCATATGATTGTAACTGAGTATGAAGGGAATTTGTTTGATTGAATAAGTATATCAGAGGGTATATTCCAATAGAAACCATAATGTACAAGTAGTTTGAAGATGGTTGAAATGAAAACATAAAGTCGAAGAATGTAGAATAAAGAGCGGAATATGAGTTAGATATGATTCTTCTGATCATTATCTTAGTGATTGATTGAAGAGAGTTGAAAGAGATATTACTTAAATTTCAATACAGAATACCATAGTTATTAGAGGTAGATTACTCTGTAACCTAGAAATGCGAGTGGTAGTCGAAGTGTGATAAAGGATTTCACTATAAAATCTGGAGAATGAATATCAGCCAGGGCATATGTTATTTGTATATAAGAAGATGTTTCTCTACCGGATGTCATTACAGGTACCTTCTTCTTTTATCGGCACTGATATGATTATTTTAAATTGATATTGGTTTTATTTATTCGTATGATTGCATGAATTTAGCATTTATTAAAGATTTTTCTGTTCAGTTCGACGAATTATTGGTTGAAGTATCAAATTTTTCGGATCAGTATTTATTGATTGATAAAATTACAAGAACTGTTTGATAATGATATTAGGGTACTGTTTCCTAATTGATTTGATGTTATTATTATTTGATGTGATTTCAAGAACGGAATGGTTAATTCTACATGATATGGTGGTGAATTGTAAGCAAAAGTGCATTATACTGCAAGGTTAGAACGATGAAAATTGAACTAATTGTTTATTGTGATATTGAACATGTCAACACAGAAGTGTGCTAGAAAAGGGTTGTGGTATTTACTTTTCTTATGAATTGGATATTAAAGTATCTAAGTCAAATTTTAAATCAATGGCAATTTTGATGTGTTTCCAGAAGAGTTACCCGAATTGCTGTTGGTTGAAGAAGCTGAATTTATTATAGATCTTGTGCCTGAAATAATATTGAAAAATGTATCTAAAATCAGAGAATTTCTGAGATTAGTCGGTTATTATCAGAAAGTTAGAAAAAGATTTTTGAAATATATGGTTACCATAGAAAGATATGGCATTGCAATGATCTGATAAATGTTAGTAAAGTTTTAATCAGTTGAAAACTCAGTAAACTGAAGCACTAGTTCTGGTTTAGCCTAAAATCCAGTAAAGAAACTTGTGATTTACAGGGATAGTAGTGTTTGACGCAAGAAAATGAATTAACGGTTTATGTTTTGGAAAGTTAGAACTACATGAGAAGAATTATTTGATACATGATTCGAAAGTGATAGCTATTGTCTTTGTATTAAAGGATCATGATTTTATAATTGAATATCATCCAGGAAAAAAAAAACAAATGGAGTTATGAACACTCTATTGTCATTATCTGATGATCGCTCAATTCTAATTGAAATAAAGGTTAAACTTACTTCTCTACAGCAGGTCTGCAAAGTTCAGAAATGTGATAATAAATTAATGGTTAAATGGGTATAGTGAACAAATGATTTTGATTGAAAATTTCAGATTGAATTTGATGATTATTTGCTGTTTAGAAATAGAAGCTGTATTGAAGAATTCAGAGCTTAGACAGAAGAATTTGTATGAAATTTATAGCAATACTATGTCTATGCATTCTGGAAGAAATAAAATGTACAGTGATTTGAGGAAGATGTGTTGAAGACTGGGAAAGAAAAGTAGTACTTTGAAATTGTATATAAATGTTTATATCAGATACAGATATCTTCAGAACTGTTACAGCTAGAAAGGATATCAGAATGGAAAGGATATCAGAATGGAAGTGGGATATAATTTCTATGGGTTTGAATTGGAATTATCTCGATCTTTGAAAAAGAAAGACGTCATTTGAATAATCGTCGAAGGTATGGTAAAGTCTGCAAATTCTATTCAGGTATGAATAAATTTCTTAATAATTGTCTGAAATATAGGTTTCTG
Source organism: Gossypium hirsutum (assembly GCF_007990345.1). Lineage (NCBI taxonomy): Eukaryota > Viridiplantae > Streptophyta > Magnoliopsida > Malvales > Malvaceae > Gossypium > Gossypium hirsutum. Next base: position 73,622,767 of record NC_053432.1, read on the forward strand.
AGATTATCAGATTTCATGGTATGGTGGTTTCTATTATTTTTTTATTGAGATACGTGGTTTATACTCTGATTATAGAACAAGTACAAAAGTTTTGGGTACTTGATAACAGTTTTCAGCACTGTATAAAGTTCTGAATGATTATGATGTAAAACTGCATGAGGTCTGATTAAATACAGTGAGAAAAAGAATATGCGGAACTATTTAATTCGTGAAATTGAAGAAAAGTAGAAGTGATTCGAGATAGATTGAAAGCAGTTTTGACAGACAGGAATTATATGTGGACTTGAAACGTTAGGATATCGAGTATTTTGTTAGTGATATGATATTTCTTAAAGATTCAGTTTGAAAGAAAATTTTGAAGATCAGGTTGAAAAAGAAATTGAATTCTCGTTCTGTTGGGCCATGTAAAATTTCGAAAAAAAAAGTCAGACTGGTAATATATTATTGGGTTTTACTTCCAAAATTACAAGAAATTTATGGGGATTATCAGGATTTGGTGCTCAAAAGATGTAAATCAGATCTTTTACATGTTATATCGACAAAGGATATTGAGATTTGACGCAATCTATTGTATGAGAAAGAGCCGGTTGAGATACTAGCCTGAGCGGTAATGTCATAATATTGAGGAAACAATACGGGAACCGAAAGAAACAGTGAGATCACTGAACCCCCACCTCTTTTTTAGGCAAATTTCGAGGACGAAATTTCTTAAGAGGGAGAGAATTGTAATGACCCGAATTTTACCGTTATCGAAAAAATATATTTTCGGGTCTCCGTTTCTGAAAAATGGATTCATAAATATTTATTAAAAATATTTACGAAGTAAAATGAGTGGTTAATTAGAGTTTAATTAAGTGAATTTAATTTAATTAAGAGTAATTAAGTAAAAGGACCAAATTGAATAAAGTGTGAAAGTTGAATTATAGATTAAAAGAAAATAAAAAGGACTAAAAGGGCAATTATACAAAAAGTATAAATTGAGGCGGTTTATCGTGAAGAAAATTTAAGATTTTTTTTTATGTTTAGTATATTATTATATTATTATATTATTATATAATAAAGATACTTTATGTTTTAATTATATTATATTATATTATATTATATATATAAACTAAAGAAGCAAATGAAAGGAAATAGAAATAGAATGCAACGAAACAGAGAGCAGGGGAGAAAAAGAAAGAAAGAAGGGGAGAAAAGGGAAAATTGAAGGTTTGAAGCTTTAAGCTTTAATAGGTAAGTCAATCAAGCCCTTTTTACTTAATTTTGATGTTTTAGAAGTTTTAGAACAAAGTTTTGATGAAATTAAGTTGATATTTTGATAGTTATTAGATTTCTAGATATTGTCCATGTTAAATAAAATGATGAATTAAGGGCTAAATTGATAGAAATTCAAGTTAAAAATGATACAAGGATTGATTTGTAAAGTGATTCATAAGTTTTATGCTTTAAGGACTAAATTGAAAGAATTTCGAAATTATGGTTGGCAACGGTATGTAGTATGAATTTTGAAATTTACTAAAAATTCGTAGTGATTCTAAATTAGTCTCGAGTTGAATTTACTGTTCATCTTGGACCGCGAGGGCCCATTAAAGGGACGACATCTTAAAACTAGGATGTGTGTGAATATTTATTTTAATTAATGACCAAAATTGGACTGTACTGACTGGTAATGTCTCGTAACCCTGTTCCGGTGACGGTATAGGGTTAGGGAACGTTACAAGAAGTCATACACCCAACACACCAACTTTCGGTTCCTTATCTATTTGAACTCAAGCATTGATTTACATCAAAGTTTATGAGTCACACATATATAGTCCATCATCCACTCAGGATTTAGGTCTGTCACACTATGAACATCATAAACGAATAAATTCATAAACGAATTTAGGGTCTATTCTGCTTAGGTCCTATCCGATGTATTGTCAGCCCAATCAGTCAACCTATGTCTCTATCTTCTAGAAGTTATCCACTCTAATGTCCAAAATAAGGCATCTCCCTAATTGGACTTCATAGACGACATATTAATTTTTCAATTGGTTTGCTCATTTTCGATTAGGTTAAGAAAATGTTTTGGTTCATCTCCTAATACAAGTTGTCCTTTTGCCTTACGATTTGACCACGTAACGCCGCTTAGTATTAGTTAAACATTAGACAATCAGTGATTTTCCTTGATTTTTTTAGAAAATTTTAATTAGGCTCCCAAAATTTTTGAAAAAGTTTCATTTCTCTCTTAAAGTTTTTTTAAAAAATTTAATTACACCCATCAAGTTTTATAAATTTTCATTATACCTTTTAATTTGTTTTAAATTTTTTGAAAAAGTTTCACTTCTCCTTAAAGTTTTTTAAAAAATTTAGTTAGACCCTTCAAGTTTTTAAAATTTTCATTATACCTTTTAATTTGTTTTAATAATTTTAATTAAGCTCACTTAAAATATTTGAAAATTCTCATTAATCTTACAAATTTTAAATTTTAAATTAGACCCCTAATTTTTTTTAAATCTCATTAAACTCCTAAATCTTTTTAAAAATTTTACTATCCCAAACTTAATCCCACTGCATGCATAGTGTTTTGATCTAATATTTCAGTCCATCCGGATATTATTCCATCTAACAAATGTTACTGATGATATAGTAGATATACAGTCATGGGGACCTAGTATACTGTATAGATAGCACAGGCTGTTTGCTTACGCAGCCATTTGTATTCTTTGTAATTGGATAAATAAAGAATTTTACTAATAAAAAAAGAAGAGCTCAATCTCAATCAAGAACATTGATAACATAGTTTAGATTTCAATGAAAATTGCTTTCGTTCAATATGGATCATATCTGATATTAGTAGCCATTGAGAAACAAGTTAAAAAGTATATACTATTGAATTTTGCAGGGTGAACACCTCTATAATTTCGTACTAACCATCAAAATGCGACGAGTTCTCACAGCTCTTAAGAAACCTCTGAAACTCGGTCTGCACTGCAAGTAGATAATGAACAGTCCTGCTGTTCTTAAAACTTGATCAGTTTCCTAGTTCTTTGCACCAAAGCCACGTGGACTTGGTCTTGTTGATGCGTATTCTGCAAACTGCATTCTGGATTCTGATCTCCTCGCTCTTCTTGCAGTACCAGGAGGAGCCTTATACATGGAAGAAACAACAAAAAACATCAATTATTACAGAATATAGCTTGCCTAAAAATAATTGAAGTGGCATACGAGTCCTGTTAGAATTCCATCAATCTTAAATGAGTTTATAGTTGCACAAAACTTTCCAAATAAGTGTATATACAAAGTTGCAGACAAAGCACACCTTTATCTATCTGTTCAACACAAGAAAATAATTTGCATGGATGAATAACCTAAGGATGTTGCATCAAATTTCATGACAGATGCTATTGATATTACCTGAAGCCGTCCTACATCTACCTTCTTCTTTTTGGCCTATTCTAAACCTTTCTTTTCTATTTCATATGGTTTAACCTCGGTTCCCGCTTTATAAACAGGAACTCCCACCTGTAAACATAGCACAAGAGATAATCTTTTTGGATAAAGACTAATGATGGGTAAATATATTTGTCATAACAAATTTTCCAGTTCATGCATTAAGCTGGACCAATGGTCCAAAAGGCAGAGCCATAAGGAGCAATATGAACTCAATTGTTTACGTGTGTACTCATAAGTCTGGTACTTTTAACTCGTTTGAAACTAAAAACAATTGGTATTGTGTGCAAACTAATGGCATCTTCCCTTTTTTAAGATAATTAGCTAACTTTGAACAAACACCTGTCTTTCCAACCCCTGCAGACCAGCGAATAATAAAACAGTAGGGCCGAAAATGACCGCAAGCGACAGTCGAAAAGTGCATGGCTTCTATTGCTCCTCCCCCCTTCTTTCTGATTAGATATAATCCATTATCTTGTTATTGAATTCCCTGCTACGCAGTTCACCTTTGCTATTTTACATCCAAGCTTTAGTCCGATCGTGGCATTACGTGTAGCGTTTCACTACTTTTTCCTGTCCCCGCCCAAATATATATAACGGCTTCAACTTCTTCCCCGAAGTGCCATTTTTTGCTTCCTATGACTTGGATTCCATGGAACACTCAGTTGAGAGAGTTAGCAAAGCAATGCCAATACCTTGAAGCTCTAACTCTCTACCGCCAAATGCTGCGTTGCGGTTCCTCCCCAAACGCCTTCTCTTTCCCTTTCGCTCTCAAATCCTCCGCTTCCCTTCCCCTTCCTTTTTCCGGCCAACAACTCCACTGTCAAGTCATCAAATCCGGATGCTCCCAGGAACCCTTTGTTCTTACTTCTCTCATCTCTATGTACTGCAAATTCAGTTCCCTCGGAAACGCCCGCAAGGTGTTCGATGAAAACCCAATATCCAATCAATTAACGGTTTGCTACAACGCTTTGATTTCCGGGTACGCGTTAAATTCCCGGTTTTTTTATGTTATTGCTTTGTTTTGTAGAATGAGGGAAATGGGCGTTTCGGTTAATTCAGTTACAATGTTGGGCTTGGTTCCGGTGTTCTCGGAACCTGGGTACATAAGCGTAGGGATGTGTTTTCATTGTTGCTGTGTGAAGTTGGGGTTGAATCATGATTTCTCTGTTGCTAATTGTTTAGTTACAATGTACGTGAAATGCGGGGCCATTGAGTTTGGTAGGAATTTATTTGATGAGATGCCCAAAAAGGGTTTGATTACTTGGAACGCTATGATTTCAGGGTATGCGCAGAATGGACTTGCGGCTGATGTTTTGGAACTCTATAGGAAAATGGAAACTGCGGGGGTTTGTCCAGATGCGGTTACATTTGTTGGGGTTTTATCATCTTGTGCTAATCTTGGTGCTGTTAGTGTTGGCCACGAGGTTGAACAGCGAATAGAGTCTAGTAGACTTGGTTTGAATCCCTTTTTGAATAATGCATTGATTAATATGTATGCTAGGTGTGGTAATTTGGTCAAGGCTCGAGCTATTTTTGATGGCATGCCTGTTAAAAGTGTGGTTTCATGGACAGCGATTATAGGTGGATATGGAATGCATGGATATGGAGAGATTGCAGTGGAGTTATTTGATGAGATGATTAAGAGTGGTATTCGGCCTGATGGTGCTGCATTTGTGAGTGTTTTATGTGCATGCAGTCATGCGGGGTTGACTGAAAAAGGCTTGGAATATTTTTCAGAAATGAAGATGAAGCATCGGTTGCAGCCGGGTCCAGAGCATTATTCTTGTGTGGTGGATCTTCTAGGTCGGGCTGGTCGGCTAAATGAAGCTTTGGAGCTCATTAAATCAATGCAGGTAAAGCCAGATGGTGCAGTCTGGGGAGCCCTTTTGGGTGCCTGCAAAATTCACCGAAATGTAGAGATGGCAGAGTTGGCGTTTGAACGAGTTATTGAGTTTGAGCCCACAAACATCGGTTATTATGTTCTGCTATCTAATATTTATTCTGAAGCTGAGAATTTGGAAGGAGTGTTGAAAGTTAGAGTAATGATGAGAGAGCGAAAGCTGAAAAAGGATCCAGGATTTAGCTATGTCGAGTATAAAGGAAGAGTGCACCTTTTCTTGGCCGGGGATAGAAGCCATCCTCAAAAGAAGGAGATATATAGAATGGTGGATGAGCTGGAAGCTTTGGTGAAGAAACTTGCTGGCTGTAAAGACAATGAAGAAAGGAGAAACAAAGAAGCTTTAATTGGTATGGGTGTTCATAGTGAAAAGTTGGCAATTGTGTTTGGACTATTGAACTCTGAGCCAGGGACAGAGATTGTGGTGATAAAGAACCTTAGAATGTGTGACGATTGCCATTTATTTTTCAAGGGTGTCAGCAAGATTGTGACTCGTCAGCTTGTTGTTAGAGATGCAACCCGTTTCCACCACTTCAGAGATGGACACTGTTCATGCAAAGACTATTGGTAATACAATACTCGCTTGAGGGTTCCATTTGCGTTCCCTGGTATCCTAGATGTTCTGCAAATAATAATAAAAATATGCAGTACAAAGATTGATTTCATATTGAAATTAAGAAATCTGTTGGAAGCCTGTGGAGTGCCGGTTCAGCTAGGTGGCTGCAAATGCAATAATATATGCTCAAATGCTCTATGGATACCAGAAAATGAAACTGAGTCTAGAGAAAGGGCTGATGATCAACCAGCCATTGATTGATCATCCCTTAAGAAGCTAGTTTGCTCAACAGTCAGAATGGCTGGCATGGGAATATAGATATTGCTAACTCATTCTGCCATTGCTTATTTTAATTTACATGTGCATACAATTCTGAAGAGAAATCTGTCAAGCAATTCTTATTTCCGGTTGTAGCTGTTCCCTATTTTGTACTTATTTCCCTTCTGTACCAATAGGTGACAACAGTTGCTTTGTAGAATCAATGCACCGATTTCTTATACTCCAAGTCTCAAAACCAGTCAATTGTGGATGAAACGAATTACACCATATTCGATGAAATTCTAGTGTTAAATTAGTTTTCTACAATGTCTGGTCTCTGTGAACTGCAGTCAAAGCTTTGAATTAGAGGATTAATTCACCTATTCCAGATATGTCGAAACTCAATATAGATGAATACACTTTAACGATCAGCTAAAATATACATTGCAAATTGCAAATTGTTTGTGAGGTTCGTGTGGTCATCAGATGATTCAACGATTATCTGAGATGCCTGTCAAACGTGGCTAGTGTTGTTAAACAAAAACTTTTGATACAATTCAGCTGTATATGTTAGTATGATCATAACCAACATTCATGCATCCATTTCCAGAGGCAGATCACATTATTTTTTGCATACCCTAGCAAAAACGAAGATTAAAAACCCACCCTCTTAACACTTCATTTTTTGGTTAACCATGTCAAAATGGTCAGCAAGGAGGTAAAATAACTAACTAAAGCTAAACTATTTTTCGTTAACACAAGAGTTAGATAGATAATATATGTGAAACAAAATGATGATGATGTTTGTATATTTATATTCCATAATACCACATTGTTAAGGTATGCAACTGCAATTTTCAGATTGTTAGCTGGCAATTTGGCTGTAAAACACTTATGCAAAGTACACATGATGCTAAAAAATGACAAGGCTGTCATAGCTTTTGTGTGGAGGTAGGGGTGAGCAAAATTCGATTCGATTCGAAAAAGTTGAAAAAAATTTGAATTTTGAATTATTCGAATCGAGTTAATCGAATTAATCAAGTTAATCGAATCAGCTCGATTTTTTTTTCGAATTTCAAGTTCGAGTCGAGTTGAATTTTCGAATTCGAATAAACCGAATATAAACTGTATTTTTTTATTTTTTTAAATTTTAGGCTTTTATTTAAACTCAATTTCCCCCAAGCCCAAACATTTTATATTTTCTATTTCCCTAAGCCCGTCTGCCTAAGCCCCAAAGATTTATTTTCCCAAATCTCAATTCCTCCCCCAAATCAAACCCCCAGCAAATTCCAAACCCTAAATTATTTTTCTTCTTCTCTCTATTTCCATCCAATTCAAACTCTAAAATCTATTTTTCTTAAAAAACCCTAAAATAAACCCTCATTCCTTCTTCTTCTTCTTCTTCTTAAGTATTTTTTAGTTATTTACTCACTTATTTATTCACTTATTTACTTCAATTTTTTGTTGTATGAAAAAATATTTTTTTTGAAAAATTACATAAAAATAAACAACACTAAAGTTATTTTTTTTTAAAATTTAACTTGAACAAATATATTCGATTTGATTCGATTCAAATTTCATCTCACTCGACTCGATTCGAGAAAACTTCAAATTAAGTTAGATGATAAAATAAGATTCGAAAATTCGATTAACTCGAAAATTTCCGATTCGATCGAATGCTCACCCCTAATTGGAAGTGTGAATCCAGTGCAGAATCGTAAATAATAGCTTGATGGTGAAGAGAAAATCAGATCACGTGTTAGATAGAATTATAGCAGCTCTTTTCAAACCCAATAAGATGGTGTGATTATTGAACAAAAAATGAGCACTTTCAGCTTGGGAAATTTAAGAAGTTGGTTTGATTCTGAGTAAACAAACAGCATATAAGTACCAACCTTGAAAGACTTAGCAATGTGATATGGACCAAGTAACAACATATCAGTATCAACCTTGGTTTGATTTTGAGGGTCTTTGATCACATCCTAAGATAAAAGAATAACATGAACAAAATAATAAGAAAATGAAAGAATACCTACGTCTGGCAGTGGCAAGGCTTGAGCAAGCAGAGCTCTTTTCTTCAGCTGGTCTCCTTCACATGATAATATTTCAGAATACTGATTGAGAAGAGCCAAACTCTTCTGCTCGTCAGCCAATATGTACCAAAGATGGGTTTCTCTTAAACATCAAATAAAGAATAAATGAACAGACAAGGTTCAGAAATTTATCACGAATGTAAGAGCTTGCAACATCAACAAGCATTCATGGACTATCACCCGAAAAAAACAAAAAGGAGAAAATTTGCAAGGTACCCATTTTAGTTAAGTGCATAATAACATAAATTCTAAATGAAAAGCAACGAATTAGCATAAACAAAGAAAGAAATCATTACGTTGGAGAAGGAAGCTGCAGGGGAACCAAACGGGGGAAAGCAGTAGGAACATCCCTCTGGGCGCATCGTATGTATGTGTCTTTGCATGGAAATAAACACGAATTCCTAAGACGCATAATGAATTCTTTTACCCCTTCAACTTTGAGGAAAAAAAATCATTTTAATCCATTATTTAATTTTTAATCTTTTTTAACTTTATAATTTTTTATCAAATCATTTTAAAATAATAAAAATTTAATGTTTTTTAACTTTGTTTACATGACATAAACCTAGATTGTTATATGAATGATATGTCAATATTTATTTACTTTTTTAAAATTTTAAAAATATTTTTTATAATTATTATACTTTTTTAAATAATTTTAATGATTTTTAACTTTTTTTGAATTTTTAAATTTAAAAAGACCTAATTAAATGCTAATGTGTCATCTAATGACAATCCACTTATATGTCAGTCAATCTAATTTAAAAATATTAAATGTTCATCCATTGTGGGATAATTTAATAGAAAACACAAGTTTAAAGGTTAAAAAAATGAAAAATTAAATGCTGAAGGACCGAATACATAGTTACACCTTTTGAGAAATACATTGGGTTTTGCAATGGAATAGAATGACGTTATGGTTAACGCAGTGCAGGTTGGCTGGATCAGCTTCGCTCTGTCCTCTTATGGGGGATTACGGTTGTTTATGTTTTAAGACTCAACTCGAGGATGAAGAATCAGAAATAAATCAGAATGAGGCAAGGAATGTTAAGTCAGCGTGAAGCATTGAAAAGTAAAAGAATCTCCATTCAAAATCACATACAAGACACACACATGACCTCATACACCGATATTTCAAAGGACCAAAAACAAACCAACCAAAACCAAACCAAACACAACATACCGACTTCTACCAGTTGGCATTTCCCCCTCCCCATCTGACTACAACATTAGCATTACCTCCAAGCTTCAAAAAGCTCGGTTCTCGTATTTATCAGCCCCACAATCCTCGTTCCCTTGTTCTTCTGAACAGCTCCTGTTCCATTACCAACTGCCTGTTCGTTTGCCTTCTTTGCTCCCATCCTTAAACCTGAAGCACCTGATTGATCACTTCTGCTCTTTCCACATGTACTTCGCAGGCTGCCATTTGCTAAACAGTTCATTTGAGATACTAAAGTACAAGGACAGTTATTGGCTAGAGATCGGTTTCCAGCACAAATGTTCTCGATTGAAGTTAGGAAACTTTGAGGGCCAGTTTCAGTTGTCAAATTCTCTTCAGCAGAGTGGGTAGGGCTCTCTAAGGCAGGTTCTTGAGCAACAAAAGCTTTCTCTCCTTTGCTTTCGTTTTTAACCTCTTCACTGGCATCTTTGAGTAGTTGTGAAGAGCTTTGCTGTCCATTCTTATCAGACGGCTCTAAGCGAGAGACAGGAGCAGAGTCTACCATAGAATCTTCTCTTCCTTTAAGTGTTCTAATAATAAGGGTCTTCAGAAAATTCATCACCTGGACTGCATACATCAATGCAGTTAAAGGATCGGACATCTGCGATAAACAGTAGTGGAGTTAATTAAACTATGAGTGGACCAGATAGCAAGAACAAACCTAAATGACATTGTCTATTGCCATACACGATCCTAAATTAAGACTGATGGAATATAATCACTATTAAAAATACATGTCACACTTATAAGGAAGAAGACCTTTACTATGCTTCGAGGAGATGTTGCTTTAACTCTTCATTTTTTCTAAAGTACTCATGTCCAATCACATATCCAAACATGGGGTATTGAGGTTCAATCCTCCAAAATATGGAAAAACTTGGAAAAGGATTTATCCTACCTGTATCAGATACAACTTGTATCTAACACTCAACTGGAGTATCAAGTAGCATAGCTTTAAGGTGCCCTAGAAAGGCCTTCTGGAAAGTGGAATGAACTCTCTCTCTTGAAATAGATCATATTTTTTAACCGAAAATCTTTTCTAAGGTCCTCTACTTTCACTATGTTTTCAAAAAAATAAAATGCTTTGAGTTTGAGTACAAGAGTATAAGGGATGCATCCATGCGACTAGTGTCAAAATGACATATGCTTAAAACGGTTAGCACCTTTATGGCCAGGGCTACGGAAAAAATGTTGTAGAACAATTCAAAAAAGTTTTATTACCATGCCAAATAGGTTCAAATCTCAATAACCAACAATTGTGCACTAAGTCTGGCATGTGTATTTAGACTAAAACTACAAAAAGATAATTACTCACTTGTGTCATGTTTGGAGCAAACACCATGGCAACATTGCGTGCATTCATCTTGTTCAAATGTTCCACTTGTACAACATCAGCCATTAAGTTTATTGCCCAATCCAGTAGAGCAGCTTCAGTTGGAGGAAGGAGCCGTACAAGCCGAGCACACTCTTCTTCTGACTCGGCTTGCATTACTTGCTCTGGAGGAAGCGAATCCAGAACACCACTAGGAAGTTCCCTAAACCAAGCCTGCAGAGTCATAAAAACGACAACCGAATTGAATGATCCGTACAACTTGGGCAGTTCTCAACATTATTTGCAGATATCTTGATAACATATTGAGCCTCGGAACCAGTTCTTTAAAAAGTTCAGCTCTCCTCAATATTTTAATTACTTATATAAAAGAAGCGTGATAAAATATAAGACAACTATGAACCCAACATACATACAAGAAACATGTTCATAATACTCAGTACAGCCAAAGCTATTAAAGAGCAAAGAAAATACCTTTATAAGACCAGCCAAGCAATGTACATCTATCCCATCTGGTATAACTCCCCTATTTAGTTGTTCCCTGACATACTCCTCCTGGCTGTTCTCTGCATTAATTCTGAAAATTCCTTCTGCCTAAAGAAAATATAAGAAATTAATTACTAAACTGGATACTTAAGCAATTATATAGCCATAAATCACAGATAGTAATATACCTGGAGGCCTCCCCAGGCGTATAAATGACTTTGCATCAGGAGTAGTATTGTTGGAACACTGTTCCCTCTAGAGTCCAGTGAGAGCTGCATAGATTCTGTCGAAACCCCAAATACACTCGCACTGCACAAGAATGATATCTTAGCCAATGAAATAAAATTAGCAGAAAGACTTGGACAACAGTTATCACAGAGCAAGGTATCTTATCATCATCTCTTTTTCCATACATTCACTTACATCAATGGTATGTATTCAACTACAAAATTGAAAATAGTGAATCATAGAACAGATATAATTTCAGTAAGATTTACCCATCAAAACAAAATTAGCAAAGAGTAGAAACCAACAGCAAGGCAAAAGGAGTGCAATGAAGAGAAAGTCCCCCACTTTCGGGGAACAAATTTGCATCCACAAATGGAAGCAAACTGGGGAGAACCCAGTGGTGACCTTCATTACTATGGAATTCTATATATGAATCAAGGCCTCTTAACACAGAGAAATTAGTCATCATTTGAAGTTCCTAAAATGGATGGCCTTTTACAACTGTATTTTCATATTTAGGTAAGAAAGGGGAAAATACTAAACCTTTTCCTCGTATTCCTTTCATAGAAAGGACAAATAAAAGTTCAGAAGACCGAGTTATACGAATGAGAATTGAAGAATTCAGGAGAAAGGGGGAAAACCAAGTGAGCAAAATGAAATTGACAAAAGAATCTCAAGAAAACATCTACAGTAACCAAAATAACCAAACCCCAGAAAATTTATTCGACAAAACCATATGAGAATTTCAATTATAAGTTTGAAGAGAAAAAAGAATGTGCATTGATAAACTTGCCTGGCACTTGGAGCTCTCCTGGGGACCTCAGGCTCAAATTCAACCGGCAAACCAAGAAATCCATGGAACCTATCAAAAGTCACATGAGCAACATGTCTAACATTGGTAGGCAACCCAATTTCCATTGAACAAAGCTCTTTACTTCCAGAAAGGCTACACCCAATCAAAGACTTCCTAAAAGCAGCCACCAAAAGCGTCAATAAAGACAGCTGATCCCCTTCCCCTTCTCTATCCCTTTCTTTCCTCTCTTCCTCTTCTTGCCTATCCTCTTCTTCTTGGTCACTCTCTTGGGTTATTATATCCTCCACAGTGCTTACGTTAGAGTTAGTAAGGGCGTGTGGAGTGGAGGTGGAGCTTGAAAATGAAGGGAAATGAGATGGGGATGATTGGAGTACTTCAGTCATAATGTTTTTCCTTTATTGGGGTCAACGATTTAGAGCCAAGAAACAATTTTTCTTTATGGAAAAATGGGTTTCTTTGGAAGGACTTAATGGAACAATGGGATGTAAAGATTTGATGTCTACGTAGAGTTGGATTGAAGGAAAGATTTTGGATGGTAGGAAGCAACTATCATCACTTTTCTCTTCTATTCTATATAATTTTCTTGGCTGGCTTTGGCTTTGAGGACTGAAGAAGCAAAGTGTAAAGATTGAAAATTTAGGGAAAGGGAGAGAAGTGGTGGTGGGTGGTGGAGATGAAGAGATTGAAGGAAAATACCAGCATCATTCACCCCCCTAAAGCTACATTCTATGAGCAAATGGGGGAATTGAGGGACTGCTTCTCTACAGTGATTTATCTAATGTTTGTTCCAGAGCCAATGAAATGTTGCCATCTACGCATTTAATAATGGAATTCCTTTTAGCAGCTTGACACATGGTTATGTTGGGATTAACCATATGATATGATATGATATGATAATGACTTGCACACTCTAGTTTCAAGTCCTTCAATTTCATAGTTTTTTTCTTTTTCTTACGAGAAAATTCTTGTTGAGATGTGGCTATTCCAAAAACATGTCATTACATCTTACATATTATTCGTCGAGTGAGATTACAGATGGGAATATATACAGGTTTCTTTTTCACACTTCTCTATTAAATTTTACACTTAATTTCAGTGTATCATATATGAGATTATATGCAGGATTTTGTTTTGGATCATTATAACACTGTACATTTTAGAAGGTTTGTGATGTAAAAGAGTGTAGTCATTTTCGGGGGCATAATGACATCTAATCCCAACATTATTTACATAAAAGAAAATTTGTCTTTACATAAATCAAACTGGTTCTAAATCCGACAGGTGTAAAACACTTTTGTTATAGTCTTAGTTAAACTGGATCCTGTCAGAATCTTGATCCCACCAGCTTCCTAGCAAAAATCCATGAACCTCAAAACTCAACAAAATTGTCCTCTCACTTTGCTTTTTCGGTTTACCATTCATTTGGCAGAGTAATTATGAAGTTAGTGTTTTAGAATTGAAATTGATTTTTTATGGTTCAACTTCATTGATTAATCATTTGTTAGAAGATGATTGCTCTTTAGTGAGCCAAGTTCCCCTAAATGGAGGATAAAAAAGCAAAGGTTTGGTAAGCTTTTTGAAAGAGAAAGTTCCAACTTTAATAGGTTTGCTGTTGATGATAACTTAAAAAGTATTTTTGAGCTTTCAAGGCAATGTTTTTCAGAATAGAGCATAGAGTATCCCCCAATCTTCCACATGCTTGTAATTAGATTGGAAAATTATAGAAAAATACAAAGAAAACAATAATGATCTCCATTGTCTCACCAAATAACTCTTTGTTTGTCAACTAAATACTCATTATGAATATAATTAAAGAGTTAAGGACCAGGAAACAAAATAAGGAAAAGTGTTGCACAAGTAAATTAATCTGCCAATAGTAATCATATCCTTAAAATCTTAAAAAATGCCACCAAACATGTGCCACCCACTTTCCACATAAAAATTTGCCAATTGGCAATAACAAGAAAAGATGGATTCCATTTCGGAGCTGTTGTTGCCTGTTGGATGAGCTGTGGATGATATCATTCACAAAAACCCATTTTTCCCCCTTTCTTATCACTGATTTCTAGTTCAAATTCCTCATTTCTTCTGGATATTGGGATAGATAAGATGCCCTAATTTGAACATGCATCCAATACTAACTAACAGCCGAATTTGAGAAACATAGTTGATGAAGCAATGAATGGTTGAAAAGGGTTGCTTCGTTTGCAAGGGAGATGCCTTTACAAAGGGAAAACATAAAGTGAAAGTGAAGGAGCTGCTTCAAGCAAAAAGAGTCTTTAGGCAAAACTGTTGCCCGTTGTACAATGTCCACTGTTTCAAATTTGAATCTAATTTCGCGGCTATACTTCACATCTTTATACTTTGGTTCCGTACAGCCTCTGCTCTTTTGGCCTTTTTATAAGTGATCGTTAACCCCAATGCCATGAATTTTGCAGAATGATGCTTGTTAAAAGTGCCAGCCATGCTACATGCAAAAGTGTAAAAAGATGAGCTTTCTACCCTAAGCTTTCGTTGGATTTTGTTTCTTTCCTTTTTCTCTGTTCTTCTTTTTGGAAATACACACACCCAGAATATAAACATAGATCAGCTGGTGTGGGATTCTGATGTCAATGGCCAAGCCAAACACCAACGGCTAAAAACGAATCTGGACAAACTTTTAGAGGTACCCTACAACAGCTTGTAAAAAGTGCATCCTGTAAGAACAAATACCATCTAGCTTACTTCCCAGGAACCAACGGCTGTAATGTAAACTTCCTAGAGTTTTTTATCCGAAGCAAGTAGACTAATCAAGTTTAGTGGATACTCCATAGTTTAACAGTAAAAACAAGCTACTTTTGTTTTTTACCCTGTGTGAATTAAGGTTTGGCCAAACCATGGATGGTTAAAGACTTAAGGACTAATCTAATCCAGAGGGGCAGAAATGAATGCATTGAAGCACAAGAACAATAAAAGCTTTAACATATTCAGCACCAAAGTTTCAATGAGGCCTGAGCACTAAAAATAAGTATTGCAGTAACCATTCTCTACATTCAATTAAATCCGTTTGAAATGCACAAAGGGCAATCCATCGGGTAAAGTTGAGAAACGAAAAGCAGATTCCATGGAGACCCATCTAACTGCCAATAAATTCTCAATTACATAAAACTTCCCAATCCCAAACTAGCAGTGATGCCATTGAAACAACAAAGCCAAGAGATACATCAAAGTGATAAATCAATAGAAAAACCAGAATCACTGCATTCTGCCAACAGGTTCAAGGGCTTCAACAGTAACAACGCAATTTCCTCTGATCACCTGCAGCGTATCAATACCAATTACAATGAGGCTAAAAAATTCAATGATATACCCAAAAACATAGCAAGGTACTTTCCCTGCCCCGGGGGAAGAAAAGAAGTATTTCGATGCTCACCACCATGCCTATGTCAGTTTTCTCATTGCCATTCACCTCTACTGTGTTGTCAACCACTAGATTCATAAACTGATCAAACCCGCGAAGCGTACCAACAACCATCCGATTTGCATTCAGCTTGACTGCAGCATTACATACCAACAGAATTCATACAATTAAAATTACAGAGTATGTAGATTAGCATCTGCAATCTCATAAAGCCACATGCAACTTACAAGACTAAATAACAGAAGCAACAAATTCCTTACACATTAAGGCACCGGCGTATTAGCAAATACCATAAGAACGCAAACCTAAATCTAAGATTGACTGTAGCTCATAAGTAGCTCAATATTCAAAATATGCAAAGTAATAATCATTACTATCCACGAGAATATATAAAAAAATCGAACATCATACACGAAAGAATAAAAACTATTTTTTTAACCTTAAAAGTCATACCAAAGAGAAAACACATATTAGGTGCAGACAATAAACAGGGGACATTCGCTTTACTACTATGCAAAGAACAACGAAAGAATACTTACTCTGGAGTTTCTTGTCCATGTACCTGTTACATGAAAACAGCATCAATAAAAGAACTAAGAAATAAGTAAGGGGAAAAGAAAGAAAGAACAAAAAAACAATTTTTCAAAAGAAAAAAAAAAGTATTGAAATGTGTGGGAAGAAAAGGAACTTGCTTTTTGAGATCTGGAGGCTGGCCTGATCTGCTCATAGTGACGGGAGGTTGGTCTACAGCGGAGCGGTAGAGCGAAATAGAGGGGAATAGGGTTTAGGGGAGGAAGAAAGCTGTGATTCCTAGACTAAAAATGAAAGCCTCTGAGATTGTAGAGGGCCTGATGTTGATCAAGAGGCGGCCCACGGTTGAAAATTTCAAATGAGATTAAAAAATAATATTAGATAATTAAAAATTAATGACAACTGGGGTGGTGTGAGGATCGAACTCGTGAACTTTCGCATCCGAAGCGAGAATCATACCACTAGACGAAGCATCCTCAAAGCCTTGGGCTTGCACTATAATATTTATAATTTTTTTTTATAGATAAATTATCAACTTGGTACCTCTACTGTTTTTTATTAATTTGGCCCTTATACTTTAATTTTGTTGTCAGTTTGGTCCCTGCACTTTCATTCCAATCATCCCCTTACCCCCAATCCAAATTTTCATTAAAAAAATTATATCAACAAACAACACACTGCCACGTGTCAAGAAAAAAAAACACTTAAAAATGTTTAAAGAATATTAAAAAAAACATTTAAAAGCCAACCGCCCACCAAAAATTAAACTAAAAAATTAAAATTTCCTAATTTATTTTTGAAATTTATAAAAAATAAGATTATAAGTATGCAAAAATAAAAATAATTAAAAAATCATAAATTTTAATAACATTTTTATTTGGAATTTTAAATTTTTTTTGAAAATTTAAGATTATTATGAATTTTTTTAGAATTTTATGGTATTTTTTACTTTAAAAAACTCAAAATTTCTTTTAAAATGTCAAAAATTCATAAAATGCAAAACATAATCCAAAAACAAAAAAAAAAAACAAAAACAAAAAATGACATGAAAATTTTCATGAAAATTCTAAAATTTTATAAAAACCTAAAATTCCAAACAAAGGGGTATTTAAAATTTTATGGATTTTTTAAATTTTGTTTGATGCTTTGAATACTTCAAAAAAAATCCAAAAAAAATTTAAAACTTGATAAATTATAAAAAAAAAATCAATAATAATATATTTTTGAAAATTATTTTAAAAATTCATAAATTTTAATAAATACGTTGTTTGGAATTTTGAGGTTTTTAGTTAGAAAACCATAAAATTTTAAAAATATCATTATAATCTTAAAATTTATTTTAAAAAACCCGCAAATTCCAAATAAATTCTTTTACAAAATTTTATGAAAATTTTTAAATTTGTAATGTTTTGCATATCTTATAATCTTAAAAAAAATTACATTTTTCAATAATAAATTATGTTTTTTTAGGTTTTTTATAATTTTCTGGGTTTAAATATTTGTTGGGTTTTTTATTCGTTATAGTTTTTTTTTTGTTTTTTTATTTTTATTTTTTCATTTTTATATTTTTTAACATTTTTTAGTGATTTTCTTTCTTTTTCTTAACACCTGGCTACATGTTATTAGTTGGTTTATTATTTTTTAATGGAAATTTGGGTTGGGGTAATGGGATTAACGGAATAAAAAATATAGGGGCCAAACTCATAATAAAAATAAAAGATAAGAGCCAAATAGATAAAAAAATAATATAAGTACCAAAGTGATAATTTAGCTATAGTACAAGAGCAAATAGTGATAATAAGCCTAATATTTTTGGGGCTTCAAATATTCTATAGGTCCTGTTACTAAAAATTATATTACTTAATTATTAATAAATAATTATAATTACTCAAATATATATATAGAATAATTATGCTTATTACTAAATTATCTATTTGGACAATTTTGTTTGTATGAAGGCATGGGAATTTCTACAAATATGAGAAGAATTTTATTTGCATGACCTACTTAGAAATACCATGACAAGCTAAAAACTCAAAAACAATTTTTTTTTCTATTTTTCTCTATTTTCTAATATTTAAATATTATTCTATAAAAAATTACTGCAGTAGACTATTTTCATTAGTGCAAAACGTAAACATTCATTAGGATTCATTCTATACTCAATGTATATTTTTTTCGTAACTCTTTTGCATACCAAAATACAAATTAGGCAAACAAAACCTTAAAAAAAGTATAATTATACATCTTAAAATCTTCAATTAATTTCTCATAAGTTAATTTTTATCCACACAAATTATGAACAGATTTTACCTTTAATTAGAATCTTATCACATTGATTTCATATAATTTATTTAAAATTTTCATTATTTCAATTTTAAATTTATGTTTTATTGGAAAAATAAAATTATTACCAATCCCAACAGGTAGAATTTTATAGTTTGTAGTAAGATTTCTTTTTATGGGATACATCACCAAAATTTGACACCATTTCCGGATATTGGTGTCTTAAAATTATTAATTTTTCATAAAGAGCAGCAATGGTGATCTAAAAAAGAAATTTGAGAAAGTTGTATCACAATAACTTTGCATTCATCATCCGAAACTAATGGTATCATTTGAATTAAAATATGAATTAATTCATTTATGGCTTACTTTTTTTATGATCTAGAAAATAAAATATCTACATAAGTAAATTAAGGAATTTCATATGATACGTTCTACCATGAGACCTCATGAAATACTCAAAGAAAAAAGCAAGTTGGCTAGTCTATAAAATAAAAGATTTACTATTTTATGTGTCTCCTAAATCTATAATCACATGAATGGATACAGTAAGTTATTACTTTACTTTTATTAAGAAGGATATTTGCAATATCAAGTATAAAGACATTGATACTCTTCCTGACCTTGGGTATGGAGAGATAATCAAACAACAGCTAGTTAATGTCACCATAGAATTGTTCATTAAATGCTTTTATGAAAAGAAAGATGCAATTAGTTTGAAATGTAATAGTGAACAAAACTTCTTGCAAAGTCAAATAACTTTTTCAATAGGACCTTCTAAGAAAAGTTAAAAAGATAAATGTTGCTTCTCTCAAAAACAGATTTTCTAGTTAGTCTTGTTGCAAAAGTTTGTAATATTCATACTAATATTGGTGACCCAATTAATATGTATCCTACATCCCAATAATATCATTATTGTACCATAATCATTTTAAGTTAAATGTTTGATCCAATTTCACTCCTTACCAGAGTTAAGCCAACCACTTGAGTCGGGGTGGGTAAGCATTGTCTAAATATGCGTCTATCCGTTTTCCCATATGAAATGGTGCACATATTCAACAGCAAGACCCACCATGCCACAATTATCTCATTCCCTTATTATTTTCCTGCAAATTTGTCAAAACTCATTTGTAACCTTCAAACAAACCGAAACCGTAATCATTTTCTTAAATAATAAAAAAAAAAGTTTTCATCTGGTGTTGAGTCAACTCTATTTGTCATGTAATGATGATGATTTTCTACTTAAATGTTGGCCCAACCTTTCTTTTTCTGGCCTGGGGTGCAAAACTCTTCAAACCATGTCTTTCTTTTTCTAGATTAAGCCATGCCTATTGCCATTTGTCAACTCTTAGCCCTTCCCAAACTTCTCCTCTCCGGTCTCACTCCAGTCCTTCTTGTCTCTCATGGAATTATTAATAATAAGATTATTATTTGCTTATTGCTCCTTACACGTTTTGGATGTAGAAGTTCGGCTTTATAGAAATGAAAATAATAGACTTATTTGACTATGATTTTTATTATTAATTAGCTTAATTCCCACTTCATGGAACCCCATCCACCAACTTTTCTACTTGCCAATATAAAATTCATTTGTTTAATTTTTTCGTCTTTTATACTTTTTTGCAAAGAATATCACAACCTAATAGAAACTTAATAGAGATTAACTTAAATCCAAACTAACTTAAACATGATCATATGAATTAACTCTGTTTTCTTTACACTTTTCAACCAACATTTCAACAAGACAAGTAGAAACTTCATTGAGATTCCCACCTTAAGAAAAGGATGTGAATAAGACAAGAAGTTGTCCATTTGTTTGCTTTGAAGATTATGATATTGTCTGTCTCTTTTTCTCTTTGGTGATAATCAAAGAACCATAAACAATGATTAGTGGTTGGCATTAGATTTCAAATATAGAAATGATTCTTTAGCAGTTGATTTGTGCATTGTAGACCCTTTAAAATGGTTTACATTACCCCTTTGTCACTCTTAAAAGAGATTGAAAACCAATTTGTCTTTTATTGAAAGAGTGTTAGCCACCCAACATTGTTTTACCAACAACACTGGTGCATAATGTCTTATCAATCAAATTTCAAAAAATGGGTTGAACCCCAACATCATCATTGGTCTCTAATATTTGTTTGAAGTCTAAAGTTAGATTCTTAGTCCCTATTTAACTGTTGACAAGTCAAAGTAAATGTTAGACATTTTCTTACAAGTTAGCCAAACATGTTCATAGATTCCCCAATTATTGATAAGTCAAATGATGAAAAATTCTGAGACATTCCCCTCTTTAGCCACCTCCCACTAGGCAGTAATAAACAAGAGCTCACCATCTCATTGTCTTCCCTAACTGCTCTCTCTTCTTTTCAGGCTGAAGAACAAAAACCAAATAAAAATGTTGGGGAAAAAGATGGGTTCCTTGAAGAAGCTAGCCAAGAAGGTGAAGAGCATGCGGGGAGGAGATGGTGAGGAATCAAAATATGAATGGTTGCTAAGGGAATTTGAGGAAATGACATCGCCTACTACAGCCTCAACCCCATCAGGGTCATTTGCTATTTATGTTGGAGAGAATGAAGAAAGATTTGTAGTGCCAACCAACTTCTTGTCTCATCCACTCTTCAAGATGTTGTTGGAGAAGTCTTACAATGAATATGGTTTCCAACAAAGGGACAAACTAGTTGTTCCATGCAGCGTCTCAACGTTTCAAGAAGTTGTCAATGCTGTAGAATGTTGTAATGGGAAGTTTGATTTTGGAAAACTAGTTGAGGAATTTCTTTAATCTCAAGTACTAGGGAACCATAATCTTTTTTTTTAACATATGTTTGGAGTTTATAGTTGTATGAATGCATTAGAGCTGTAGTTCTGGTGTACCCTACACATGCAGTTTTGCTGCACTGCTGATTTTGATCATGTTAATAACTTTCCTTGGTAGATTTAGATTGAATCAAGTTCAAAGCTACTTTAGGTGAATTGGTTCCTAAACTTCTGCATGTAAACATTTGCAGAAGAAGAGAATTTGATACATTACAATTAAAATGGATCATTTCCAGGCTTCTTCCTTTGTCTTTCTTCTGTCTCCACCAAATCAGAGACAGGTAACTTTGACCATTAGAATTTCTACTTGTTTGACTATGATATTTCTCAAGCTTTATTCAAACCAAACCACTATCAACCTTCTTTCTGTATTCACATTTCAAACTTTCAGTTCTTGTGGCTTTGTACACATTTGCTTTGCTGCATTCAACTTTTTGGGACTAAAATGCAAACTACTTGGATCTGTAGGTAATATTTTGGTTTAAGCAAGGACAAGAACCACATCAAGAAATCAGCATTTGAGATGCTTAACATTTTACCCAACATTATGTTGCTCTGATTGGAGTGTGTTTATTGTTTTTTCTTAGTTTTTGCATTGCAATCCCAAGGAAAAGGCGGCCGCAGTGGGAATAAACTTTTCTTAGTTATTTCAGATCAACAACTTCTTGGGCCTTTGAATTTATGAATGCATTAGCTCCTGCATCTGTCAGTAAATTTTCTGCATGCTTCTTCAGGAACATGACCAAAGCCCATCAAATCGAGGATAAATGGTTATCAAAGTTAATAATCAGCAACATGGGTTCTAACTAGGCTCCACAATATTAGAAACCCACACAACACGAGATGTTTCAAAATTTATACCATTTGAATTATTGGGATATCAAATTTTAGCTTAAACTCGATTATGATATAACAAAGTACAATTAAAAAGACACGAATTGTAGGTACCTGTCTTTAGATTAGAAGGGTTGTAAGTTGTAACATATCATGAATTCGGGCATATTAATTGAGCCTGAGCGATCAAATCATCAATGGTATGCATCAATTTAAATTCAAAGCCGGCATGGGTAAAGATTCGCTCATGAAATAGTGGGCTAAATGTAAGTTAAAACAATCCCAGAATGGCTTATTCATTTGTCATTTACGATAACAAAACTAGTACAGAAATTGTTCATGGAGCAAACATTTTTTAGAGAATGAAACAAGAAAAACTAGCTATTAGTCTGCAGATTGACACTACCGTCTACAAGAATTCTTTTCATTGAATCTATCAGTTGTTGCATTTGTTCTCTGGAATGCAGTGGCGCAGGATACACGCACGTGCAGTCCAAACATCCATCTCGTATGGTGTCAAATATTGCAATGGTTGGACCGATGCCGTGAACCGAAGAACACCCCACATAGTCCACTAGGCCAATTTCTTTGTGCAGTTTGTTGGATTCATCAATCACAGGATCTTCGAAAACCGATATGAAGGCAGTCCTCATAGATGATGATGGAGTCAATCCAGGGTTGTCAATGGCCTTGCACATGAGGAAGTTTAGGTCATTCATATCGGAGAAATGCTTGTTGTTGTTCTTGGCATTGGAAAAGGACGTATAACATCTGTTTGCTAACTCCCATACTTCATCAAGGGCGGTCACATCATGTGTATTCAGGATTGCAGAATGGTAAAATCCTAAATAAAAAAGATGATCAAACAAGATGATTATCGCATCATATGCAAGACCCAAGTGCCAAGCAAATCAACAACAGACTGAGATTATTTTCCGATCCCTCAAAAATCAATAGGATTAGGATGATAATAGCAATGAAGTAATTACTTACCAAAATGATTGCTACTGAGCACTGGCTCGAGAATTGACCGACAGTCTATGAGGGTTACAACAGCATATTTTTCCTTTTGATGATCAGGGAAGGGTTTGGTGGACCGAGCTGCAATCATACCAGCAGCTGCCAGGGCTCCACAGAGTTTAATACCCCTTGATTTGCAGCCCTGTAAATGGTATATGATGAAGCAACTTCCAAGCTCAAAACAATTTAATCACATAAACCATGAGTTTTAGAATGATCTTAGAACAAGTCCGGTAAAAAGGGAACCATAAGATCAACAATGATAGTGATGATGAATTGTATCAAGCACTAAAAGAAGTTAAATACATAAAGCTTCCAAGCAGATCAATTAATACTCAGAGCCCAAAGTAAAAGTTCATGCAAATATCACAAGATGTAGATGGCAGATCCCCAAGATGTTGGCCACAAAGAACTTCACAATGGCATTTCCTGAAATCCTAATTTTTTAATTAGAGTCATGAAACTTGTGGCAACCGAAGATTCCCTTTTAATTCGAACCGGAGACAAGTTTTTCGAGTTCAGTGCTTTGTACTCTTAAAATATCTCAAAAATTACAACGTTGCAGACTCGTAGTTTTGAGTTTTACCTTAAAAATTGAACTTACAGACTTGTGAAAACAAAGTGTTACTTACAGCAACAAGCCTGTCGGTATCATCTGGGTTCATCTTCAACCTCACAACCTGAGAGTGCCGAGCCGAATTAGCATCAATGAAGTTGAGATTCGCCAGCTTGAAAGAGTTCAAGGAGTAGCCAAGCAAGTCAACCCCACGCGCCCAAAGAGGCTTATTAGCCTTACCACTAGGAATCAAATCTTCAATCCCCACCTCTTGCTCTATCTCCTCCTCCGCCTTGGCTCTTCCGCCACCCACCATCTCTAATAATTCCCTCAACAGTCCCACCGCGGCAGCGCGGTCACAAGCTGACGTGTGTAGCCGGAACACCAAAAACCACCTTGCGTCTCTTATAGTGTAAAGGCTGGCGAAAAAGACATCCCAGTCAGCTTGGTCACCATCAGTGCGGTTCCATGAGTTCCTATTCAACTCGTGCTCGAGTAAAACGTGGTGGGAATCGATGTGGGAATCGCCCAGGGAGCTTTGGAGTATGTGAGAAGTAGATTGAAGATCAAAGGATTGGATTTGAACATGGGGGTTAGAAGGCGTTACGAGGTAAAAAGTGTTGCAGGAAGCATCAAAGCGGACCCTGGAACGGAGGATGGGATGAGAAACTTGGAGCCTGCAAAGGAGTGCTTCAAGGAATGAGATATCGGGGACATTAGTGAGGAGGAGGGACAAGACAGTGATGCCAGTGCCACCGGGCACGGCTCTGCACCAGCTATACTCAGCGAGACCAACTGCTCGAACCTTGGGTTCGGGTGTTTTGGGGTCTGGATTTTGGGTTTGGGTTTGCTCAGATTCAGACATTTTACTTGATAGACCTGTGGAACTTTGGAGACACAGAAATTGAGGATAAAGCCAGTGAAGAGGAAAAACTGTCTGCGTTTGCCAACGTTTTCAAGCAAAAAATTGAGCTTTTTTTACGTCAAAAGTTTTCAAAAAAAAGATGAAATTTCATTTCACCCAAATTGGGACGAGGGAAGGAGTAGGGAGTCTTGTTTTATTTCTTTGATTTTGATGGATAGTTTTCGTTTTCAATCAAAACTATATAATCAGTTTGACATGGCAACAAGCTAACGATAGTACTTGTTTTAAGCCTATTAAATGTTATACAAGTATGTACGAAAGAAAATAAATCATGGACCACTTGTTTGTTTTTGGATTTTTTTGGTTGAAAGGTTGCAAATTTTTATTGAGAAAAAAATTAAGTATTTATTGTGTAAAGTATAAATTAAATAATAAAATTTATTATAGTTTTTGGTATTTAGGGGAGTAGTTCATAATTGTGAATAAAAACATTTAAAGGCTGAATAATACAGAAAGTAAAGAAACTCATAAAAACTTTAAATAAATTAAGAGGAGTTCTTCAATCTTGATGGAAATCTACTTCAGAGTTGACTCTAATAATATTCTTCGGGTTGCTTTTTTCAATATTCTTTAATGGCCCCTCTTCTCTTCTTCTATTTAGTATTTATAGATTTTAGAATGCTCAGAAAGCTTAAAAATTACGTTTTTTCGTGTGTTTGGGATGCAAATCGCAAAATCGACATGGTCTGACACATGGTCGTATGCCAGCCCATGTGGCTCACATAGTCGTGTGTCCAGCCCATGTGGCTCCTGAAACCTACTCTATTTGTGTAACAGCCCGATTTTGGGCCTAGTCGGAATAGTGGTTTCGGGACCACAAATCCGACGAGGGAAAATATGGTTATTATTATATTTTTATGGTCTACAATTTCACGGAAAATTTTCGTAAAAATTTCGTTCGAAAATTTCGACGTTTGGGCACTCAATTTAGTCAAAAGGACTAAATTGTAAATAGTGCAAAAGTTGAGTTCTATATGTAGAAGTATCTAATTGATATGAAATTTTAAATTGGAGGTCTTTATGTGGTAATTAGACCATTAGTTAGTTGATGGACAAAAATAGACATAAGAAATGAGAGAAATAGATTTTTTTAAGTGGGGGCATATTAGTCATTTGGTAATAAAAAAATAAAATGGGAAAAAGATGACAAAAATCATCATCTTCCTCATTAGTTGCTGCCGAAATTTGAAGGAAGCCATAGCTAAGGTTTCTTTGCTTTCTCAAGCTCATAGTAAGTGCATCCTAGCCCCGTTTTTAATGTTCTTCGCATTTTTGGAATCCTCGTAACTCGGTTTAGCTTATTCTAGCAATAATTCGTGTTAGGGCTCATATTTGGAAAAATACCCATAGGTGAAATGTGTTTATTTTGCTGTTTTATGGTGGAATATGAAGCTATAAATTATGTTAAACAACTTTTGCTAAGCGATTTTAAGCGAAAACGGGTAAATAGGCATAATCGGTAAAAATAATTATTGTTCATAAGTGTATGTTAGAGTGAGAATTTGATGTTGCCATAGAAGGGAAAAATGTTCAGCATGTCATAAAACCTAAGAATAAGTGATGAAGTTTAATTTCCGAGCTTGGGGACAAAAGTGTAATTATGCAAAAGTTTGGGGGCAAAATTGTAATTTTTCAAAAAGTTGGGTGGTGGATTATTTTAATGAATGTGAACATTAAATGAGTTAAATTTGCTATTATAGATCAAGAAAGACGTGAAGATTATCTCAAACGAGGAAAAGAAAAGATAGTGGAGTGAAGTGCAAAATTACGATATTTTGCACCGAGGTAAGTAAACACGTGACTTGATGTATTATTTTGACATTAATTGATATATGTTGAGATTTATTTGGAATTAAAATAAATGTTTGGCCATATCCTAAAAATGTTGTTAAATCGGGAAAGGTGGTAAAGGGTTGCAATATATGATTTATGGGTTGAACACTCGGAATAAGCCGAAGTATGTTGTACATAAAGGGGTTGCTGTGTGCTGATTCCCCGATTCATTGGTGGTGCTATGTGCGATATCCACCGTATCTTTGAAATGTGAAAGGGGGTTGCTATGTGCTGATTCCCCCGAGGGGTTGCTAAGTGCTGATTCCCCGGTTCATTGGTGGTGCTAAGTGCGATATCCACCGTATCTCTGAAATAAAAAGGGGGTTGCTATGTGCTGATTCCCCGAAGGGGTTGCTAAGTGCTGATTCCCCGATTAAGTGGTGGTGCTAAGTGCGAGATCCACCAATAACGGTTAACATTCCGAGTGCTCAACGAAAAAGTGTGGAAGGTGAATATTGCCATATGGTGGAAATTTTTATGGGGCAAATATTGAGTTGGATACTAAATCGATCCATGTATGAGATGGGAGAAAATATCAAAAACGAAAAAAGGAACGATTTAGTTATAAACTGTGTTGAACAACAGCAGATGGGTAACTTTGAAAAATCACCAAAAATTGTAAAAAAATAATTATGGTGTGAAATTTATATTCCTGGATTCCTTATTGACTCTATTTTTAATAGAAACAAGCGAAACCATTTTTAAAATTTTGTACAGAGAGTTAAGTGAATTTTTTTAGGAAGGGTCAGAACCGTTGGGCAGTGAAACAGGGGAAGTTTTAATGAATAAACTGTACTAATTGGCTGGGTAAAAAATTCTGAAATTTTTATGGTGAAATGGTATATGAGTCTAGTTTCAGGGAAAATTTACGAAACTCAATTTGGAGCCCTGTAGCTCCGGATAAAAATAAATTAGCGACTATGACGCAGAAAAACAGTTTGCTGGAAATTGCCTAAACAATGAAGTTATTCATGAATAAGTTTATATTTTGGTGTAGTTATGTGAGTAATTACTTATTTATCATGTGTTTACTTACTAAGCTATATGCTTACTCGATTTTATTTTTCTCTTGGTTATAGTGACTTCCAACAACTCGAAAATTGGAACGAAGTCAGACAATCATCTACACTATCCTTCACATTTGGGGTATTTTACTACTAGTGTTCCGAAATTTTATGGCATGTATAGACACTTTATGTAATGTGGGATCATCATGTAAATATATGTTATGGTTCCCTTTTAAATGTAGTGTTTATTAATAGTTAAACTATATGTGTGTTTATACAAATGAAATTGGTTGGTATATTGGAATGTGTTCTAAATTTGCAGGAGGTTTAAGCAAAAATAAGTAGGAATGCTGTCGAAAATTTTTAAAAATTTAGTAATACCTCATACTCTTTTCCGGTAAGGAATACGGGTAAGGGGTGTTACAATTTGCCTGATTTTCTCTCGTTTTTCGCTCTTTTTGCTCTCAGATGCTCTCCTAAGTATAGAAATATGAATTTAAAGGATTAAGAACATAAAACTCACCAATTTGCATAAATAATCATCCAAAAACGCATTAAGAACGAGATTAAAACATGTTATTTTATCACTTATCAAAACCTTACATAAAAAATTAAACTCAAACAAAAACGACTCAAAAGCTTTTTTTAGAGTTAGAAAGAACACAACTGCCACATATACAAGCCAAGTCATGAGTTTTTGCATATGTTCAAACATCAACCACTTTAATAGATCACATGACATGCTGTATGATAACCACATTCAACAATCAATTCATTGGAAAGTCCTTCAAAGCCACATCCATCAAATTAAACATAGACAAAGTGAGTCGACTTCAACATGTAACGATCCAAAAGTTAGTAGTGTCGGAAATGGTAGTTTTGAAATTTCATTTTCGATATTCAAGTCCGTAATTATTAATTATTTAATATTTATGATGTTAGTATAAAGCTTAATTAAAATTTGGTCTTTTAGTTTTGTCAATTAGATAGTTAACTATAGTACAAGTGTAACGACCATAAAGTCAGTAGTGTTGGAAAATAATGTATTGGGACCTCGTTTCTATAATTTACAGAGTTTTTGTATAAATGAATTAAATTTTGGATAAATAATTTTACCAAATTAGTGACTAATTAAGGTATAAGAACTAAAGTGTAAAAGTGATAAAAGTTAATCACTATAAAATTTTAATTAATAAGAGGACCAAATGAATAAATAGGTCATCATTAAATGGCCAAATGGTGGTGATAGCTAATTATCACCCAATAAAATTTGTTAAGGTTAATGTTAATTAATTATTGATTAATTAAACTAATTATGATTAATTATAAGTTAATTAAAGGCATAATTATCGAAAATACCTTTAACGTTTATGGGTTTTGGGGTTTGAGCCCTTAACCTTTTCTTTTATTAACACCCTTAATGTTACAAACATAGGAAACCATTCTTTTATGAACTCAACATTAGGCCCTTCAATTTGGTAAGTAAATTAAGTCATTTTTTTGTAATTTTTATGTTTTTGAAGTCTCAATAGTTTGATTTAACCAATCCATGTATCAATTTGTGAAATTTTTAAAGTTTTCAAAAGTTACCATTATGGAATTTTAAATATTTTGGTACTAAGTTGCTAGATTTTAAGTTTAGATATGAAAAATGACTAGTTTATAAAGTGAAAGTTACTAATTCTGAACATATGGACTAAAGTGTAAGTAT
Organism: Gossypium hirsutum; assembly: GCF_007990345.1. Taxonomy (NCBI): domain Eukaryota; kingdom Viridiplantae; phylum Streptophyta; class Magnoliopsida; order Malvales; family Malvaceae; genus Gossypium; species Gossypium hirsutum. Next base: position 73,652,006 of record NC_053432.1, read on the forward strand.
TTTAAAATTGGTATGAAATTTATGTGATTATTGATAATAGAGGGTTGTATAAAGATGAAATTGAGATCAGTTTCAAAATCAAGGCTCAAATTTGGAACTTATGACTATTTTAGTTCCAGGGATTAAATTGAATAAAATGAAAATTTTAGGTGACATCTAAAAATGAAATTGAATTGATATATATTTATAATAGGTTGTTATTGATAAATTGAAATTAATTTATTATAGATTGGGAATGGAATTAATTAGAAGATAGTTATAGAAAAGGAAAAATGGTATATTAGTCCTTGACACCTTGTTTTTTGTTATTTTTGCCAGGTTGTTTACGTTATGTTTGATCTATATTATAATTTTTTTCTGTGTGTTATATTGTAATGTCTTTTAGTATAGTTAAATATAATTTGATGATTTTGGCATCTATGGACTAAATTGTATAATATGAAAAATATTATTACGAATGAATACAATGTTTTGAATGGATATGGAAAGTTGATATACTTGAACGATAATTGTTTGACTATGATATAATTAAGTGAATGAATTATATATGGTATAAGTTCCCGCTTGAACGTATTAAAAGATAGAATACAATTGACATGTCAATAGGGTTATTTGCGCGTTGTATGGGATATATGTGATGGTACAAAGATATTATCACTACAGGAGAAAAGACTTTTAGCGGCGTGTTTTTTTACCTTTAGCGGCGTTTTTAAGCGTCGCTAGAACTATTAGCGGCGTTTTTACAAGCGCTGCAAAAAAACGCCGCTATAGCTAACGCCGCTAAAGAGCATGACTTTTAGCGGCACTTCTTTTACAAACGCCTCTAAAGACCATGACCTTTAGCGGCATTTTTCTCGAAAACGCCTCTAAAGATCATGACCTTTAGCAACGCTGTTCTCACAAACGCCGCTAAAAATCATGAACTTTAAAAAAATTATTTTATTTTAATTAAATAATATTTATTTTTATGTTAAATATTATATTATGTTTAATTTTTAAAATTTGAACTTTAAACTATATACTTTTAAGGATAAATAAAAAATATTAATTAAATTAAATTTTCCATTAAAATTTAAACTTCAAAACTAAATATAAAAATTAATGAATTTAAATTTAATACATAAACATTGATTCAATATGTAATTTAATACATAAAAAAACACACACACACAGACACACAAAATATTACAATTTCTAAAATAAAATTCATCCCGATGAGAATATAATGCAAAATCATCATCACCTCTCATTGCAATGCCTGCATATATAACTTAGTGAAGTACTTTGATCTTGATCTTGGTTAAGACTTGTTCCAGCAATAAAGAAAATTGTTAAACGGAATCTCGGTCACCTGACTGAGCAAAACAAGGAAATTAGCTATACCATCTACTGTAATGAAAGTGAAATCAGTAAAAAGTAAACCCATAATAAAAAAACTGATGTTAAAACTGACATCACTCAAAAATGCCATATGATTAGAAACATTAGGTGATGTTAAAACTGACAGGTTTAGAACTTACAAGATTAGCTACCACTTTATCCCCAAACAAAAACAAAGGCCCAGTTTCTTTAATACCTAGACAAATTAATATCTGAAAACAAAAGTTTGGAATATGTCCAGTAATAAGGTCATAAAAATTGATTGACCATAAGAGAAATCATTTCAAATTACCATCAATGCAAGCTGAATGCAACAAGCCAGCTGCAACTCTTTTGACCTAATGCAGGGATAAATAATGAAGCCAAAGGTCCATAGTTAGCAGAAAGAAATTGACACGTCCACCGCAGACATTACATCCAAGCATACATATCAAAAGCATATCCAAAATAGTACTGCAAGAAAATAGAATCTATATCTTGTGAAGCATTTCCAGCTTCATACCAGTAACAACAACTGTGTGCTCTGAACCCAAAGCAGCCAATTTAATTGTAAGCCCGCTCAAGCATTCCACTTTGGTTGGCTTATGAACTGCTTTCGCAGCCTCTGTATGTACAATATGCCATTCATCCCAAACAAGTGAGAATATGCTGATTACACAATAAAGCTAATAATAAGAAAACAAAGCATTGACAAATAGGCAACTTAATAATTTAACTTAAATATTATAAGCATTCAAATAAAAAGGAGCTCATTTAGCTATTACTTTTTCCAAGGCCAAGTTGCCCGCTTGAGTTCTTCCCCCACATATAAAGTTCTCCATCCTCTACAGGTCAAAACCACATTTTACAGAAAATATACAAAAGATGGAATCAGAAGCAAGGACATAACACAGTGAATCTTGAGTTCATTGGGGAGGGGGGTTCGTAGAAGAGGGAACAAATGAAACAGTAATATTATGTTCGTGTCTATTCCTGGAAGAAAAATGTGAATCCATCTCATCGTATTATTTCAGAAATTCTAATAAAAAGAGACTTGTCACTTTTATAAAAATATAGCCTTTATTTTAAATACCAACGGTTTGAAATTATTTTCCAATTTATAAAAATGAGCAACATTAATTATCAAGCAATTCCAACCAAAGCAGTTCATCCTGCATACCAAAGCCAGAGTTACTAATTTATCTTATGTAAGTGTTATTTCACAATATCAGTCATTTGCAATCAATCTTAAAAACATGGCTTGGTTATGCAATTGTTAGACAGCATCCTGGTAAAAAAAAAACATTGTTACATTAGCAATCAATCATTATTGAAGAGAAAACAAAAATGAAAATCATGTGATTAGCAATCAAACATTGTTACATCAGCATGTTTTAGGATATCAAAAATGCATCAAACAGATAAGCCAATTATGTACTCATACAGCTTAGCAGAAACAGACAAAGATAAAAAAAAAACTTGCATATATTACTTGTGTAATAATTTCCCAAGAATTTATATATTTAAAGCTGACTCAATGTATACATTTAAAGATGATAATACAATAGATGTAATAATTGAACAAGATACTATCTGACTGTAATATTTTTGTTATTTATTTTACATAATAAATATTTAAAACTATTTAATATGAAGAAATTTTTGCATTTTCACAAAACAATTTAGAAACTGCAAATATTTTTTTCTGGCCAAGATTTGTAAAGCTTAGTGCTAGTAGGCAGATGCAGTAGCCTATGCATCGCATTTTTATTTTTGTTTTATTTCACTAGAATAATCCAATAGTTTATGACTTATTCCCTTCTATCCACTGCAATATTGCAATAAAGTACATTAGAAACTAGGATATTGGCAAAAGGCACACATAAGTTCTGGGGCTAGGCTTGGAGTTGAGGTGGGTACAAATGAAAGCAATAATTCCATCCTCAAGAGTCCAAGCACGCAGAAATGTAATTTATTTTAACAAAATTATATGGCAAAAGGAAATAATGGCACGGTCTCAAAGTTTGATCATGCAACATGATAAAGTGTATGATTAGCAGCAGGTGGTGGGAATAAAGGCAACATGCTATGAGGATGTTTCATTGCAAACTAAGGAAAATAACTTATGTTTCTTCTTGGTGCAGTAAAGAGAACACCTCAGATTTGATCAAAGCTAACCTCAAGATGATCAGTAGTTATAAACAAATAAAAGAAAGATTTAGTCTTGAGTCATTTTCAAGACTTTATCAACTTCAAAAAATGCAAAGAAGTAATGCTCAAATTCCAATACTGAACTAATGAAACAAATACAGTTCACAAATTGATGCATAACATAGATTGAAGGACTTGAACAAAGAACGTAACAACTAAGTAAACATAGTGGAGAATCACATAAGAAATTAAAAACCCAACATGCGGTACATATATCACAGCCACCAATCATAAACAAATTTAAATATACGGGACTCACCAAGATGCAATGCAACAATCGCAATTTAAATTGGTAAAACCAGTACTAGGAGGCTCTAACATAACAAAACCTGTAAAATTGAATACCTAATCTTTATATGAGTTCCAGCATACAAATTCCAGTTCTACCATGACCCATTAATAAATAAAAGTTTCTCAAATTATAAAGAAAAGGTTGACAGCAACTAGTACATAAAAGTTCCAATTGCAAACAAAGAGAAAGCACCAGATAAATAACAATGTCATTAAGCTCCAAGTGTGTATATATATGTATAAGTAAAAAATAACTTCAACTTAATTTTGTTTTCTTGTTTCGAGCTTGAGTTAGAGTAAGCTGAATTCAAATATTTTAACATTTGACTACAAATAACTTGTAAGACTAACCAAGTTCAACTTGAATTAGAGCTCGAGTATAAATAATTTAGCTTGAAATCAAATATGTCAAATTGATTTTTTATTTGATAAATGAATTTAATCATGTCTGATTAAACTAACCCGAGCAATTTAATTTAATTTAATTTTATGAAAATCAAGCATTAAAAGTGTAACTTAATTTTATCTGCCACTGCCACCATTTTGGATAACACCTGAGAAGTGAACCATCCCATTTCCTGTGGCAAATAAGAACACTCATTGATGAGTTAAATGCTTCAACTAGACCAAGAATATAATCAGCATTAATACTTGAAGAAACCTGCTAAACTCTCTTGTATATACAGCACCAATCACCCACATCAGCTTCCACCCTGCAATGCCTATCACAAAATATTAAGCAAAATACCTTACCCGATCATGGTATTCAACATAATAATCATGGCTGTCCAAGCTATAGTAGTTCCTCTTCGATCTTCTAACAATAACATAAAACAGTATTTACTTACTTCGAGCATCCCATAGACGAACAGTCTTATCACCAGATGCAGTTGCTATGAGATCAGCATGTTTAGGGTCCCAACATAGTTGATCCACACTATCAGTGTGTCCTTTCAATTCGATATCTTTAGCCTTTCCCTGCACCAGACATTAGAGAAAATCACTATTAAAAATAGGGAATTTATTAAATTTCCAACATTCAAGACACAAACCAAATCAATTTCAGATAAATTGTGCAAAAGGAAACATGTTTTTGGAGAAGATACAATAAAAACGGATGTAAAAGACTAAGATGCCAGCTATCAAGGTATCTAAAAACTACTTGTATTACTGTATGTGTATCCTAAAAGCAGTTACTTTACTTGAATGAATTTTGAGATTTTATCTTCTTACTTTTTCCATGAAAAAATCATAGTCCAATTGTTGATATCTTTAGTATTTTCCATCAAAATTTCTCATCAATATACTAATGCAACCATAGCAACCTCAGAAACAAGAATTTTTATATCCAAAAATAAGAAGATTTATTTTGAGTATCCTAAAAGCCTAAGCAAAAGGATGCCCATGAGAACGAGTGCACGAAGACGCATCTCGAATCAAATCCCAATTCATTATTAGTGCTGTAATAAAAAAGCAACATTCAAAATACCCAGAAGAGAAAGAAACAATGACAAACGAAGAAAATTAAAAAAAAAGAGGGGTGACAGCTTACATTATCGTGAGGCTCAATATGCCAAACTCGAGCAGTTTGATCGACAGAACCGGAAGCAAGCTTGGTGCCGGTGCAATTCCAGGCTACCGAATGCACCTTTGAGAAAGGATATCAAAATATTCTTCAATTAGGAGAGAAAGAGAAACAGGAAAAAGAATCCAAAAGAAAAAAATCTTACTTTCTTTTTGTGACGGTATAACGGTAGATTCCAACAGCGGCGCAGATGATTGAGGCGGCGTCGATGCTACTGCTGCTTCTTCAGCCATTGATTTAAATGATTAACGGATTCAAGTTTAGAAAGTGAGGGAAGAGTGTAGCCGCAAGGGTTTTTTCTTTTTCTATTCGAGAAGTGAAGTAGAGAAGGCTACATAACTCCATTGCTTCTTTGATCATTGCTTCTACTAATTTCAGGTGAAATTTTAGGATTTCTTTGGGGAGGGGGAGGGAACCGATTTTGGGAAAAAGAAAGGAGGGGAAAAAAAGAGATTTTGGGATTTCGGGGGAAGGGGGAACCGATTTAGGGAAAAAGTGGGAACCGATTTTGGGATTTCGGGGGAAGGGGGAACCGATTTTGGGTAATAAAACGGCGCCGTTTTGTGTAAGATTTTTTGTCTATAAAAACGCCGTTATTACTTATCTTTTGTGGTGTTTTTTATAAAAACGCCGCAAAAAGTCATTTCCCTTTACACAAAATGGTGTCGTTTTGCTCTGCTAAAAATTTATTATTTTGTTTTAATATATATAAACTTTATCATTATCTCTTAAATAATTTAAACTATATTGTTAATTTTAATATATTAAAACAAATATTATCTTTTTTATAATTATATAAGAAATTAATTAATATATAAATTAAAAAAATCAGTCATATACCCAAAAATAACTTTAAAATTATTTTAATTAATAGTATTTTATTTTTTTCATTTTTGACATGTGTTTTTCTATATTTTTACTTTTAAAATTTTTCTCAATAAAATCCAAATGTTGCTTCAATTTTCCAACATTAAACCCTAAACCTAAATCCTAAACTATAAACCTATATCCTAAACCCTAAATATATATATTACAAGGGATAAAAGTAATTAAAAAAGAATCTTATTACTTACCTAAACCCAAAAATAATTTGATTTTTTGTTATCTTATCAAAAATCCTAACTCTTAAACCTTAATAACCTAACCCCTAAAACCATGAACAGTACTACAATCCTAACTGTAAAACAAAAAACCGCAAACTCTAAACCATAAACTCTAAACCAAAAACAATAAACATTATATCATAAACCCTAAACCCTTAAACCATGGACATTAAACCTTAAATCTTAAATCATAAATTCTAAACCCTAAAATAATAAACATTATATCATAACCCCTATCCCCTAAACTGTAAACCATAAAACATAAACTATAAACCCTTAACCCCAACCCTTAAACCATAATTAGATATTTAATTATATGTATACACCTAAATTTTGATAGAGATACATATCAGAATTATATATGAATTTCGATTTAATGTGTAATTGTAGATGTGAAATTCTAATTGTGGTTTAAATGTATAATTGAAACTTTAATTTTGATTTAATCATACACATTTTAAAAATAAATACATCAATATATTTTTATATTGAATAAATATAAATATTTATGTATGCAATATATAAATATAAAATGATGTTATATCAATAATTGTGTTCATAATTTATGCTTTTAGGATTTAACCTATTGCACGCTAAACCACTGTTCATGTATACTTTTGGGATTTAACCCATTTTGATATATATATATTTAAAATAATAATTTATATTTATCTTATTTAAATTTATATTATAAAAAAAATCCAAGACACACAAGTTAAGTAGTTTATTATATTTACCTCTAAATTCCAAACCCCAAACCTTAAATCCTAAACTCTAGGCCTTAAACACTAAACCATAACCCATAAACTAAATTATTTTTTTTGCGGCGTTTTTCCAAAAGCGCCGCTAAAATCACGATCTATAGCGGCGTTTTTTCCAAAAGCGCCGCTAAAACCTCAACCTATAGCGGCGTTTTTCCAAAAGCACCGCTAAAACCTCGACCTATAGCAGCGTTTTTCCAAAAGCGCCGCTATTGTTCAGTTTTTAGCGGTGTTTGGACCAAAAACGCCGCTATTACTCAGTTTTTAGGGCGTTTGGATCAAAAACGCCGCTCTTGCTCAGTTTTTTGCAGCGTTTTATTGCAAACGCCGCTAATGTATAATATTTGCGGTGTTTTTTGTTCAAACGCAACTAAAAACGCTGCTAAAGCCCTATTTTCCTGTAGTATATTGATTATATTGAAATCTAGCATTTGTTGCAGGTTACCAAGTTATACTAGTGTGGTAGAGGGATGGATTGTTACTGATTACATGGTGCCTACATGCTTTGCACTTCGCTGCCTTGGTGTGTTGTAGTTTGAGCTCTTATAAGTAATATGGTATGGTGTAGTTAACTGTGTATCCAAATCTATTTATTATAGTCCATCAGGCTACTGAATTAATGGAAAAGAGAAATGACAGTGAAATAATACAAGTCTCACGCTTAAATGGTTATGCATTGAATAAATGATACAAATGGTATTGAATTGTGGAATTTATACTCATGGTAATATATTGAATAATATATTACTCTGTTATACACTGAACTCACTTTGTTATTGTAAAATGTTATATCAGGCTTAATTGTATCATGTTATTAGATTGATATGCTTACAAAATAAGCAAAGTTTAATAGCATGATATGAGATGGCATGGTTGTACTTGTATATGAATTGAGTACTATGATCTTGTTGTACTAATGGACTAACCTATTGGTGATTTTATGAAGTGTGTATGTATGCATAAGGATGCCAAAGGAATGTCATGTTCTGTACAATTGTGTTTCACTTTCTTAAACTAGTTGAAATGTCAAGGTATGTTAAGTTATTTCCATATGAACTTACTAAACATTCAAAATGCTTACCTAGTTTTTTTTTCCTTTTTCTGTAGATTGTCAACTTGTGAAACGTGTCAGACAGATCAACTTGAAGACCATACTATCCCATCATCGTTTCGGTAGTTTTTTGTCCATTTTAATCTTGGTATTATGGCATGTATATAAGGTTATGTATGTACTTACTTTGGTTGGTAGTGCTAATTTGAGTCTTGATTAATGCTTAATCTTGATTAATGCTTAATCTTAGTTTGGTTGGTAGTGTTAATTTGATGGTCGTTCATGTACTACTTGAATGGAACATTTTGGTAGTATTTTGGCATGACTATGATGTTAGGATGATATGTTAATACAAGTATGAATGGTGAGAAAGTTACATATTAAAAATGACAAGTTTAAGGCTTGTATTGATGTATGAAAGTTGGTTAATTTGGAATTGGTATGTATTGTTGTGAACTTGTTCCAATAGATGGCATATTGATTTGTATGATGTTAGGGTTGTACAGTGAAAGTTTGAAGCATGTTTGGCGATGATTTTGAACAAGTTTCTAATGTGCTTCTAGGCACTAAATGCATAGGTTGAGGATTTGGGCATGAAAGGAACCAAAATAAGGGATTTTGACATATTTAGCATTAAGATATTGATACGTAAGATGAGGTATTGGTGTATTAAGTTTTCAGTCAAAATTTTGCAAAGTAGAATGCTAAAATGGTATCGATACCAAAAGAAAGTATCGGTACATAAAGGAAAGTATCAGTACTTCAAACCTAGTATTGATACTTTTTTTCTATTTAAATTGATTTTTTCGAAACATTGAAGCTTAAAATGGTATCTGTACCTAGCAAGGGTAACTTGATCTGGAAATTTGGAAAACCTTACAATTTGGTCCTATTTTGTGCTTAGGTCATTGAAAGAGATTTCGTAAGCTCGACTAAGATTTGAATTTGATTGTGTATCATAATATCTAGGTGTTTATGACGTGATTGAATATTTGAATGATTTATTTATGGTATACTTGATCTAATATTTTTAAAATGTTACAAAAAGGTCCCTAGTTGATATTGTGTTAGCTTTAAAGCATTCGTATGCTTGCATAAGACCCGAGAAAGAATGTTCATTGATATTGAATGTTGTATTATTGTTGATTGCATGATTGATGATGTAAAATGGTGATTTTATTGTGAATTTGTTAGTAGTTGCTCTAACAACGATTGTAGCATCCTGTAGTTTGAACTGGTGATTGCGCCGGGCAAAGGGTGTTACAACCCAAGTTTTCATAAACTTAAGATAAAAAAAAGTAAAAACTAAAAAACTAAAAAGACACAGTTTGTCACAAACTCGAGAAATATCCCTAGTGGGAGGAACTAAAGGGAAACCTTAGGCAAACCTTATTATTCTAAACTCCTTTTGCTAGAAAAATGAGATGGCCAACAAAGAACATAAGGTGGTGGAAGGAGGGGGGACGAGATGGATCAAGAGAACTAAGAAAAAAAGGTAGAGGAATAGATCATGAAAAAAGAGGGGGGATGAGTGCCGCTTGCGATGAGTCAATGCCAATGGCAATACCAAAGGCACAAATGTGACCTACATCAAGATGATTATCTTTCACAAATTCTCGTACATAAAATTATTTTTAACATGATCTAATGAGATTGATTATTTTCAACACTCAAATAAAAAAGTGAACTTCTACAAGAACTCCCTTTTATTTGATTGATTGGCACTATAAAATGGGTCACTTTAAAGTCATTCATCACAATATTCACAAATTAACGGGATCTAAAAATTTTCTACAAAATTCTCTAAAGAAATTTTGACAAACGTCATATACGTTCTAAAAAAAATCGTTTTTCAATCCAGTTCAACCGAAGAGAGAAGCCAAAATACATTTTTAAAGAAAGTAATATTTTGATCAAATTCAACTGAAGAAATAAGCACGAACCCATTTTCAAAATCTAATCTAGAAATCCTTAAAGTAGATTCAACCATCAAAAATCAAGTCTAAATAAATTTTAGATCGAAGCTCCATAAAAAATAAGAGTCTACTGAAAATTCTCTGTAATAAAAAAAATCCAAATGTTGTAACTATATATCAAAGTTAATAATAAAATTTGAATTCAAATTTTCAAATAAATTTTTGACTCAAATTTATAATGAAACTCATCCACTCTTTTCAAGAACTGATGTTGATGCATTCAAAACAACTTAAGAAAACAACCACAAAGGCGTAATTAACACTCTTCACCATTTCCCAATGAGAGAAGGACAACTCGTAACTAAAGCACTTAAGCAGAATTTAAATAAGAGAAAAGATTGTATGAAGCAAGGGCATTATGCCATCATGTATAATTTCTCAATTATTGAATGGCATTTCAACAATTTTTTCTATGTCATTGATACATAAATTTGATAATTTTTTTTAATTGAAACCTTAAACTTTGAACCCCAAATTCGAAACCCGAAACCCTGAACCTTAAACTAAAAGGTTGAATTCTGGGTTAAAGGTTCGAGGTTCGATTTCGGGTTAAAAAAATTATCAAAATTACATATCAATAACATGAATTTTTTTTGAAATATCATTAAATAATTGAAAAGAGATACAACATAAATGTAGCATTCTTGTTGCATTCAATCTTTCCTCGAGAAGAAATAGTAACTTTTAAGAAAAAACAGACACCGTAGTTTCAACAAATAGGAAAAAAGAAACAGAACAAAGCCCTCAATACAACGAATATCTGTTGCCATAAAATAAGAACTAAAGACCCCAAAGCTTTTAGAAACTAAGGGTGGGTTTGGATAGATGATTGGGTACGATGCGGTGTGTTTAGCTTATTTTTTGTCTCATGCTACGGTATCGCTACAGAATCTAATCTCACCGCTACCGCTATTTTTATACTAACTGCAAGTAAATACACCACCCATCCAAAATCACACTAAAACTCAAAACAAGATTGTAGAAACATTCCTATTATAAAAAGGAAAATAAAAGAAAAAACCTAATATTTAATACTTACTGTAGCGACGTAAAAATTTTAGCTTTGGTCGCTAATTGTGGCGATTTATTAAATATTTGAAAATCGACTTTTGGTTTTATAAAAAGAAGGAGTCGCCACCGATCCTTTTTCTAGGTGTGATCGGACACCTAATAAATCATTTTTAAAACAAAAAGAAGGCCGAGTTTAGGTTTACATTAAAATCTAGAGAAAAAGTAGGATTCGGGAGTCGGTTACGTGCGAGGAAGATATTAGCACCCTCGCGACGCCCAAAATTGGTATCTTGTAAAACACGTGTTGTCTTGATTTTCAAAAATACGAGTTTAATGTAAGATTTAATCGTGATCCGATTGAAACACAAGAATTTTCAATTTTTTTGAACTTTGAGAAGGATATACCGTCTTAACACGAGCCGACAAAATCCATCCAACATAGCGATGAAATTCAATGACTTAATGTTAAATCGGTACATTGCCTCGATTATTAAAATTAATTAAACAAGAATATGATTTTCGAGATAATGCAAAGCAAACTGATATGAAATAAAAATAAACAAGAGAGTCAAAAATATATTGAAGCAAAAAAAAATATGACAACAATATTAAAAGAAAATAATAATGGTGCATGCGAGATTAAATGTAATAATAGTATCAAATATGGGAAAACAATGAATACACATACATAAAAATGATATTAAGAACATGTACATCAAAACACATATATATAGGTGATAATAGTGTTAAAGATATATTATATATAACATTTGAATATATACTTGAGATAGTAAAAACATAACTTGTAATGTTAAAATATATACGTAATATTTACATATATATAAAATAAATATTGAAAAATACATACACATAAGAAATATATACACCAATACGTATAATAATATTATAAAAAAGAAAATAATACAAAATATTGAAATGAAATAATGAAAGCTATGTATACATATACATATATAATGAAATATATAATAGTATTAATAACAATAATAAGCATCATATAAAAAAAACATATATGAAATAGCATGAGAAATATACTCATGAATTAGTATATAAAACTAACTAATAGAGTATATACATATGATATATTAAAAAGTGTATGTACGCGATATATAAAAGAATGTATGCATGCAAATATATATACATAAGATGATATAGAAATATGTACATGGAATGAAAGATGTTTACATAATAGTACTAAATATAGGTACTAATATATATATATTACATACATAATATAGTTAAAATGAACATATACAACATATATTAGAAATATTAATAACAGAAAAATATATTATATACATATGCTAACGATGCTACATAAATATGTACCTATATGCATTAAAAAATCTATATATATAATGGACATGTACTAATAATGATAATAAGAGTAATAATAATATATACATGATATACACATAAATACAAGGTTTAAAAGGCATGTATATTCGTAATATATATAAAAAATACGTATATAATATAATATTAAAACATTTACATAATATGTATACACACATAATAAAAAAAACATACTAATATTAACAACAATACTAATATTACATAAAGATACACCTATATATATTAGAGATATATACATATATAATGAAATACATGAATAATACGATATTAAAAAATGTATACATGATATGTATAATAAAAATAATAATATACATAATGTAAGAATATAAGAGTATTAAAAATATAAATAAAAATAGTGAAGAAACGAGTAAAGATAATATACATAAGAATAAGAAAATATTATAATAAATACTAAAAAATATCTATATATATACATATATATGCATGTATAATGACGAAAAAAATAATAATAATAGTGAAAATTATAGATATAATAATAATAGAAATGATAATACCATATGAAAAGTATATATACATACACATATACTAAAATACATACTAACATTAATAATAAATATAATATTATAATACTAATAATGATAACATGAAATCAAAGCAACTAAAAAAGCACTATATATAAGTATATACATATGCATATGTAAGGAAAATATATACTTAATATATAAAAATAACAATATTAAGTATCAATAATATAATGATAATAGAGAAATTAAAATTACAAATTTTATTTGAGAGCAAAAACGACAAAAAAGGACGAAATTGATATCAAAATAGAATTTTTGGGGCGAAATTAGAAATAAAATAGGACACGGGGCCAAATTGCAACGCGCGCATGACTTAGAGGGACCAAGAGCACAATATTCCCAATTATTAAGACGCTGCGCAGTAGGAGGGGCCAATTTATAAAACAGATTAAATTTCAGGGCCAATTTATAAATAAATATAAACTACATTGTAGAACACTTAAAAAGCGGAAGGGTCATTCGCGAAATTAGACCTTTCCGCAAAAACACGCAGATCCTAGCCCCAATGGTCGGGTAATCGGATTACCCCCAAAACGACGCCGTTTTGGGCGCGTTTGGGGGTCTTTCAAAACGCCGCCGTTTTCTTATATTATAAAAGTAAAAAAAAATTTCTAAAAATTTCATTTTTCTTCTTGTTTCAGAAAAAAAAAGAAAGGGGCTCTCTCTCTTTTCTCTCTTGCTCCAAGACCTCTGGTCGCCGGGCCTGTCACTGTCCGCCGTGCCGGCCACCGTCGCCAAAGGTAATTTTTCTTCTTTTTTTTTTGTATTTACTATATATATTTAAGTAGATCGATAGATTCAAAAAAAAAATAAAAATAAAAGTAAAGGAATAAAAGAAAATAAGATCACCTCAAGTTTTCGGATTTTTGACTTTTGATTCTCTGGTTCGTGTTATACTCGTGTTCTTTTCTTATATTTTCTTTGATTCACTGCTTCCATGTGTGTATTGAAATTGTTTCTTTTCATTCCTTCCAGATCCGAACCCACAACCCTTTTTCCATTCGGCTTTTATAGCCTTATTTACAAGTTATTTTCTGTTATATCTGTCTTTTCGTTTCACTGGTTGCAGGTGCAAGTTGTTGGAGAGGTGGTGGAGACTTGACCGGTGGAGCAGCGCTGGTCAGATGGCAGAGGCAAGTGGGGAGTGGTTGCGGCTAGGGAGTAGGTTAGGGTTAGCTTTAGGGTTTCTTTTTCTTTTTCTAATTTGGGCTTCTATGTGGGGTTTGGGTATTAGGTTGGTATTGGGCCGACGGTGGATTAAATGGTTTAAGGGGTTTGGGTTGTAAAAGGGTTAAATGATATTGGGTTTGCTGTATTGGGCTATAAATGGGTAGTTAGGTTTAATTGTAATGCAATTGGGCTTTGTGGGTCAAATTGGATTATGGGTTAGTTGGTATATAGGTGGGTTATTTTGTATTCGGGCTTTGTGTGATGTGAACTGGCCCAAAATTAGCTTATAACACTTTTACTATAGGGTAAATTTTATTCTCATTACTCTAATTTTGAGGAACATTTTATTTAAATTATTTGAGTTCATTTATGTCTAAAAGTTTGAACGAATTTGATGATATGTCCCTTTTGTCTTTTCTTACGTTGGTCTTGAAGTGAAATTTCTTAAAAATCATACATAATTATTTAAGCTTAGTTTGAATTACCATTCTCAAATTTTGGATAAATTCATTAATATTTACAAATATTTATTCTTCAACCTATTTAAATTTATTTATATTATTTAAAAAAACATATTTATTTTTATTTAACATTTAAAAATTATATATCAATGCATTATGTATTTTTTTATTTTATTAAATTTCTAATAATAAACATCTTTTTAAAGAAAAATATCAACAACTTAACCTATATTTTAATATTTTTATTTAATTTTTGTATAATATAAATTACATAATATATATAATATATCTTATTATAAACTTAGAAATGAGCTTTAAATGTAACATTATTAAGAGAAACAAACATAAATCTTGAACATGAATTGTAAAAATAAACATGAAATATCCAAAAAATAAGCTGAGTTGAGATCGAGCACTAAATATTGGAACTTGAACCCAACTCACATTTTAAGCCGACTTAACCGAAACTCATTTTCAGGCCTAATAATTTTTTTTCAAACTTTCTTAAATTTCAGACAAATAGCACAACCCTTAAACAAAGTATAATATAAAGTATATATTCAATAAATTAAAATCAAACTAAAGGATTAATAATAATTTAAATTAGAAAGATAAAAATGCTAATAACGAGGATATGCAAGCATTCTTAGAACATTGATATAGTCAGTTTCTGCTTTGGCTAAAGACAATAACTTAAATTCTATAGAATGTTCTTCAACCACAATGAACTGTAATTGATATGAAAGGGGAACATTGTAATTGTAAATGTGGAAGGATAAACGCGATTTGTAGAGGGCCATAGTTGGCTCTCAGGCTTTAAACAACAGACATTTATAAGCCTCATATAGTCTATGGTTTAATTATTTCAGCAGTACCATTATTGTTCCCTGCATCCACGAGAATGCACTTCATAGCATCAACCAGCTCCTTCATTTGCTCCCTCGAATGCAATGGCGAAGGATAAACGCAAATGCAATCCAGCCATCCGTCGCGGATGGTGTCGAAAATGGCAATGGAAGGGGCGATGCCGTGACCGGAAGCGCACCCCATGTAGTCCTCTACACCAACTAGTTTTTGCTGGTCATTGGACTCATCGATCACGGTGTCTTCGAACACTGATATCAAAGAAATTCTTAAGGATGCAGAGGAAGTCAAGCCAGGGTTTGCCATGGCCCTGCACATCAAGAAATTCAAATCGGCCATGTCTGACAAGTGTTTGTTGCACTTCTTATAGTTCGCAAACGATGTGTATGTTTTCTTTGCCAAGTCCCACAGCTTCTCTCCTCCTTTGATGGCATGCGTGTTTAGAACAGCTGAGTGGTAAAATCCTACAAATTTTCAAGAGTTCCATTGAAGTAAATTACAAATCGAATGCAACTTGGGTGTTCGGTCTTTTGCTCCTAATAAAAAAAGTTGAGGAGCCTTATTGGTTTTCTATTAAACAAATATGGAAAAAGAACCCAAGTACTTGGTATAGGGTCAGCTATGAATTGTCATGTGATGGATTCTCCAGAAACATATAGCAAGGCCAATCTCCAACATAATTATCTATTTCAGGACAAACTTAATAATTGAAGTCCAAGTCTAAACTAGCTTTGATGATATAAATGATGACATAAGATTTCGGTTTTGACAACTCATTTGAATAGGAAGAGTTTCAAGACATTTTTTGGCAATTTGAACTTTGCTTACCGAAATTGAGATTGGAGAGAGGAGGTTGAAGGATGGAGCGGCAATCTGTGAGTGTTACAACTCCATACTTCTTTTTTTGATGATCTGAACAGCATTTAGAATTGTGTGCAGCAATCAGCCCAGCTGCTCCTAATGCACCACACAACTTAATCCCTCTTGCCTTGCAACCCTGAAAATAAGGCCTTCTTTACAAGGCAGCAAATGTTGGGAAATTTTTGTTAACTTTTAAATTACTTACAGTCAAGATCCTCTCGGTGTCATCAGGGTTGATCAGCAACTTCACTACTTTGGTAGATCTGGAAGACTTTGCATCTTTGAACTTTAAATTTGTGAGCCTGAAAGAATTAACAGAGTAGCCAAGCATGTCGATTCCTCGTGCCAAAACATTTTTCTTGGTTTTCCCCTTAGGAATAAGATCTTCGATCGCCAAACTAACCTCTCCTTTTTTCATCATGGTTTCCTTTTCTTCCCTCTGCGGCGTCGTTTCCTCTTCTTCCCTACCTATTAACGTTAGCAACTCTCGCAGCAATGACACTGCTGTAGTCCTGTCACATGCGGCGGCATGCAGGCGGAGCACTACCACCCACTTTGCACCAGGCAAGGCGTAAACACTGGCGAGTAACACATCATTTTTGGTGCTAAATGAAGGGCTACTCGGCTTATGAGAAGCAAGCCAAGAATTTTGGTTAAGTTCGTGTTCAAGAATCAAATGAAGGAGTGTAACGTTCTGGGTTTCTTGGCCGTAAAGATTTTCGAGGATGTTGGAAGTTGCGGAATGGTTAAAGGAGTTGATTTGAATGAAAGGCGAAGGAGACGTAACGAAGGAGAAAGTGTTGGAAGCAGGGTTGTAATGGAGCCTAGACCTAAGAATGGGGTGGGAATTCTGTAGCTTGTGGAGCGCACTACGGAGGCGTGAAAGGTCGGGGTTTTTGGAAATAAGGAGGGCCAAGACAGCAATGCCAGTGCCATCCAGCACCGCACGGCACCAGCTGTTCTCGGTTCCGCCAACAACTCGGCTACTGGGATGGAGCATTGTGGAGTTGAGAATTGGGGTTGACATGTCATAATGATAAAGTAATGGCAACAGGGGATGAGAGCCAAACCACAGCTTCGTGTGCTTGGTTTCGGTGAGCTTTGAAGTGGGGATATAGAGAGAGAGGAGAGCGATGAAAGAAATAAAAAATAAATGATTTTAAAACATGTTTTTAATAAAATACTATCACAAGCGAAAAGGAATGATATATAAGATCAGATAAAAATTTGGAGACAGTGTTGATAGAATAGTCATTGTGTTAACATTTTCATAAGCACAAAAGAAATAAAAATAAACCATTTTTATGAGCCTATACCATTTCCCTTTTTGTTTTCGTTGGAATTAATTTCTAGAAATGGTTAATCCGAATTAAATAATCAACCAAACTATGCTCAAAAAATTTTAATATTCCAATCGAGTTTTGGTAAGATTTTTTTAGTCCAAGTCGAATACATTATATTATAAAAATTATATTAATTATATATATTAAATAATAATTTTATATTTATCCAATAATAATTAAATTCATTATTCAAAACTTAAAAAAATTTATCCAACTAAATAACCCGACCTAAAATATAAAATTTTAAAAATTATATTTAATACAATACAATATTTATTGTATTTATTTGTATTTTTTAATATAATAAAATATTTATTATATTTATGGTAGTGTTTTTTTAATATAAATATTTTTTAATGTGTTAGAAAACTTTTAGTTTAACATTTTTTTAGTGCACTTAGTATATTATATTTTTTTTATTTTTTATTTTTAAATAAAAACTAATTTAGAAATATCAAATATAGGTAAATTGAATCGGATCCAAATTTACTTTTCTTAAATTGAGTCAAGTTTAAAAAAAAATAATAATCACCTCTAAATATATCTACACTGATTTTATGGAGCAGAATCTGCCCTCATCCCACCTTGATATATTTATTAAAATGCCTTTTTCTATATTTTTAATTATTTTCATATTTTAAAATTATAATTTCTTAATTTTATTGTATTTAATAATATATTAATTATAATTCAGTGCTTTTAGAAGACTTTATATAATTTTTATTTCATTTTTTCAGCAATATAGAAAAATGATTAAGTCATTTGTTGGTATTTTAAAAATCATTTCAATATTTATAAATGGAATTTAAGTGGTGCTTTTTTAGAAGAATTTTTTTTATTAATTACGAAAATGATTCAACTTAAAAATCATGTACATAAATAATTTAATTTCTGTAGTGTCTATTGGTCCTGTCAGACACATCGATAACACTGACCCCATCATCGACCAATGATTGCATTTAAAAGAAAAAAATAAATTTTAATGGTGTCGTCAAATAAATTGACAACACTGAGCTAAAGTGTGATATTATAAAATGTTCAGGGACATGATGAAACAATTAACCTTTAGATTGGTTGAAAAAAAAGGGGTGCGCGTGAGAGTATGGCTGCACCAAATTAAATGCTTTCAACCTTTTGATCTATTTGCATGTTAAGTCTATCACTTTTTTAAATTAAATTTAAACAGTTCTTAAAAATATAAGAATAACAAAAGTAAATCCTTCTCATTTTTTTTAAATAATAAACTTAAAAATCATATAAAATTCTTATTTAAATTGAAAATGTTTAAATTTAAATAAACATGAAGAATTTTTTTTAGGGATATACTTGAGTAATTTAAATAAGAATTTTATATAGTTTTACAAGTTTATTGTTCTTAAAAAAATTAAAAGGACTTATTTTTGTTATTCTTATATTTTTTAAGTGTTATTTAAATTTAATTTCAAAAGGAGACTTACCTATCATGCAAATAGATAAAAAAAATATTGAAAAGCATTTAATTTGGCGCGACTTACCACTTTTTTCAGTCAATCTAAAAAGGATAATCACTTCATCAAGTCTCTGTACATTTTATATAATTACACTCCAATTTAGTACCATTAATTTATCTGATGGAACTTAAAATAATTATTTAAAAAAAACTGATGATTGCTTAATGATAACGGAGTGGTGCTGTCAATAAAAATTACAGCATCGATGTGCACAATAAAAAATAAATTATTTTCGTATAAAATTTTACACTTAAATTATTTTCATAATTAATCAATTCATTTATTTTCATAATTAATCAATTCATTTAAATCATTTCCGAAGAAGTGAAAGTCAATTCTATCTTATCCCGTTATCATCCCTAACCATATCGATATGTTTTCTTTTGATACGTAACCATCGGATATGTTTGATGGAGAAGGTTTACATTTGAGTCGGGAGAGCTGGCGAAAAGTAAATAAATTAATGGGATGTTTGGAACATGGAGAATGTCGGTCGGCAACATGTTTTTGTGATTTCGAAATGTGTTCCGAAACAGAGGTTTATTGAAGCTTGGATTAAGTTAATAGGCAAAGAATTCATCATGTGAAGGAACATATATTTAAAAATGAAATTTAAGTTTTAAAGCTCCAGGAGGCTTTTTAAATCAGGTATTTAAGGGTTGGTGGCTAGTTATTTTTCCTAAATAAAATATTTAAATATTTTCACTATTTTTAATTGTAATTTTAGTTACTTTTAAATAACTTTAATGAATATTGAATAAAATAGTTTTTGATTAACTCATAATCGATAATCTATAATATATATAAATATGAGTTTGGAGAAATAATAACTATTGTTTTCAATATATAATTTATAAATTGATCATAATAGCTCATAAATAATATATGGTATTTATAAAATCATATATATAATATAAAGTTGTTTATCATATGAATAATTAAAATTTGATATTTAAAATTAAACTAACATAAATTTTACTTTTTTGTTCATAAAAAAAAGTAATACTATGAAGATAAATAATTCAATATAAAATTTAGCTTTTTTATTTATTAATAAATATATTTATTTTAAATAAATTCTTTTAATAAAATTAAAAATTTTATTTTTGAGTGGAATAAGTTTTTAAATAAATTGGTTTAATCAAATATTTTAATTTCAGTAAAACTAAATTCTATATTTATAAATATGATAAATTTTATAAACAATAAAATTATATTTAAAATTATAAAACTGGTAATACAATGAATATTAAATATATAATAATTAGTTTAAAAGTTTTTTTCGAACTCATATTTTTATATATTATTAGTTTCTAGGAAGAATTTGTGGAGTTATGCCTCGTATTTTTAGTAGTTTTTTTTTCCAGTTAAACTCTGATAAGTGTAAGTTATTTGAATATTATTTGACCTACAAATTTAGCCTACAAATAGGCCCTTTTTCCATACTAGAAAGATAACCCATTACACATTTAGGTATTAATTTTTACAAGCTTTTAGAGAATTTTGTGTTTACGTTTTGAGGGTTCTTATTTCATGTTTCGGCATTTAGTTTTATTTCTATCTTTTGTACTCTTCATTTTTTTCATTTTAGTTACATTATTTTTGCCTCAGAGGAGTTTTTCTACGTAAAATATTTGTATTCGATCTTTTCAATTTTTTTTGTTATTTTACTTGTTTGTTTCTTAGCTGAGTTTATCCCTAACAAACTAGTATCAAGAGCTAGTTTGATTTCTGCAATCAACTCGTTCAGAGATGGCAGTAACAAAATTGATATTGATAAGTTTAACGGCATCATAAATTTCAATCTGTAGCAAGTTCAGATAATGACAATTCTGATTCTGGGCGATTATAAGAAAGTCCTTATAGAGAAGAATCCTGCAGACATAGATAAATCAAAATGGGATAGGTTAGATAAAAATGTTTTATCCACGATTCAATTATATTTAAAAAATAACGTGTTGCGTGAGGTTTTGATGGAGAAAACAACATTTTGATGGAGAAAACAACATTTACCTTATGGAAAATGTTAGAAACCCTCTACATGACTAAGTTTCTAACTAACCAATTAGTTTTGAATTAACGGTTGTACACATTTCGCATGAACAAAGGTGAGCACATCAGCCAATTTATTACTTTTTTGAATGACTTAAATAACGTTAAGATTCAAATTGACGATGAAGATTAAGCTATGCTATTATTGTGCTCTTTACCCCTTTCATACAAGTCTTTGAGAAAAACCTTGATTTATGGCAGAGAAAATCTCTGATTCGATGATGTGAAGGGTCATCTGTTGAGCAAAGACAAACTTGACAATGAGTTTGGTTCAAATAACAAGTTAGATAAGCAAGCCTAGGTTTTGGTAGCATCAAAGAAGCGAGACAAGAGATGTTGCTAGTGTAAGAAGTTAGGTCACATCAAGACAGATTGTTACAAATTGCAAAATAAAATGGCTGTTGGGAGCAACAAGGAAGATTTAGTTGGTGCTAACTTGGCCAATGACAAGGGTAATGATTTTTTGTTGGTGTCAATAAGTGAAAACTTCGAGTTTACATCCGAGTGGATCATGAATTATGGGTGTTCTTTCCACATGTGTCCTAATAGGGATTGGTTCTCCACATACAGTTCAGTTAAAGATAAAGTAGTGCGCATGGGGAATGGTTCACCCAGTAAGGTAACCAGTATTGGTACTGTTTAGATCAAGATGCATAACGAGACAATTAGGACACTATCAGACGTCAAGCATGTGCCTGACTTAATGAAAAATCTCATCTCCTTGAGAATTTTGGACTCGAAGGGTTATCAAATTAACATTGAGCCAAGCGACATTAAGGTATCTCGTGAGGCTCTCGTTTTGATAAAAAGTAAAAAAGATTGGCTGTCTTTATATTCTGGAAGAATCAGCGATGAGTGGTGAAATAAGATGTCCCTCGTCTGTTAAGGAGTCGAAGTCGACTCGTTTGAAGTGGAGACAACTTGGTCATAGGAGGGAAAATGTATGATTGTTTCATATAAGAGAAGTTCTTTTTTGAGTGCAGATTTTAAAAGGATAGGGTACTGCGTTCATGGAAATCAGACATGGGTCAATTTTGATTTGGCAATGCATAAGTCAAAAGCTAGAAGTATTCCAGCTTCTAAGCACAATTTCGACTCGGTTAATATCATGCATAGTTTGAGATAAGCCCGTGGCAGGCTTTGGCAAAGGAGACGTTGTGGAAATACAAGTCAAGGTGAATATTTGTGGAGTTATGCCTTGTATTTTTTGACTTTTCTTCTCCTAGTTAAACTATGATTAGTGTAGGTTATTTTAATATTATTTAACCTACAAATTTAGTTTAAAAATAAGTCATTTTTCTACTTTAGAAAGATAACTCGTTACACATTTAGGTATTAACTTTTAAAAACTTTCAGAGAATTTTGTGTTTACGTTTTGAGAGTTTTTATTTTGGGTTTCGAGGTTTACTTTTATCTCCATTTTCTGTAATCATCGTTTTTTCTGTTTTAGTGAAATTATATTTGTCCATAAATTTTTATCATCTTCGAAAAAGTTTTGCCACGTAAAATATTATTTTAATAGATTTAATATATTTTGGGAAACCTCAATAGCTTTTTTTTTTCTCACTACTAATTAACAACAACAATGATAATAATGTCACGGATTCACGTGGTGGGCCTACTTCTGCCCTCTCATCCAATATCAAAGCCCATGTTGTATTTAATACTATACAAGGTCAATGTACACATATATTAGTTAAGAAATTTAATGCCCCTAAACCCATACATAGAATGCATACTGTTTTATTGTTCTGTAACTGAAATAAAAACCTTGGAAATGTTGATCATCAAGAAAAAAGTAAACAGATCAACCCAACCATAGTTACATCCACCGTATACGCACCACGTGTATATGTATATTATGTAGAAAGGGTTGCATCCATTGTATCCTTTGTTGGATTGAATGTGTTGTGTGTGTATATATAAACAACCACATTGATGGCGACCACACCTTAGTTTTGGTAAGGTTGATAGTTATGGGAAGATAGCATCGTGTATTAATTGTGTGTAGCATGTGATGAGATCGAGTTACACCGCACGTTGTAGTATTTGCCTTCATGCTTTCATATGTACTGTAAATCAAAAAATTGAAATTAACAAGCAATAATGCTTTTATAGGAAAGCTTTCTGTTTTTCTTTTTCAAATAAACTTGAGGTTTATTTAATTGAGAAAGCAAATATTATACCCCGCGAATCCCACTCATAGCTTCACAATATTTCTTAACAAAATAAGTCAAACATTTGGGTTAAGATCTAAATATATAGAGAGTAATTTATATATAAAATTAAAATATATTATAAGTTTATTTACTTTTCGTAAATTTAAAATTTAATTTTTGTACTTTTATTTTTGAGAATTTAGTTTTTTTTTATTATATAAATTTTAATGTTCATGTTAAACTGTTAAAACTATTAAAATTATTTTATTAAATTTAAGTTAATTTCAACATCATATTAACAATTCTTTCATTTTATTTTTGTAACACCCAAATGGCTGGACGACTGACCCTTTATGAATTCAACTATTAAAGTAAGTGATAGTAATTTAATAATCAATTAACAATTCCATATGAAACAACCTTTTGACAAAATTAGTCTCTTGTAATAATAATATGTCAACTAATTTCATGAGTCTAGTTTCATTTTAAACTAGATTTGAAAAGTTCTTATGCAAGTACAAAACAGAAATTTAAACCACGCGATGCCCCAACATCTACACATGTTACAAAATAAAAGATTTCATGCTTACACAAGGCTTTGGAGGTTCTAGCTTAGTTCCTTAATTTCCCACGAACAACAGTTTGAAATTACCTAAATTGAGCTTCACAATCATAGTGGATTCGTACAAGCAGACTTTGTCGTGGACCTCATATGGCAAAATCTCACATATAACTTTAGCACAAAACTTATCGATTAGGTTTGATGAACTTTCATATACCATGCCATAGACATGCTTACACATATGAGGCTTAAAGCCTTAGACTTCGCGCAGAGTCTCATACATACATAGAACCCACATAGGATTATCATATCGATTTGCACATACATCTCCATAACACGTGACGTAGAGTTCACAACGTGACATTTCTTCATCTTTCATCTGCCAAAACAACCCTTCACACTCTGCATATCATTCATAATTATGACAGGCATATAGCAAGCATTCAACTAATCGTTTTACTGATAACACAACATGTAACGCCCCTATTTTTGGGAATTCTATGAATGTTGGCATAGATTTAATTAAGTTAGTGGGCCTCTAGAAGGCCCAAGCTTAAGATAGAACCCGACAATTTTAGTTAATTTTTGTTTCATAAGAAAAAAGGGGTGAAATTATGAAATAGAACCTATGTGAAAATGTTTGAAAATGCCATAGGCTAAATTGAAGTGGCCAAATAAATAGGAGTGCAAAATAGAAGGATTTGCATGACAAACCTCCCATTTTACATGAAGTGGCCAGCCATCATGTTGTTGTAGACAATATGAGCACTTGATATCCATAATTCATGGTACAAATTGATAATGGGTTAGTTAAATGTTCCATGATAATGGATTAGGTAAATATTCCATGATAATGGTTTAGGTAAATGTTCCATGATGGGCATTTCATGTCTTTTGTATTAAAGAATTAAATGGATGAAATACGAAATTTTATTAAAAGAAAAAGGGGTGAAAAGAACAAAGTTTTGTCCATCTTTGTTCATCATAGCCTAAAGTTAGAGAAGAGAAAGCTCTTGAATGTTCGGTCACTTGGGGAAGAAAATTGAAGGTAAGTTCATGGTAGTTTGCTTCTATCTTGATGTTCATGAGTTCTTCTTGATTCTACCTTAACTCTTGAAGCATATTTTGGTTTTTAGTTGTGTTGTGAGCATTTAGTCATGAATTAAAATGAAGGAAATGGTTGTTGTTTCATGTTCTTTTGATGAAAAATGGAAGATAGGTGAAGTTGAGCCAAACAAATGAGTATGCATGTGCCTTAGATGCTAAGGGGAAAAATCGGCTAACATGTTGTGCTTTAAAATGATGAAATGGAGATTATACTTAAGTAAAATCATAGATATGTGATGATTGATTGGTGATATACATGTTTAAATAACAAGCATGCAAGTTAGGTGTGAAAGAGTGATTTGGTAATAAATCTGCTTGGGACAGCAGCAGTAACGCGACTTTGGAAAATCACCATAAATTGTAGGAGATGAGTTAGAAGCTGCATAAATTATGTAATTAAAGCTTAATGAGTATAGTTTCAAATGGAATAAACTTGAACATATTTTGAATTCTGTACAATGAGAAATTTGATTCGTAATGAAGAGTGGTCAGATTAGCCAAACAGTGAAACATGGGAAACTTTGAGAAAAATCTGGTATTGATTGACTAAACCAAAAATTCTGAAAATTTTATAGATAGAAGATATATGAGTCTATTTTCAGGTAAAATTAACGGCACTTGATTTGGAGTTTCGTAGCTCCAGTTATAAATAATTTAGTGACTGTTGCTCAGGAAGACAGCTTGCAGTGAAATTATGATTATGTGGTAAACATTGACAAAAATTTGTTAATGAGTTACTTATTGTTTTCTTATAAGCTTACTATGATCTGTAGGTGTGGTTGGTCGAATATTGTAAGGGGTTAATACGTAGTTCGTATTTGAATAGTTAGATTAATATGTTAGTAATCCAATTGTAGGCAGTTCATGTGTGGATCTCGTCAGCATATCGTCGCAAACAGGTGTGTAACTAACACCCTCTTTCTTAGTCTGGATCGGCAAAAGTCGAAAACCCGAAATGCCGAAAACCGGTATTTTGTAGATTTGCGAGTGTGCGAATGCTCGTGAGGTAAATCGATTAATGTTTTTGGTAAGCTGCAAAATTTGGATTGCAAAGTGCATGATTTCTGTACCCTCGATATTTTTTGGCTTAATGGGCCAAAATTGGAATGATGGGCCAACGAGCCCAATTCGGTAAGAACCCTCGGTACGTGATTCTGTTAGTACGTGAAAAGTAGGAATATGCATGAAAAACCCTAAAATAGATAAATTACTGAAATACCTTTAAAAGTGAAAATTTTACAGTTTTACCCCTAGTAGATAAATTACTAAAATACCCCTAGGGTTAAATTGACCTAAATGCATGTTTGACTGTTGTTATTTACTGCATGCCATGTTGTTATTATCTGATGCATGGGATTGGGATATTGACGGAGGAAGTACTGAAAGTGGCTTGTCCACGTACTGGAGGCTTTGCCTCAATTTACTGTTAACTGAGCAGCAAGGCTACAACTGTGGAGTGTTGGGCTGGGTGGGTTGAGCTATTCCCCACATGGAGTGTAGGGCTGGTACGGGTGGAGTGTAGTGGTTGGTGGGTTGAGTAGTCTCCCCAAATGGGCTTGCATATGTTATTGATGTTGCATGTATTTTGAAATGGGCCTATGGGCCATACTGTTATCTGAATAAGGGGCTAAGACCCAGTTTATTGTAATCTGAAAAGGGCTCTGGTCCAGTACCACTGTTACCTGAATGGGTTTAGGCCCAATAGGCTTGAGCTGACTTGGGCTTTGAATGGGTTTTCCTTACACACTGAGTTTCCCCAAACTCACCCCTTTTATTTTCATCCACGCAGGAAATGGCCAACCATAGTGGGCTTGGAGCTGTGAGGGAATTCGGAGTGGCCACCCGTTCTGAAAGTTTGATTTTCTTCTGGTGAACTGGACATCCTTTTATTTACGTTTAAAGTTTTGGGTTTTTAAATGTAATAAGGCCGCTTAATTATTTTTGATGGCTTTAATATGTATTACTAAGATAGGTATTACTTATTTTAACTGTTGAAATTGGATAGCTTTAGGGCGCGTTTTCAAAAAAAAAATTGATTTCAAAATAACACGACAACAAGCAAAGCTTCCGCAATGAAAGTATTTTCCAAAATTAATCACTTTTCCTAAAAATGACTTAATCAAATCGGTTTCCTAGAAATATACATGACGTTAAGGTGTGGCAATGGCGGTGTGCATGTCTAGGATTGGATCCGAAGGGAGCTTGGTACTTAAGTAGTCCGATAGACTCACCTCCTCTTTTTCGGTTTCCTACCTGGTGCACAGCTTCCATTCACTTTAACCTATAATGAAATTATCTTTTAAAACACTAAGTAGGTTTTTTTGGATCAACAATATAAAATGTTTTGAACGCTTCGATGTGGTATGTCGGATCCGACTATAACGTCTGGGCCGGGAAAGGGGTGCTATACAACATATCATACCAAACATAATATCTAGCAAACCACGACAATGGTAACTTCATCAATAATTATTTTTCGTAGTAAAAGTTTATCAAACAATGAATTGAAAAGTATAATTGAACATGCAACTATAAATCAATACTTTATATAAACCATTCATGATAATTCAACTCATCATCAACGGGCATAAAGTCAACAACAACATGATAACACCGTATTGATATATATATATATGTTGGAAAATCAGGTTTGAAAAACGCAACGAAAAATAGATTTGAGGAAAAATCAAAGATTTAATTTTTTTTTCTAAAACTAGAACTTGGTTGTGTTATCTAAAATAATAAATACTTAATTAAAATTGTACCTTTTTCGATTTGTCTAGGATCAACTCTCCAACTGAATAGTCTTCTCCGTTACCCTCAAGTTCACATCTGTCGAGTGTAAGCTCGCTTCAAATTAGAAAATTTTTCACAAAATTATCAGTGGGACGATTTTGTAGTTTCTGAGTAAACTTTAAGGTCAAGTTGTAAATAAAAACATCTCTAGAAATTTTCTAAAATAATTTCTTTAGAGAATTTTCTCTTTACAACTTTCTCTTGAATTCAAGTATGAAAAAAATAATGACTCATGACTCTATTTAAGTAGGGAGAGTTTAATTATGATTAAACTTAATCACTTAATATTAAATTAATATAATACTTATTAAGATAAATATTAGATTAATTTTAATATTAAATCTATTCAATTAATAGAATACTTATCTACAAGATAAATATTAAATTAAATTTAAAATTAATATAATCACATTAATATTAAATTAATAAAATACTATTAAATTAAATTTAATATTAAAACTTTTAAAATATTATTATTTTTGAAATAGTTAATCTGAAATCAAATTATCTGGTAAAGTACTGGTAGGAGTGTAATTCTTCTACTACTCAACCATAGAAGAACCATCGCCGCTGACCATCCAATGGTGCCATCGCAGGTGCAACACCCTCACGGTACCTCGAACCGATTTAGTTATTACTGATTCAGTCTATGCCAGTGATGGCCCAACCGATCTGGTCCTGCCACTGGTTGGATCGTCGGCTCGGTTTCACATACCTGGCCTGATTCGATATCTTTTGGGTCTCAGTCTCAATTTTGGGTTTCGAGCCCAATTTTCGATCTCAAGTCCAATTTTCAAGTTAAATTACCCATTGGGCCAATTGTCTGACTTGAAATTTAATTTCCAAAAATATCATATTTATTTTAAATAATTTGATTACTTTAATTTTACTTGATCAAAATTTATTTTCCCAAAAATCATTTAGATTTCTAAATTAATTTTTCAAGAAAATTCTTTAACCAAATTATCTAGTTGAACAATTCTCACGACCACCTAATTTAATTTTACATCGAATAAATAGGCCCAATTAAATTATTTTCAAATTCATAGAGTTTCCTTCTAATTCAAATGCAGTATGATCGAGCTTTTGTTAAGCTAGCGGAGGGACTAATCGAACATATACAATTAGGCTCTAGTAATTGCAATTATATCTAGAAGCATTGTTCCGATAATTATCAATTACTTAATCATGGAATCAGTGCATAAAAAGTACCATGATTGAAAACTCCTTATTTTATATTTTTTACGAAAGCAATTCATCCAACTACTTTGTGTAATGACCTCATCATGTGTGTGTTACCCGCATATGATATCCTTGATACATTTGAGTTAAATTCGTTCACTCAATATAGTCCTATTTTATCTCATCGTCACCATTATGTCTTCTTAATGATTAATATGCTTACTGTCAACAAATAACTATGATAAATTTCTCGTTCGAGAACAAGCAACCCGTGATACATTTGAGTTAAATTTGTTCGCTTAATACAATCCTATTTTACTTCATTGTCACCATTGTGTCTTCTTAATTATTAATATGATCATTGTCAATAAATTACTGTGATAATTTGCTCGTTTGAGAACAAGCAACTCGAGGTCACGTTCCATATTTATCGATCCACACAATGTCAATGAAAGGATATCATTAATTCTTTAGTCAAGTTATGAATTCCATTGTTGCTAGTAAAGCCTTGCTATAC
The DNA here is from genome assembly GCF_007990345.1 of Gossypium hirsutum. Lineage (NCBI taxonomy): Eukaryota > Viridiplantae > Streptophyta > Magnoliopsida > Malvales > Malvaceae > Gossypium > Gossypium hirsutum. Next base: position 73,681,837 of record NC_053432.1, read on the forward strand.
ACAAGTTATGTATCCAACATACCGGCTATGGGCTCGATCATCTTTAGAGCACAAGCCTCCATTTATAACAAATCACATGAGTTACATAGCATAGTCAATGAATAACTCAGAATTTAGGTAAATTACACTATGAACGTCACAAGTGAATTAATTCACAAACGGGTTCAGAATTAATTCATCTTGGGTCCAGTCTAATGTATCATTTTTCTAATGAATACATATATGTCTCTACCCGTGGAGTCAACTGTTTCGATAGTCAAGACTAGTCATTTAATGTACACTCATACTTTTAATTTAATTCATTAAGATGTTCCATTCACCACTTTCACATTTTTATTATGTTTCAAGTGTATTTAAATCAATTTAATTATCGAAATAATATAAAAAATAAAAATTAGAATAACTTTACTAAACTACTTAAATGCAATTTTTGCATATAACTAATTATATATGCCATTTACAAGTATCGTTCACTATCACTTATGTCATTCATTTTATTAATATTAATTTCTAATGATACCTTTAAAATTTTCATGTTTATTTAATTCATTTGAAAAAAAATGATTTTAATTAAAAAATAACATTCTAGCATATGATTCATACATTTACATTTGTTAGACATTATTAAAATTATTTTATTAAATTTAAATTAATAACAACGTGATATTAACAATTCTTTTTTATTTTATTTTTGTTTCATATTTCTTTTCAATACATAATACAATCTTTTTTGATAAAAACAGAATCAAGAACAAGTAGGTCTTAAAATCGTCAATTAAAGGTATAATATATTTGTTTATATTCATTTCATTAAAAATAATTTTTATTTATGTTTAATTTAAAAAATTATATTTAATAATTTAAGAAAATAATTTTATCAAATAAAATGTATACAAATATAAAATTATTTATAATATTAATCATAAAATTAAATTTATACAAAATTATAAAGTAATTTTAATATATTTTAATTTATACAATCAAACACGTAAATTGTTGGGTAAGAAAACTACTGAAATATAAATAAAAAAATCTATTTTTTAAATTTAAAAACTTCATAAGTTAATAAGATGCTTTGTTTTAGTTACAAATTTGGTCTCAAACGAAAAAGAAAGGGGAGAAGCAAACTCATCTATACCATTTCTGGGCACCTTTGTTCTAAACTTTAATTTTATTATAATATTTATGGATACTTAAAATATAACTTTAAAATTTTGACATGTGTTTGTTTTTAATTTTTTTTAATATTTTATTATGGGTTAGTATTTGATACAGTAATATATATTTTTTATTCCACAAATAATATTGAAAATTAGACAAATGTTATTTTTTAAAATTATTTAATTTTTAAATATCTTATTATACTTATATAATATACTTGTCAATTCCTTAATTCTATTTGTAAAGTTAAAAAATTTCACCAATAGTGTACCAAATAAGTTCCTTTTTACTATATCTGGACACTTGTCAATCCCTTAACCCTACTTATAGAGTCTAAAAACTCCATTTATAGTGTACCAAATAATTTCTCATAATTTATTTGGTAAACTATCAAAATAGTACTTTTGTTTGTCTCAGGTTAAATTTTAATTATTTATATTTGAAATATTATGTTTTAGTCACTTACATTATCATGTTGTAACATTTTAGTCACTGAACATTAATTGTTGTTAACGATGTAACAGTAAACTAACGAGTCACGTTAAATCATCATTTCAAATAAAAATTTTAGGTTAAATTATACAATTAGTCCCTATATTTTTTTGAGCAATTAATTTTTTTTTCTTTTATATTTTTTAAACTTTTATACTTTTTCATTCTTTTCTCATTCTCCCTATATTTTCATTCCTTCTTCATTTCTTTTAACATAGTTTTTTTTTTATATTTCCCATTTGTTGAAACTAGTCCTTGTTCTTTTATTTTTTAAAATAATTTAATTTTTTTCTTTTTATTCTTTATTTTCCTTTTCTTCTTCCCCTTTGCTTTTCTCTCTTCTCGTATTCTTCACAGCAGAAACATAATCTTTGCCCACTAAATAAACCAAATCATTGTCTTTTTCACATGATTCCTAAATTGAATTTCACTGAAAACCTAATATCAATCATTCTTAATCAAATATCAAATTAAGTATAACCTAATTTTGAAACTAAAATTGGATCTAACCAATCAATATAAAAAACCATATTCTTAATTAAATCTAAACATAAATTGAATTATTTATATTCAAAACAAAATTTTTTCGTTTCCAAACTTATATAGAATCGTGTAGATTATTTCTTCCATTTTCTTTTATTTTTTGACGAATAAAATTAAGCTAACAATAAAATTGATCTAAACCTTCTTGGATATTCTCAAGCAAGCTTGATTGGAAGTCGAGCATGGATGAACCGAAGAGAGAAAGGGAGTATAGAACCAAATTGGTTTGGGTAAAGTTGAGGGTACATTTCGTATCATGGTCATTTTAGTCATTGAGAGTGTAGAGATCATTTGAAGAATCTGTGAAACAACGTAGTTTTGAGAGTGTGAGAATGTTGAAGGTAAGATAAATAAGGTGGTCATGGAGGTTGGTTAGGAGTTTAAGGGAACGAGCTCGGGAAACTTTGTTGAAGGTGGACTGCCATAAGTCATGATTGGCGAGGTATTCGAGTGAGGCGAGCTTGTGGACTAGGCCATTAAGAGATCCAAATTGGTTCATTAAAGCGATGATAGACGATGGGAGTTTGTAATTGTTGGGTGAGAATATATCACTACACCAAAATAGACTTTTAGCGGCGTTTTTAGCGGCGTTTGAAACGAAAACGTCGGAAAAAATCGAATAGATGGAGTTTTAGCGGCGTTTTTTTAAAAACGACGCAATAGATCGAGCTTTAGCGGCGTTTTTTAAAAAGCGCCGCTATAGGTCGACCTTTAGCGGCGTTTTACCAAAACGACGCAAAAGGTTAAGCAAAACGACGCCGTTTTACATGAGCTTCATTGGCAGTAACGGGGTTTTCCCAAAAACGCCGCAATAGATCAAACTTTAGCGGCGTTTTTGAAAAAACACCACTAAAATGTTAAGCAAAACGACGTCGTTTTTTATGAGCTTCAATGACATTAGCGGCGCTGCCCTAAAAACGCCGCAATAGCTTGCACTTTAGCGGCATTTTTGTAAAAAAACGCTGCTATAGGTCTCCCCATTAGTGGCATTTTTGTAAAACGCCGCTAATAGGTTAATCAAAACGACGTCGTTTTAAATTAGCTTCAATGGCATTAGCGGCGTTTTACTAAAAACGCCGCAATACATCAATCTTTAACGGTGTTTTTTTAAAAACGCCACTAAAACATTAAGTAGATCCATGTCGTTTTGTTTGAACTTCAATGGCATTAGCGGCGTTTCTCGAAAAACGCCGCTAGAGTTTATGGGGCAGACACATTTTCTTTCTTTAAACAAAGTAAAAGAAAACAAAATCGTTACATTTTTGAGTTCTTTATTACTTAATATTAGGTGTTTGTGGGTGCTAAATATAATATTTGTTTAAATATAATATCATATATTTTATATTTGTTTGAATTTATTTTTAGTAGGGTTTAAAATATAGGTTTAACATTTTGTTAAAGCCCACTAATACTTGCAAATGATTAACCTAAGTCTATTTTAAGTCCAATCATATTATATTTTTAATTTTTGTAATAATTATGTCATTTTAATTTAATATTATTATTTATTTAATTTTTTATATAGTTATCTTAATATTATTTTAATGTTTATATTAGACTACTATTATACATTTAGTATAAGTTTATTTTTTTATAAATTATAAAATTACATAGTATATATAAAAAATATTATGAAGTTGAAAACGGATTAGACCAAACTCAAGTATTAAATGTTTCAGTCGAACTTATTTTTTTAATGAATTTAAAATTTTCTATTTAAACTGATTTTTAAATTTAATATTTTTATAGGTTTAGGGGTTATGGGTTTAAGGTTTATGATTTAGGGTTGATGATTTATGTTTTATGATTTAGGGTTTGATGTTTATAATTTAGAAGGTTAGGGGTTTATGGTTTAAAGGTTAGTGATTAGTGGTTAGTGGTTAGGATTAAGGGAATATATGGGTTTAAGGTTCATGGGTTAGGTGTTAGGGGTTTATATGGGTTAAGAGGATAAGGGTTTAGTGTTTTAAAGTTTATTGTTTAGGGTTTAGTGTTTAAGGTCTAAGATCTTAGTGTTTAGCGATATTAAGGTTTAAGGGTTATTTGGATAGGGGTTAGGAGTTTAGGGGTTAAGGGTCAATGGTTTATGAATTATGTTTTGTGGTTTAGGGTTTAAGGGATAGAGGTTGGGGTTAGGGGTCATGGTTTATGATTTATACTTTATGTGTTAATTAAGGTTTAGGGTCTAGTGTTTGGAGTTTAGGGTTTGGTGTTTATGGTTCAGGGTTTATGGTATAGGGTCAGGGTTTTAGTATTGTTCAAGGATTTAAGGGTTATGCTATTAGGGTTTAAGGTTAGGGTTTAAGCTGGTAAGTAATAAGATTTTATTTTTAGCATTTTAGGGTGTTAGGCTTTAGGCTTTAGGGTTTAGAGTTTATGGTTATTTTTAGTGTTTATGGGTTTAGGGTTTAAGAGTATACATGTTTAATATTTAAGGGTTACACTGGGTTAGTGATATTTAGGGTTTTAGGGTTTAGAGTTTGTGGGTTGGGTTTTGTGGTTTATATTTTGAGGCTTAAGGTTTGGGGTTTAGAATTTGAGATTTGGGGTTAGAGTTTGGATTTTGGGTTTTAGGGTTTAATTTTGGAATTAAAAACTTAAAAAGTTAAAATTAATATTTTAGTTACAAAGTTAAATAAAAAAAATTTTAAAAAATGATAATCTCAGCAGGAAAATTTGAAATAAAAAAGCATAGAAAAATATATGTTAAAAATGGAAAAAAATATTAAAATTGTGCATTAGTGGCGTTTTTGAAAAAACGCCACAAAAATGAGCTATAGTGGCATTTGTAATAAAAAACGCCACTAAAAGTTAACCTATACCGGTGTTTTAAAAAAAAACGCCGCAAATATTTGAGTTTTAATAGGTTAAACGGCATTGTTTTTTTTTTCATACTCTTTATCCCCAAGGTAAGCCCCGATACTTAGCATTTTTTCCCAAAACAAAGTTTCCCCTATACCCTCAGTTTCCCCAAATCAAACCCTAAGTTGCTTTCCTCCATATTTCACCGATTCAAGGCCTGAGCTTGGTGTTTCTTCTCAATCAATCTTCCTTTCTTTTTTTAACTCTCTTTCTCTCTCAAATCCTCGATTCCACTTCACTCTCCAGATCTCCCCAGGTATTATTCAAACCTTTCTTACTTTTTTTTCTATTATTCTTTAAATTTATCATCTTTTCAGTTTGCACTCTTTCTCGTTTTTATTTCATCTTAAAATTTGAAATTGTTGTAGAAATTCATTATCAATAATATGTCAAATTTTATGACTATTTTAACACAGACCAATCTGATGAGCCTTCATTATTTATTCCCAAAAAGGGAATAATGAACTTTTAAAATTGTTTCTCCTTATAATGATCTTTTGAAATTGGAAATAGTATTTGACTTAATCTGCTAAAATAATGAACTTTTAAAATTGTTTCTCCTTATAAGTACATTACAACCACTTCCTCCTCAACCTTTGCATGATCATTTTGCAAGTTGTCATTCTAATGTCATGCTTGGCTTCTGTTTAGGTGGAAAAGACAACATTGTGAAACTTTGGGATGCTAAGACAGGAGAGAGCTTTGCTCGCTGTGAGTAAATATCTTGGTGAAACTCATAGAAATGCTAACGATTTTAATTATTTTGAGAAGTAATGCAAGTCTTTTGCAGTCATGACCATAAAAATCCAGTACTTTGTGTCAGTTGGAACCAGAATGGGAATTGGGTGTTGACTGCTGCAAAGGATCAAACCATTAAGGTCACTATCCTTTTTCTCCCTGCATTATTTAATTGATGGGAGTCTATATATGTATATATATATATGGATTATTCAGTTGGTGTGTGACAATGCTAATTATCAGAGGCATTCAAACGTTTGAAACATTCAGTCTATAGACCTTGATGGGGTTAAACTCAAAGTTATAATCCTTACGGCTGATAATACTATAAATGAACAAGACTTTTTACCCAAGAAAAATTATTATTTTATTGTATATTAATTTTTTTTTTCATATTGAAATTCTTTTTATGATGTTCATCTATGAACATGGTCATCCGTTTTAATATATATAATACATGAGCAAGGTTCATTATGGTTATCCCTTTGTTGCCTTCCCTAAAGACATTATGGTCCCCTCTTTCTCTATTAGACCCTAAGGACTTGTTTTTAGTTGTGTTTGGAAACTTGGGTCGAATTCAGGCTTCATTTTTAACACAAGTCTTTTGTCATTGCATCACTAACTCAATTGATAATTGGTCTATTTTAATTGACATAATTCGATAATATTAGGATAACACCTCCTTTGGCTTTGCTCCTCCCAAACAACATCATGGTCCCTCTTTCTCTTTTATACATTACTTAAAATTAATTAGATTATTTAATAATTAAAAATATTTATTCTACCTTCTATTCTTAAATTTTAAACATTTCAGTCAACTTTTCTTATCTACTTATCATAGTCCGCACTTTTCTATTATAAAAAAAATTCTATTAGATTGTTTTTATTTTAGATTATCATAAAAAATTAATTCATTGAAAGTATTAATATTAATATTCAATTAATTTAATTTTTTCAACAATTTATCAAATAAAGCCTTAGTCACTTGAAAATCCAACAAATACAATCAATCCGTTTATTTGTTTATTAAAATTTTGGAAGCTATAACTAATTAAGACTTAACTCGATTGGTATGTGCATTATTGTCAATACTAGAATACGTGGATTCAAGTGCATTAAAGCGCATTTTCCTCCCATCTATGTCAAACTTTAACATGATAGGCTAAAACCTCAATTAGCTTAAAATTTTACTTGTCTATACTAATTATAATGCTAAGTGTTTGATTGAGTTATACTATCCCTTTTTATAAAGTAATAAAATACTATTTCAAGTGTATTTTATTTTATTTATATTTTTATATAAAATTTAAAAATGGATTTAAACCTAAAATAATATGATTTTAAACATTTTATCTTTACTATTTTAACTAAAATTTTATTAGTTTTACATTAATATTTTATAGATATATTTATTACATAATTTGTTTTGCATGTGATGAATCTAATTTAACATAGTTTAATGTTCAACCAAATCACTAGTTATTCCCACTATGGCTAGTGATGTAGTTAATTGTAGTACATGAGAAATATAGGCCAACCGGCCTCTTAATCTCCCTATGTTTCCTATTCATTATATTTGCTTGAACTGAAATATATTTGGTGCTACTCTTATTATCTTACATCTTTTGTAGGTACTATCGAGCACCTAAATTAATATTTGGTGCAACTAAATACACCACAGCCATTAACATCTGTTTTAGGTACATGTTTTGTTGCTAAATTACTTAACTTATTTCTATGTATTTTTGCTTTAACTTACTTAAAAAATACAACTTTTTTTACTCCAGCCTCTGTTTGCTGGTGAGAGTGGAGTAGACCAGGTTGTTGAAAAACTACTTTGTTAGGTGAAAGGGGAACCAAACATATCTTACATCAGTTCTAGGTACTATCGAGCACGTGTTTCATTGCATACTTTTTTTTGCTTATTTATATGCATTTTCACTTTCAATCACTTAACAAATACTATTTTTCTGACTCCAGCCTCTGTTTCCTGGTGAGAGTGGAGTAGACCAGCTTGTTGAAATTATTAAGGTATGTTTTAGTTCAAAATTCGCATAAATAATAGTTTCATCATGATGATTTTGAAAAAAATCATTTTACTTAGATATATGATTTGGTATGAAGTAATAGTAAGTATGGTTTATAATTAGCTCATCTTGGTAAGATTGTTAATTGGTATGATATGCATTTGTGGTTGTTATAATTCGGCTCAAGTGAATTAAGTATGATTGTTGGATGTGTTTTGGGTATGGTTTATTATTGAATTACATTTTGACTGTAATTTGTTTATTTATTAGTTTGGGAAATGGCAGTGATGAGCTGTTATATTTGGTTGATGATAGATAAATGAATACATATGTGCTTATGTCATGAATTTTGGTGATTTGGGATGTAAAGGTCAAATTGTTATATATATATATGTTATTGTATGTTCGGCTATGATATTTGACTATTTATGTTTGGTTTACTATGGCAAGAATGAATATGTTTTAACTGTTATATTGAAGTCATATTAAATGACCGAATATATATAAATTGATTTACTTGTGTATATGAAATTTCAGCATGATTTATAGCATATGAAATTGACATGTTTTGATTTGGCTAAATGACATGAAAAATGATTAATGTTAGTCAAGTGAGCAATGTATGAATTGGTTATGTTGCAAGTGAAATTTGGTTATTTAGATATGCTTGTATGTGTTTGTACAATTTTGCTTACTTAACCATCAGGTATAGTTCAACTTACAGTAATATGCGCATGTGGGATATCCTTTATGGGATAGAAAAACAAGCACACCCTTTATTTCATAACATTAATCAAATGTATGAATTGCAGCCCTTTAAATGTATGAATTGTAGCCCTTTAAATAAACTTGAACCAGACTTGATTCTTGTAGCTTATTTATTATTTGAAGTATGAATAAGTATGAATAAGTTTTTATATTTAGTTCAACTTAAGTATGAATAAGTATGAATTAATTTTATTACCATGTAGCTTGCTTGTCCATTAAAATTACAACAATAGTTGACCTTCTCTCCAACCTTATTTTAAATATTTTAAAGATTCAAAGTATATAGGCTGGAAACCTGACGGGTTGCCTTATATCGAGCTGTAAGATATAATGGATCCTCCCTAGGTGTAACAATGCCACGTATGATGAATCTTAAAAAATTCAAAAAGACTTGAAAAAAGTTCTATCGAGCTCACTTACTATTGAATATTTATTACCATGTAGCTTGCTTGTCCATTAAAATTACAACAATAGCTGACCTTCTCTCCAACCTTATTTTAAATATTTTAAAGATTCAAAGTATATAGGCTGGAAACCTGACGGGTTGCTTTATATCGAGCTGTAAGATATAATGGATCCTCCCTAGGTGTAACAACGCCACGTACGATGAATCTTAAAAAATTCAAAAAGACTTGGAAAAAGTTCTATCGATCTCATTTACTATTGAATATTTATATAACCTTAATTTATTTCTAATTTACTTATAAAAATTAAACTACGATTCTTTTTTGATATTATTATATTCAAATTACTATTTTTTATATTAATAATGTTTGATTTTAATATTTAATATTTTTAAATGTCTTTAAAAGTTATAACTAATTTTTATCAAAATAGTATTAATATTCATCATTACTTAAATAAATTACATAACTTACATAACTCATATAACTTACATAATTTACATAACAACTTACATAACTCACATAACTTACATAATTTACATAACAACTTACATAACTTACATAACTTACATAATTTACATAACTCACATAACGTACATAACAACTTACATAACTTAACTAATACATGTAGTTTAATCTAATAATTTCCTTAAAAGCATATAGTTTAAAGTTCAAATTTCATAACTTACATAATCTACATAACTTACATAAAACATAAAAATATATCATATCAATACTTACATAATAAACAACTTACTCGTGTAACTTATTGCCAACTTTAGACTTCAACAACTACGAAATGGATAGGACTTGGATGAATTTCTCAAGGGCAAGCAACGAGTATCAAAATGGAGTGCAATCTTTTTTAGATTTTGCATTTCACAATTCAAGCCAAGAGAATATGATTCTTTGCCCGTGTAAGAAGTGTGGCAATATCTATTGGCATTATCGTGAAGTTGTTTACGAACATCTAATTGTTGATGGCTTCATTCGAGGGTATAAAAAATGGATTTTCCATGGAGAGTGCACACCTAGTGGAGCCTCTTCGACGATTAATCTGGGTTATCCTTATAGTGGTTACCGTCAGTATGTTAGAGAAGATGACATGGAAGGTATGATGCGGGATGCATTTAATATGCGGAGTGAAGGTTTCCAATCATCTCCACCAAACTATGTTGCATCCGATGATTATAATATCGGTGGGAATACTTTTATGGAAACGAGAAGAAGTGTACTGGATGAACAACCGAATAAAGAAGCGGCGAAGTTCTACATGTTACTTGGTGAAATGAATGAAGAACTTTATGAGGGATCAAAATTTTCGAAAATATCATTCTGTATTCGCCTTTTCCACTTAAAATGTTTGGGAGGGTGGACTAGAAACTCTTTGACAATGCTGTTAGAGCTTTTGAGAGAAATGTTCCCGTTTAAAAAAATCCCTCAATCATGTAAAGACATGAAGAAAGTGATAAAAGATTTGGGCCTTGGGTACAACAAAATTCATAGTTGCCCAAATGATTGCATGTTGTATTGGGGTGATTGGAGAAATCAACAGTCTTGTCATGTTTGTGGTAAATCTCGTTGGATGAATAGAGATGCAGAAGATGTTAATAAGGATGATTATGGGCCACAGTCAATAAGGAAGCCGAACAAGATTTTGCGATATTTCCCGCTAATCCCAAGGCTTCAAAAGCTATTCATGTCGTCAAAGACGGCCGAGTTTATGACGTGGCATCATGATCAACGAACGGATGATGGATTATTAAGGCATCCTGCAGATTCTTTAGCATGGAAATCATTTGACAATAAATTTCCAAGCTTTACAAGTGATCCTCGGAGTGTAAGGCTCGGGTTAGCATCTGACGGATTTAATCCTTTTAAAATCATGAGCACCTCGTACAGTACTTGGCCTGTGGTCCTTGTTCCTTATAATTTGCCTCCATGGCTCTGCATGAAGCAATCTTCTTTGATATTATCTATGATTATCCCTGGAGAGAAAGGCCCCGGAAATGATATTGACATATATCTGCAGCCACTTATTGAAGAGTTAAAACAATTATGAGCGAGTGTTAAGACGTATGATGTATTGAGAAAGGAGAAATTTTACCTACGTACTGCTTTGCTGTGGACAATTAATGATTTCCCGGCATATGCGAATTTATCTGGTTGGAGTACCAAAGGACGTTATGCTTGTCCTTATTGTGCTGCTCAAACATGTTTACAGTGGTTATATAATGGGAAGAAGTTCTGCTATATGAGGCATCATCGGTGGTTAGATGAAAATCATAGCTATAGATTTCAGAGGGCTTTATTTGACGGTACTGAAGAGTTGAAAAAAGCTCCTAAGCAGACCATTGGATCTGAAATCTTATTCATGTTAAAATATATAGATTTCAGTTACGGGAAGCTGAATCAACCATCTAACAGGCAAACAAATAGACGATCGAGGGATGAATCTGATGATGAATCTGACGAGGAGGATGACCCTAATGAGGCGGACTTGTGGAAGAAAAGAAGTATTTTTTTTGAGTTGCCTTATTGGGAGCATCACATATTACGCCACAATCTTGATGTGATGCATATTGAGAAGAATGTCTGCGAGAACATCATCCAGACAATTTTGAACGTCGATTGTAAATCAAAAGATAATCTTCAGAGTCGACTTGATTTAGTTCACATGGGAATTAGGCGTGATCTTCATCCCCAAGTACTTCCTAATGGACAATATTGATTGCCGCCTACAATTTTTGCAATGCCAAAGGAAGAGAAAGAAGTGTTCTGCACGGTGTTGAAGGATATAAAGGTTTCGGATGCGTATGTATCAAATATATCTCGATGTGTAAGTCTTAAAGATCGAAGACTATATTCATTAAAATCACATGACTATCACATCTTGATGCAAGATCTACTTCCAGTTGTTTTACGGTTCTGTATGTCAAAGAAAGTAACGTCCTGTATAATTGAACTGTCCAATATAATGAAAGCAATTTGTGGCAAAGTTCTGAATGTTGAAAAACTTGAAAAAGTACAAGATCGAGCCGTTTTGACATTATGTAATTTGGAGAAGATCTTTCCACCTTCCTTCTTTACTATTATGGTGCACCTTGTCATTCATCTCCCTCGTGAAGCAATAATTGGTGGGCCAGTTTTCTATCGTTGGATGTATCCAATTGAAAGGTGCTAATTTAGTTCAAAGGCATTCACCTTTATACCTATAGTTACCAGTTTTGATAATGTTGTATATGGTGTTTAGGTTCCTAAGCAAATTGAAGTCTTATTGTCGTAACAAGCGTTATCCGGAAGGATCAATTGCTGAAGGCTACTTGGCAGAGGAGTGTATAACATTCTGTTCTAGATATTTAGAAGATGTTGAAACAAGATTGAATAGACCAAGTAGAAATGCCGGACTCAATGATCCTAACTTGGCCGAAACTTATTTATTTCAAAGTTATGGAGAACTAATCGGCAAAGTTGAAATTGCAGAATTAGATGACGATCTTGGATACAAGCACATAGATATGTTCTTTTCCACCACGATGCACTTGAACAATTACGCAAGTAAGTTCTAGAATATGATAAATATTCATCTTTTTTTGATTTGTTTATTTTTTAACGAATTAAACATGTTTTTAACATAGTGAGTACAAACAAGTCTTAAGATCTCGTTCACGCTCACGAAGATTATAACATCGCGAGATTAATAGGTTATTCGCAGAATCTTTTCATGAATGGTTAAGCCAAACGGTATGCAACTCAATATTTTATTGACAAATAATAATGTTTTCTCATAACATTTACAATTACTCAATTTACTTTTGATTCAATAGGTTTGGAGTGGGAATGTCGTTAATGATGAAGTTAAATGGCTTTCCCAAGGTCCGAATCGAGCAGTAAAAAGATATAGTGGCTTCATCATGAATGGATTCAGATTTCATACCAAATATCGCGAGAGATTGATGAGAACTCAAAATTGTGGAGTAGTTGTAAATTCTTTAATTACAAGTTACGCTAGTGCTAGGGACAGTAATCCTGTCGAGGGGAATGTGGAGTATTACGGACTTCTAACGGACATTACTGAGTTGGATTACTATGGAAAATGGAAAGTTGTCTTATTTCGATGTGATTGGGCTGATGCTAATACTGCTCGCGGAATTAAAAATGATCAGTTTGGTTTTACAATGGTGAATTTCTCTCGATTAATTCACACTGGAGAACATTTGATAGACGAGCCGTATGTATTTTCTTCTCAAGTTAAACAAGTTTTTTACTCGAAAGATCCAATTGATGAGGGTTGGTACGTTGTACTCCGAAACACCCCTAGAGACTTATTTGACGGGAATGGAAGTAGAGATGACATCGTTGAAAGATCAGAAACTTTGCCTTTTCCAGAACAAAACTTAAATGAAAATATCCCTAATACTAGTACACAATTTCAATGGGTTCTTCAGGATATGGACGAAGATATTTACGATTTATGATGTAGTAAGATTTTATGATTTTTTATTTATATGTAATGTTATAATTTTAACATTGGTCATGTTATATAATTTAACTATTTTATATTTACTATTGTTGTTATTTCCTACTAAAATTTTAACTATTTTATGTGTTGCAGGAAAAATGCCTAGAAGAAGATTAAGAGATCTTAGTATTGTACAGAATACTACAAATTCGGAAGAAGTAAGTATTGAACAGCAGACAGTTGTTGGATCTTCAAGCGTGCTGGAGACACTTGACGAGTCTGTGGAATTTCAAAGTAATGTTAAGTTTATTTTACAAATTGTATTAAATTTTATTACTGATTTATTTTTAAATTTCAATATAGTAATAATATATTATTTTTCAGCTGAAAATGGTGGGATGCGCAGAGGTCGAGGACGTACGCTCCTAAAAGATTTATATAACTTAAATTCTGTCGAGCGTGTCAAAGTAACTAGAAACAGCCATGGTCAGCCTGTTGGACAAGAAGCTCGACTTTTAGCAGGCTATTTGGGCATTATAGCACGAAATGCCAATATGTTGCCCATCAACTACGAATCATGGCATAACATGCTTGATAGCAATAAAAATCAAGCTCTCTCTAATATTAAGGTAACAAAACATTAATGTAATTTATAATACTTTGGTTTAAGTTTCATTTATATTTAATTCCTAAACTTGTGTTTTTTAGGAGAGGTTTGCTTTAGAGGTCTCTGATGCCTATATCAAGAAGGCATTGGGTAAAAAATGGAGAGACCATAAAAGCAGTTTGAAAAAAGAATATTTTAAAAAACCCATAAGCCTCGAAGAAAAATTGCAAAATGTCCCACCAGGAATGCTGAGGTACCAATGGGAAGATGCGGTTCGATTTTGGAATTCGAAGAAATGAGAGGTATTATGTACTTGTAAACTCTTATAAATTTTTCGGTTTATAGTATTTACTATATACGTAATAATAATTTTATTATGTAAGACCGTGAGCGAGTTGGAACAAGCAGTAGGCAAAAACAAAAATTTACGCACACAGCAGGGTCGAGAAGTTTTGCTTGTGTAGCTTAGGCCGCGGTACTATGGATTTATTAATTCTATCAAGTATTAATGACTTTTTACTATTAAATAATATTTTTTACTACTATATTGTAGGAAGCCTCATCTGGTCAAAAAGTTGGACGCCTTCAGCTTTTTGACATTACGCACAGAAAAAAAGATGGAACTCCGATGACATTTGAGGCTACAGAAATTATGGTATATTTACTTAATAAAATTTGATTCATTATAAATATTTATAATATTTAATTATAATGTTTTAATTCGTTGTTTTTATTAGTTTAATTTAAATAATGTTATATTGTATTCCGTTTTATTGTATATTTTGTTTCTAACTCTTTGACTGATTTATTAGGAGAAACTAAAAGATAAGAAGGCAGAGTATGAAGCGACTGCTTCGACTAATAGTTCTGTTAATTTTGAGGATATTGATAACATAATTATTAATGAAGTTTTGGGTCCTGAAAGGTATGGTCGGGTTAGATTTCAAGGATCTGGTGTTAACCCAACCTAATATTTTGGATCCACTTCGCACCAATACATGCCTTCCGGGAGTCAAAGTCAAGCTGAAGTTCAGAGGCTAAAAGATCAGATAGTTCAGATACAAGCTAGCACAGATGAGCAAATTTCTCAACTTAGAGCGGAGGCAGCAGCGCGGGAGGCGGAGGCAGCAGCGAGGGAGGCGGAGCAGAACAGAAAATACAATGAACTCCAGCTACAGCTTCAGTCTATGATGACTATGTTCCAGCAATTTCAAAATCCGCCATCTTAGACATTTGTTTTCTTGTAACTTTTAACATTATTGTAAGAATATTTTGAATATTCATTTACAATTTATATAATATATTTTTCGCATAATTTTGTATTATTATTTTGCGGGTTTTGGTTGGATTTCATGGTATATTTGCTGTTTTTGGTTGAATTTCTTACAGGAGGGTTGGATATAGGTGCAAAAATACATATTGCAAAACTGGGCAAATTAGCGACGCTTTTATAAAAAGCGCCGCTGGCTAAAGGTCCCTGTCTTTAGCGGCGTTTTTTAA
Organism: Gossypium hirsutum; assembly: GCF_007990345.1. Lineage (NCBI taxonomy): Eukaryota > Viridiplantae > Streptophyta > Magnoliopsida > Malvales > Malvaceae > Gossypium > Gossypium hirsutum. The sequence goes on from NC_053432.1 coordinate 73,697,401, forward strand.
AAAAAGCGCCGCTAAAAGTCCTGGTCATTCGCGGCGTTTTTTAAAAAAGTGCCGCTAAAAGTCCTGGTCATTAGCGGCGTTACATATGGCGACGTTTTGTGCAGCTCTTGGGAAAGTGCCGCTAAAGGCAAAGAAAAACGCCGCTAAAAGTCTGTTTTCCTGTAGTGTATGAAGTAAGTTTTATTTTGATTTCAGCTTTCTTTTTTTTTTTCGATAAACATAAAAAAGTTTTAACAAATGAAAAATATAGAAAAATTACGTTAAAAGAGATAGAGAATGGAGGAAAACAGAGGGAGAAGTAGAAGACAATAAAAAAAAAGAAAGTTAAAAGAACAAAAAAGATTAACGACTCAGTAACTAAAATATTATAACATGTTAACTTAAATGGCTAAAATGTAACATTTCAAACAATAGAGACTAAAATAAACCTAAGGTAAAAAAATGACTATTTTGATAGTTTACCCTGATTTATTATATATACTCGATAAAAAATTATTAAAAAAAGAAAAGAAAAGCGGTGAACGGAAACCCATGAAAATATATTGGGCTAAGTCCAGGTGTAATTTATCTGACCAAGCTTAGCTAGGTCACGAGGGTCAGTACAATCAGTTTAAACGGTTTTTTACCAAAAAAACATAAAAACTAAAATAAAATATTAAAAGAAGTTGTTTCAAAAATTAAGTACCAAAATGGTACATTTGTCTTGGTGGAGGGTGGTGCACAGGCAGCACCATCCTGAATTTCTGACCCAAAACAGTAAAAAAAATAATGATTTAAAAGATTTAGAGACATGCTATGTAATTTTTCTATTTTTGAATGGCTGCTGAAAAGGAAGGGCAAGGGTGCCGCCTGGCAATGTGGCGGCACCAAACTTTAATTTGGATAATTTTATTTTAAGCCCTCCGTATTTATTTTTTTCTTTTTATTTCCCTTCAACTCACTATATTGTGTTTAAACAAACCATTAATTTTAATAATGCATACTTTATCCGGATGAAGTATGTATTAGCAAATTCACTAATATGATTATATATAGAGAGATATTTACGCATGTAACACGTTACAAAAACAAAAATTTAAATACTTATACCTAATAAAACATGTATCTCATTACAATAATAGTTATTTTCCAAATAACATATTGTTTATAATTTTATTTCTTATTTAATATTTTAATTTAATTTTAATAATGCATACTTTATCCGGATGTAGTATGTATTAGCAGATTGACTAATATGATTCTATATATATATTTACGCATATATTACATTACAAAAACAAAAATTTAAATACTTATACCTAATAAAACATGTATCTCATTACAATAATAGTTATTTTTCAAATAATATATTATTTTCCAAAAATAAGTTAATGGTTTGTTTAAACACAATATAATGAGTTGAAGGGGAATAAAAAAAATAATAAATAAAGAGGGCTTAAAATGAAATTATCTAAATCTAAATTTTGGTGTCGCCACACTGCGAGGGGCACCCTTGACTTTCCTTTTCAGCAGCCATTCAAAAATAAAAAATTTGCATAACAGGTTCCTAAATCTTTTAAATTTTTATTTTTTATTTTTTTACTGTTTTAGGTTAGAAATTCAGGGTAGTGCCGCCTATGCACCACTCTCCATCAAGAAAAATGTACTATTTTGATACTTAAATTTTAAAATAACCTATTTTGGTATTTTATTTTATTTTTTATATATTTTTTTGTTAAAAAACCCCAATTTAAAAATATTGAGCGTCAGATTAAAATTTCCAGTAAAAACGTAGCGGTTCGATTTAACACCCTACTGACCAAGCGCCTTCTTCAAAACAATTCAAATATCACTCGGAAGCCCGCTCTTTCATTTCACAAGCATAAACAAAGTCCTCCTACCCCCCCCCCCCCGCCGAAAAAACGAAAGAAAAGAGTGAAAGAGAGAGAGAACGAATCAAATTCAAACGGAGACAGTAGCAGAATAAGAACAACACAGCTGAACCGAAAGAATTTTGAAAGAAAGAAAAAGAATAAAAAATAGGTTCGTGTGATTCTCCTTCTCTTCGACGACTGAAAATGTCCGGTCGCCACGAAAAAGAGAAAGGCGTCAACGTCCAAGTCCTCCTTCGTTGCAGGTTTTCGCTTCTTTTTAACTCTTATTTCGACTTTGGGTTTCTTAGATCCTCTAGTTTTGTTTGATTTCATATATTTTGATTAATTTTTTTGCGGGTAAAAAATAACTTTGTAGGCCGTTTAGCGAAGAGGAGTTACGGAATAATGCGCCGCAAGTGGTGAAGTGTAATGAGTACCAACGAGAAGTCGCCGTTTCTCAGAACATCGCCGGAAAACATTTTGATAGAGTTTTCACGTTCGATAAGGTATCCTTTTTGTGATTATTAATTTTTAATTAATTAATATTATAATTTGATTTGTTTGCCGCTATAAGTGTTTGAATTTGTATTGTTTTATTCTTTTTGTAATCGTAACCAGGTATTTGGGCCATCAGCACAACAAAAAGATCTATATGAGCAAGCAGTGGTTCCAATTGTAAATGAAGTTTTAGAAGGTTTTAACTGTACTATTTTTGCCTATGGTCAAACTGGTACTGGGAAAACTTACACCATGGAAGGTGAATGCAAAAGATCGAAGGTAGTATTAGATTTATTATCTATACATTTTGTTTTAATTTCATTTTTAACTTTATCCCTGTGCCATTAAGTGTTCTAGTTTGATCCATGCTAAAAAAACGTGACAGACGGGTCCTAATGGCGAATTGCCAGCGGAGGCAGGGGTCATTCCAAGAGCAGTTCAACAGATTTTTGATACACTGGAGGGTCAGAATGCGGAATACAGTGTGAAAGTCACTTTTTTGGAGCTGTATAATGAAGAGATTACTGATTTACTTGCGCCTGAAGAAATTTCCAAAGTTGCTTTGGAGGACAAACAGAAGAAGCAGTTGCCATTGATGGAAGATGGCAAAGGGGGAGTTCTTGTGAGAGGGCTAGACGAAGAAATTGTTACAAGTGCTAGTGAGATATTTACTTTGCTTGAAAGAGGGTCTGCTAAGCGCAGAACTGCTGAGACTTTGTTGAATAAGCAATCAAGGTAATGGTTCTTTTGTCTGCTTTATATAAGCTTGAGTGTAGTTAAGCTTGTCTTTTTCCCAGTTTTTGTTGATTAAGATATTTTGGTCTATTTCAGTCGGTCGCATTCTCTATTTTCTATTACAATTCATATTAAGGAAGCTACGCCCGAAGGTGAAGAGCTTATAAAGTGTGGGAAGCTGAATTTGGTTGATTTAGCAGGATCAGAAAATATATCTCGTTCTGGTGCTAGAGATGTATGTATTTCTTGTATATTTGCTAATCAATTTGGAAGTTTTTACCAAATTATCTTTAAATCATTAATCCTTCGTTTGATGTTGATATTTACAGGGTCGTGCAAGAGAAGCCGGTGAAATTAATAAAAGTTTACTGACTTTAGGACGAGTTATAAATGCCCTTGTGGAACATCTTGGGCATATTCCGTACAGGTTTGAAACGCCTCATTTAGTTGCTTGACACCTATCTTCCTTTCATGTTCTTCTCTAATTATTTAGTTTAATGGGAATTTAGGGATAGCAAGCTTACTCGATTACTTCGTGATTCACTCGGGGGACGGACAAAGACTTGCATTATAGCTACAGTTTCTCCCGCTGTCCATTGTCTTGAGGAGACCTTGAGTACACTGGATTATGCACACAGGGCAAAAAATATAAAAAATAAACCTGAGGTTTGTTGTACACAATCATTAGACAAGTCAATTTCTTTCGTATGCCACGCTTTTCATTTTTTCATTTTATTTTTTTCTTAGACAATAACTAGAAGCATGCTAAAATTTAATGTCAATGGTAACGAGTGCCTGCTATAGTTTCTACAAACTATGCCGGAACTGCTTAGACTTGCAAGTTGCGACATTGTTTGCTTTAAACTGAAGTCTGATAAGTGAAGGTTTGTGTTCCTTGAAACTAAATGATATGTATCATTCATGCTCCGGATAGCACTTTGAATTCCCTCCGAGTTCCATGCACTTAAATTTGGTTTATAATCTTCTCATTTAGTACCTGTTATTCATTAAGTGCCGTGGGCTAATAGATGCCTGTGGAGGGAAGTAATTATTCCGTAGTCTATACCATATCTTGAATGTACGTTGAATATGTTGCTATTACGCAATCTTTTTGCTATAAAAATATCCATTTGTTTTATCTTGTTCTTACTATGCAACTGATTGTCTTGTTCTTATTGGCTAGTAATATGATACCTGATGTTTGCAAATGAGAAAAGGTTTAACATGTAAACTATCGATCACTTTATGTAGGTTAATCAAAAAATGATGAAATCAACTCTTATAAAGGACCTTTATGGTGAAATTGAACGCCTAAAGGGAGGTAAGCTACTTCTTTATTGGACGGCTGGTCAAAACAACTAAGGGTATGGGGCAATTCAATATTCTTTTACAATCTATATTGACTATTATACATTCTTTGATGTCCATTTTCTTCAGAGGTGTATGCTGCTCGTGAAAAAAATGGCGTTTATATTCCAAAAGAGAGGTATTACCAAGAGGAAAGTGAAAGAAAGGTGTGCAGTTTGGCTCATACTTCTCCTTTAGCTTTAAGAGTGTAGGTTTACCCCTATAAGCGAGGTTGTATTACTTCGTATTGTTCCTTGATGTCTACTCTCTCTGTATGATATTCTTTTGCTATTGTTGGAAACTTTTGTGTGTTTGTCTACTCTATATATGATTTTTTTCTATACAAGTATAATTGAAATCTTTTTATTTAGTACTCTGGTTATTCAGGGCTACTAAATGTTTCTTTTTATTCGTTATCATTCATGTGGTCATCTGGCATTTGTTTAGGCAATGGCTGAACAAATTGAACAAATGGGGGTCCTTCTAGAAACACATCAGAAGGTTAGCCTTTGTCTGGTGTCACTTTTAAGCCAGATCCTTGGTGTTTTTGTTTGATTTGTAGAGCTTATAAGTTGTCTTCTGTTTTTTTTTCTCCCCCTTGAACACAGCAACTTCAGGAATTGCAAGATAAATATGTTGCCCAAGTTCGACAATGCTCTGATTTGAGTGGCAAACTTGAGAAGACTGAGGTAAACTGTGTTAAGGTTTTTAGCTGATATTTTGTATTATGGGCTCATGCTAATAGGTGGAAAGTACAGAAAAACTTGAACGAAACCGTCAAATTGCTCGCCAACTCTGAAGAAGAATTGAAGAAGTGTTGCTATGCGTTGGAGGAGAAAGAGTTTGTTATATGTGAACAAAAAAAAGCAGGTACATATCAATATCTACTTGAATTTTGACTATTAATATTTACTTTTTGCTTACATTATTTTTGAATGGTTAAAAATAGAAAATGCTCTAGCACATCAAGCCTGTGTGCTAAGGTCTGACTTGGAGAAAGCTCTTAAGGATAATGCTTCCTTGTTCCTAAAAATTGGTATGCTCTTCAGCGTAGTTATTTCTTAACGTAGCATATATAAATGAATAGAAATATGACCCTATGATGCTCTACTTAATAGGAAGAGAAGACAAACTGAACTCTGATAATAGAGTAGTGGTTAACAACTTCCAAGTAGAACTAGCCCAACAAATTGGTTCGCTTTGCAACCTGGTGGCCTCATCAGTGTCTCAGCAAAATGAGCACCTTCAGAGTGTTGAGAAACTCTGTTGCTCTTTTATTGACATACATGATAAGGTATTGAAAGTTTTCCCCTGGAATGAGCCTCTGATGTGGATTTCATTTAATAGCTCTGGTGACCTAGTATTCATAAATGCTGCTTTTAGGCAATCTTGGAAATGAAGAAAAAGGTGACTGCTGCAAGGGCTTTGCATGTTTCCCACATAGAGGCAATCCAAAATGTTGTGCGTTTGCACAAGGCTAGCTCCAATGCTACCTTAGATGAAGTTTCAACTCTGGCTTCTTCAAATGCACATTCCATAGATGAGGTAAGTGGTGATATCTCGAGTTGGGTTGCATTTTATTCAATTTATTTGGAGTTTTTGCTTGGTTTAATTGTTTCCTTCTCCTTTATGAACTATGGATCAGTTCCTTTCATCTGAGGCCAGTAAAGCAGCTTCAATGTTTGATGATCTTCGGGGTACACTTGCAACTCACCAGGGAGAAATGGCTATTTTTGCAAAGGAACTACGTCAGGTTTGTGTCCCAATCTTGAGCTTGCCTTTTAGACCGTAGCAGTAGAGGACATGCGTTTATTCTGCAATGAATCTTTGTTGCCAAATTTATTGTTTTGGTTGTACTATTTATGTTGTCATAATTATCTGTAGATAGGTTTCATAGCTACATTGCTTTTTTCACTTTATATTAATTTCATTGTCGTTGCTGGTTTCATTTTTTATTGACAGAGGTTTCATGTTAGCATTGAGCAAACAAAGGAAATTTCTGATTATACCAGTGGAATTCTGGATAAGCTTTCGGAAGAGACTATGAGGGTTCAGAATCATGCTGTGGAAGCTGATGAAATTCAAATGAAGAGTATTGCTAGCTTCCAGAAGGCTTTTGAGGTATAATAGACATATTATTTCCACCCCTGAGATATATTTATATGGTCGAAATTTCTTTATCACCAAGCATATGCCATGTAGGAGCAATCGAAGTTTGATGCAGAGAAGCTCATTGCCGATATGACAAATCTTGTTTATAACCATGTTCATCGGCAAAAAGAGCTGGTATGTTTATTCTATATTTGGTTTCTAGTTTCCTTTACGCTTATTTGAAGACTAAGCAACGGTTTCTGTGGCAGGTGGATGCAAGGCTCGTCGATATCAAAGAAAGTGCTGTCGCAAACAAAACATTTTTAGATGGACATGTTTCCTCCATTGAGGGCATTGCAACAGATGCAAAACGCAAATGGCAAGCATTTGCCATGCAAGCAGAAAATGATGCTAAGGACGCTGCTGATTACTCAGCTGTCAAACATTGTCGTATCGAGGAACTCCTACAGCATTGGTAAACTATGCCATGTTCATATTTTGAATACGTTTCTCCTCACTTTTTGGTATTGACTTGTCCTTTTTCTTTGTCTATTACTTAAAGTGCGTCTACTGCTGAATCTGCAATCAAGCACGGCAAGTGTACCCAGGAATCTGTGAATGAGATCGGTAGAAAAAATGTTTCAGATATGGTATCACTTATCAGGTTGGTGGCGAACATCTTTTGCGGTCCTTTTTCCGTTGTAAATGGATCCAAAGTTAGTTCATTTTCCCCGTATTAACAATAAATTCTACGTAGATCTAATTTTTGTTGGGAAATTAGTGCACAACCATAATCCGTTCCATTTTAGGATGCTGTTTGTTGTCTCCGTGAAGTTAATTTCATATGTTCCTTTCAGGAACGCTTCTGATGCAAATGAGCAGCATGATGCTGAGATTGATGGTGCCCGCGTTGCAGCTGAGCAAGATGGCTTGAAGAATACTGATGATACCCTTCAGTACATTGATAGTGAGTTTCATTTCTCTTTTTCCATACAGATTGTAGGGTTTTATATTCTATATAAAACATCACTCATTTGTTGTTGCAAAAGTTAGGTCGGAAATGGATCCTCTTATGAATTATATTTTTGGTGGAATTTTGTTTACACAGGTATGTCAGAGCAAGAACTAGGAATTACACGCGGAATTGTGGACTCCATTAAAGCTCATAGCAAAAGCCTTGAAACATTCCAGGATGGCCATTCAAGTCAAGCTTCATCAATCAAGCATAGAGCAGAAGAAACATTCCAGCAAAGATATATGGTATGTTTATGGATGAAGCATTGAAATTAAACCATGGTGACTTGATTTGAGATTTGATACTCAAAAACTAATTGTACAGGATTATGAGCCAAGTGGGACGACTCCAATACGAAGTGATCAAGATGTTCCAAGCAAAGGGACAATTGAATCACTACGAGCCATGCCAATGGAAACTTTAGTTGAAGAATTTCGTGAAAACAATTCATATGAATCATTTGAGCCAAAGGAATTAAAGCCATCGTTAATACCACGGTCACCCCTTACTCAAATCAATTAGAACCGGTGGTGTTTGATTCATTCTGGAAATTATATTTATATCTGTATGATTAGTGTAAACTCACTGTTACTATCAATCATCGTTGTGAAGATTGTAAGGTGTATTGCATTGACTAGGGATTTAGTACGAATGATCCTTTCTCAGGGTTTAACGATATTAAGCTCGGAATGGAGTAAACTTGAGCTTGAATCCCACACATGGATTAAGGCTTATTCAAGATTCATGTAAAATTGCATTTTCTTCAGCAGCTCTTCATATCTGCCATTTTCGTCCTCAAAATTAAAATTTACATTTGATTTGATAATGGATAATGTGGATTTAAAAATTTATAGATATTTGATTTTTTTTATGGGTTTGATAATATTTGAATTTTGTTATTTTAATTATCTGCAGATCTAGTGTGGGTGCTAATAACAATTCTTTGGTATTCACTATTTGAATTTGTTTTATTTTTGTGGTTGATGGATTTCGATCTTCGATATTTGGATTTGTTTGAAAATAGATGGTTGATGTTGGGTTCTTATTGTTGCAATGAAATCAAGTTAGTGAGTTACATCGTGATGACGAATCCTCGAAGTTGCAATGTTATCCTGATTGGAAGTTTTACAATTTGGTTCCAATTTGTCCTTGAGCTAGCAAGAGTTTTTGTAAGCTCATATAGTACTCGAAAATAATTAAATATGGTGAATATATTTTATATTGCCAGCATGCTGAAATGGTTAAATCGTATTATAATTTGTAGTTGCTTCGGCAACGAATGTGGCATCATGTAGCTTGGATCTAACGGTTAGGTTGGGTTTAGGGTGTTACATACTTGATTGGATGATTTGTGATCAATTGGTTGAATGAATATACATGTATATGTTTGACGATATTATATGATTAATAATGATGATATTTCCCTATTAATGTTGTTGAATGGAGATATAGATATAGTTAGAAGGCCATAGGGTCTGTATTGTTAAGTGGAAGATTTAGTGCTATTCGCATACATATCGTGATAGTTCTCTAATACCCTGAGGGTTGAGAACAAATCACTAGCTCAAACACCCTAAGGATACAAGTGCATTCTGGTGTGGTTGGTGAGATCAGTGCATTTATGCTTGATTAGCACTTCAATGTGTATTTATTGTGTTGGTGGATTAAAAATGCAATACAACTTATTGTACAGATATGTGTAGCTGAGATGAAGTAAAAATGTTCAAATGATTCATATTTTGATATGTTAAACTAGATGCAAATATCCTAAAAGTGCATAAAATATTATATCAAGAAATTGAGTAAAACATTGATGTGAATAAGATGAAATGATAAATGATTTATTAGTATATATGTATCCTTGATGTTATTGTGAAATGTTGGTTGGTTAACTTGAGTTATTTTGTTATTTATTTTTATTAGATTTGTTATGTTTATAATGAATTCAAGTTATGTTAACACTACTAAGTAACAATTATTCAATGTACGGGTTTGTTTGTTTCTGTACATAAGTTTTGGATAAAAGCTATAAAAGTTCGCGGTCAAGCATCCAACTCTCCAACTCAAGTCGAAAGCTATTACGATCTTATTTTGTATGTATATATGTTTTCAAGTCATATGGCATGTACCCAAGTTGGTTAGTTTGATGCCTAAATTAGTTTTAGCACTTTTGGTAAGTGATCCATAATGCTTTAAAAGGTTGGATTATCTTTTGACTACTATTTAATTATGCTTGTTTATGTTGGTTTGATTGTGTAAATTGGTTGTTGGTGCATGGAAGATTATAATTTGGTGACATTGGAATGTATTTAGATGGGTTAAATTGATGATTATGGTTTGAGGTAAGTTTTAGGCGAGTTTGGGTTCAATTGGCTAAGGTTTCGGACACTTAAAAGTGGGATTTTGACCATTTGGTCATTAAGTCTCGATACAGAGAGAATATATCTCGAGACCGTTAGAATAAATTTATCTTAATTTTTGCATTCAAGAGCCTTATGCCTCAAGGCATAACTAGTTAGTCTCGAGACAATTACTCTTAGGTCTCGAAACAGAAATACATTGAAACTTAATTAATTTTTGCCCTGTTTCAGGTCTCGAAACAAGAGTCCTTGTCTTGAGATATTCAAATATCAAAGTAGAAGTAGGAAAATAAGGGAGGTTAGTCTTCATACCAAGTCCCGAGACATAAATGTCCTTGCCTTGAGACACATGTAGTGTCTCGAGACTTATTAACTTCAAAGCTAAAATTTCCAAAATAATTCATAACCTATCTCGAGACATAAACTTGAAATTTGACATTTGAGTTTGGATTCGAGTCCTAATTCTGATATCAACTCTTTATAATCCGGTAAGTAGATAAAATTGATTCTTATGTACTATGAATGAATGTGTTTGATCATGAATGGATTTATTGTTCTGAACGAGGAATAAAAAATTAATTTTGCAAATTTATGTTAAGTTAGTTTGAGTTGCTTTGGTAACGTAATGTGATATCACATATTCGGGTCAGTTGTGGGGTGTCACATGAGGATTGGTGGTTTTTATGTTGTAAATAAATCAAAAAAAATATTTTGCACTAATTATAAAGAGCTCCCTAGCTTTAGTCAAAGTAAAAAAAATGCCATGTCAGCGATCTATTAGTGAATTAACGAAAATTTTAACGGTAGTGACAAACTTGAGCAATTATCTTAATTAAATGACTAAATTAACAAAAAATTAAGTGACCAAAATCAAAATAACACTATTTTAAAGTGACCTGCGGAATAGTTTACCCAATTAAAAAGTCTTTTAAGAAGTAGAAATCGTACTAAATGATTGTAATTTTTATGAACTTACAGTTAGAATTAATCAAGAAAAAAATTGTCCGTTTTGTTTTTATACTAATATGAATGGTGAAGTATTTCTTCACTTCAATATATTCCAGGAGATTATTAAAGAAATTTTAATTTCTCCTTTTAAAAGATTTATTACCTTTATATATTTCATTTTAAGACTTTATTACAATGGAAAGAAAATTGAGTAAAATTATATAAGTTCATAAACTTTAAGGGATGTGTAACTTTTTGAGGTGATGTTGAAGTTCTCAGATATAATTGTATCAAAATTATGTGCACTAAGTGACAAACAATTTTGACCTAAGGACATATTTAATCTTTGATGATAATGTTAAATTTTCAATTCTTAAAATATATTCTTGACCAATAAATGTCCAACTTCTTAGTAAATTATTATTTAGTTTTAACCACAGAAAATTATATTTTTATTATTAAATTTCCTAACAATCTTAAGGTAAAAATTTTATTTTGTTTATTTTGTTAGATTATCAATTTTTTAATAAAAAATACATTGATTTTTAACTAACACAACTAAGACTTCTTCGGAAGGGAAGAGTCCACTATTACCCTCATTGATGCATGGTGAGAAACATGGAAAGTTTGTTGAGGTATAACGATTTATCCGGATAAGTATGAAGCTCTGCCTGAAACTAGAGCAACAAAGCAATAAATTCGGATGAAGAATGAAAGAAGTTTGAGCTTCAAAGAGTTGAAACTTACAGGAGAAACAACCAACGAAAAATAGAAGCAAAAAAAAAAAAATGTTGAAGAAGAAATGAAGTTGACTTCTCATTCATTTCATCTTTCAAAAGTAACATATATGTTACAATAAAATATGACAGTTACCTAATGTATAACTGCTACCACTAATACATGACTTAAAGTTTAGCTAGAATTACACAAAAAAGAAGCTGACTTATCAGCCTTTACATCACATTCAAATCTTCAACAAATCCTACTAACTTTAAAAACCAAATTACAAAGCAACTAAATGAGTTACAAATGAACAAAATAAACAAAATGTTGTTGCTCCACTGGTTCGGCTTAGATGCTAGTCTGCATGCTGGTTTCTTGTTGCATTGTAGGCCAAATTTTAACACTCCTCATTGGAATGTATGCAACAAACACTAATGTTTCTTATCAAAACATTAAATCTTGTAACACCGAGAGGCTTGGTTAAGATATCAACAAACTGATTTTCTAAGTTACAATGAACCAGATTCACTTCCCTCGATTGTTCTGCCTCTCGTGCAAAATGAAATTTAATCTTAAAATGTTTCGTTTTGCCATAAAAAACAGGATTTTTGGCTATGGCAACTGCTGGCTGATTATCAACTCTGATTTCAGTAGCTTCAATCTGTTCTTCATTCAAATCACATAGCAACTTCCTAAGCCAAATCGCTTGATTAACAGCTGTAGCAGCTGCAATATACTCTACTTTAGCTATCGATTAAGCAACAGTTTGTTGCTTCTTTGAGCTCCAACAAAAGACATCTGAGCCAAGAGTAAAGAAGTAGCCAGAAGTGCTCTTCATATCATCAATGGACCTTGCCCAGTCACTATCAGAATACCTTGTCAGCTTGAGCTCTTTTCCCTTCTCAAATTTCACTACAAAATTCAAAGTCCCCTTCACATATATGAGAACTCTCTTAGATGTTTTAAAATAAACAATATCACAGCAAAGCATGAATCTGGACAGTAAGCTAACAGCATACATGATATCAGGCCTAGTAGCTGTTAAGTAAAGCAAACAACCTACCAGGCTTCTGTATTCCTTTTTATCAACTTTCTCATGATTCCCATTGCTGGTCAACTTTTTACCTTGAGCCACTGGTGTGCTGACAGTTTTGCAATTGGACATACAAAACTTGTTCAAGATCTTCAGTGCAAAAGCATGCTGACTTATGAAGATGGCTTAGTCTGATTAATTCACTTCTATGCCAAGAAAATATGTCATTTCTCCCAAGTCAGTCATCTAAAAAAAATTCTGCATTTGTATTTTGAACTCATCAATCAGCTCTCCCTTGCTTTCAATTACAAGTAAGTTATCCACATAAAGTGAGACAATCAGAAGAGTTTCATGTTCTGACTTCTTCACATAAAGTGTAGGTTTACTAACACTTTTCTCGAACTCGAGCCTAGACAGGTGTGTATTAACCCTGTCATACCAAGCCCTTGGTGCCTGCTTCAAACCATACAAGGCCTTTTTCAGCTTGTAGACTTTGTCCTCTTCATCAGGAACCTTGAACCCCTCTGGCTGTTCAATGAAAATCTCTTCATTGAAAAAGCCATTCAGAAAAGTAGACTTGACATCCAGCTGATGCACTCTCCAATCCTTTTGAGCTGCTAAGGCAAACAAAAGCTTTATTGTGTTTAGCCTACCAACAGGAGCAAACATCTCAATGAAGTCGATCCCATATTGTTGGCTGTATCCTTTCACCACAAGTATTGCCTTGTGTTTGTTTAAAGAGCCATCAGCATTGTATTTGACTCTAAATACCCACTTTACACCAATAATTTTCTTCTATTCTAGTCTTTCAACTAATTCCCAAGTGTCATTCTTGTGTATCATCTCCATTTCAGCTTCCATGGCCCCTTTCTAACAATCTTCTCTGGCAGCTTCATCAAAATTTGAAGGCTCAACTATTGCAACATCACATCTTTGATAGATGCCAGTAATGCTTCTTGTGCCTCTCACAGGTGCATCATCAAAATTATCATCAACTGGCCCTTCTTCAGCTGGTTCCAGATTGTTGTCTAGCTGGTCTTCTTCACTCAAGCTTGCATCTGTCCCATTCCAATTCGATACCTTTCCTTCATCGAATTTTACATCTCTACTCACCATGATCTTCTTTGTTGAAGGATCAAACACCCTATAGGCTTTCTTGGTGCTGCTGTAACCAACAAAGATACCTGGTACAAATCTTTTTTCAAATTTGGTTCTCTTCTCAACTGGTATGAGTGTATAGTAGACACAACTAAACAACTTTAGGTGTGAAACAGTTGGCTTAAGTCCATGCCAAGCTTCAAAATAAGTCTTTTCTTTAACTGTATTGGTTGACAACTTGTTGAGCAGGTACACTGAAGTGTTCACTGACTCAGCCCAAAATTTACTTGGCAATTTACTTTCAAACAGTAAGCATCTAGCCATGTCGAGCAATGTTCTATTCTTTCTTTCATACACTCCATTCTGCTGAGGAGTGTAAATGGTTGTTAGCTAATGATAAATTTCAACTTGCTCACACAGCTTTTGGAACTTCTCAGAGAAATATTCAGTTTCATTGTCTGATCTTAAAGCCTTAATCTTGCAGCCTGATTGATTCTCAACTAGAGCTTTAAACTTGCTTAATGCTTCAAACACCTCTGTAACTTTTACTTCAAAAAAGCAGAATCTACTGAAATCAACAATGAACAGCACAAGGTATCTACTGTCATTCAAAGAAGAAGTCTTTATTGGTCCACATATGTCAGTATGGACCAATTCGAGCTTGCCTTGAACTCTCCATGCCTTATCAACTAGAAAAGGCAATCTTGCCTGTAATACCCCGAAAATTTTTATAGTAAAATATTATCCGTGATATAGTAAAATAAGGAAATAAAGTGACAAAAAGAAAAATTTTGAGTTATGTAAATATTGGGAATATATTATGACATATTGATTCAAGAAAGGATTAAATTGTAAAAGTGAGAAAAGTTTTGTGGCCCAAGAGTAAATACTCAAAATTTGAAGGATTAAAGTGTAAATATGAAAAGTTGAAGGACTAATAGTGCAAATATTTTAAGGGTGGAATGATCTAGAAACCAAGGAAAATTGATGAATTAGGACCAAATTGAATAGGTGAAGAATTATGAGGGACTAAATTACAATTTTACCAAATTAAGTGATGACTCAAGATTGAAATTTTAAAAGATCACAAAGGGCAAAATGGTCAATTGGAAGAGAGAGAAATCTAGAGACAATGATGATGTTGGAGATATTTTAGATAAATTAAATAAATAAATATTAGTTTATTAATACTTTAAATTAATTTTTAAATGAAATTTTATTATTTTATTATTATTTTATTTTATATATATATGTAAGGAAAGAAAGGGGAGGATGATCACCATTCTCATGCAACTAACGTGAGAAGAAGAAGAAGAAAGAAAGTTTTCCTTTTCTTACAATTTAGTCCTTCCTCCAAAAATTCATTATTTTCACCTAAAAATTGAAAGTATTTCCATAGCCATCAAGAGAGAAAGATAGCAAGGAGATGATGGGGAGCAAGAATATCAAGTTGGATTCAAGAAATAGAAGCTGGAGGAGAGAGAAAAATCAAGTTAAAGATTGAAGTCAATAAGAAAATGTAAGTACATCAAGATTTCAATATGTTTTTAAGTTTGTTATTATTAACAAAGCATGGAAATAATGTTATAGTAGAGTTTTCTTACATAAGGTCCTATGTTCTTGATATGTTAGTGAAGAGAAAATAAGAGAAAGTGATGAGAAATGGTGTAGAAAAAGAAAATAAGGGTGTTATAACATGGTAATTAATATCTTGCACTAAAACAGTTATGGACAGCAGCAGTAGTCTAACTTTGAAAAATCACCAAAAATTGTAGAAATCTAATTATAGGATGAATAAAGTAGGAGATTAAATCTTATTGAGTCTAGTTTCTTATAGAAGAAACGGTGCAAGTAATGGATTTTTAAATCATGAAATATAATGAATTTTGTGAGACAAGGTCAGAATAAATTCGGGTTCCCCTATTCTGACTTTAGAAAATCATAAAAAATTGGATAGAAATAATTAGGGGCTTAAATTTATATGTTTAGAATCTTGAATGAGTCTATTTTCAATAGAAATAAACGTGAATACCATTCAAATTATGTACGAGGAGATAATTAATTTTTAGTAAAGAAGGGTCAGAACTGTCACATAACAGAACATGGGTAACTTTAAAGAATAAACTGTACTTATTGGCTAAACCAAAAATTCTGAAAGTTTTATGGAAATAATATATATGAGTCTAGTTTCAGGGAAATTTTTTTATCTTAATTTTGAGCTCTATATCTCCAGATATAAATAATTTAGTGACTATGACACAGATGGACAGCTTGAATATTCATAAAAGTAAATAAAAAAAATATATAGATAATGTTACTTACAAGTGTGTTATATACATTAAGGATGTGGAATGGAGAGGGGGAAGAGGAGGAAAACATAGATGAATATTCATTTAGCATGGCTAATTTGCATATTTTAGGCTCATGGACTAAATTGAATAAAAGTAAAACTTTATGGGCAATTTTGTAAAAATGTCAGAAATGGCCAAATTGCATGAAATGGATTATTTTATTATTTAAATTACAAAATTGAATAAAATTATTAATTTAGTTCAAGATAGGGGGAAAACATGTTTTAGGGATTAAATTGAAAAGTGTTGAAATTATGGAAAATTATGATATTTTATAGAATTCATGGACTGTTATCAATATGTATGAGAATAATAGCTGAAAATAAGGATTAAATTGCAAGAATTTTATTTTCCTGACCCTAAGGATGAAATCGTCATTAATTAAAAGTTTAGGGGCAAAATGGTAATTTTGTCTAGAGCATTAATTAAATGCATTAGAATATGAAATGAATGAAAATGATGATCAAATTTATTTATAAAGATCCGGACGACTCAAATATGAGACTTGATCGTGGAAAAGAAAAGATATCGGATTAATGAAATTATAAACACAAACAAGCAATGAAGTAAGTTGGTGTAACTTGAATTGTATTTTAAATACTTGAAATATGTGGTTATGTGATGAAAATATGATTTGAATGTTCAATTCATGATATTTGATGAAATATTGATAATACTCGATATAAATTGAAAATAAATCCCGGTTGAATGAAAGGAAAATTCGATGGATCTCTGAAAAGGAATTGACGGTAAAAAGGATCTAGCCCGGACGGGTGATCCTATTCTGATATAGCCCTCCCGAAGAATACGTGTAAAATGGATTTAGCCCGGACAGGTAATCCAAATTAGGGTCTGAATTTAGCCTGGACTGGTAATTCAGATCCAAGCTCATTAGAGTAATTGTCGTTGCAGGGGATTTAGCCTAGACTGGTAATCCCGACAATACTCCATGAGTTTATATTACAGGGGATTTAGCCTGGACTGGTAATCCCACTGTAAGGATGAGGTTCGCGGGAGTGTGCTCTCTGAAATGAAATGTGTAAGACCATGGTTGAAAGATACCATGGCAGCCTGATATGAAATGTGTAAGACCATGGTTGAAAGACACCATGGCAACCTGATATGAAATGTGTAAGACCATGGTTGAAAGATACCATGGCAGCCTGATATGAAATGTGTAAGACCATGGTTGAAAGATACCATGGCAACCTGATATGAAATGTGTAAGACCATGGTTGAAAGACACCATGGCAACATGACAGAAAATGAGTAAGACCATAGTTGAAAGACACTATGGCATCATGTCAAAGATAAATAAGACCGTGGATGGGAGACGCTATGACATCTGTTGAACAATTGATATTCAGGCAATATGTATCAGATGACGAATAGTTATATGAAATAATTATGAAGATAGATAAACAAAATAAGTATAAGTACATGGAATATAATTTATGTTAAGTTTGATATAAGCTATTACCGGAATAAATATACATAAAATATATGGAAATGATGGAGCATGAAATATTGATATAATGAAATGAATGATATATGCTTATGAAGAAACGATAAGAGAATGATATGTTTCATGACATGTACATATATGATTATCTTTGATATGTTGATACAAGGAAATTATGTAAGTAAAGACAATTATTAAACTCAAGTGTGACATGTCGAGAAAATAAGTATATCAATGTTGAATTTATATGAAATATGTGCAAGTATACTAACAATGATATGGCTTGACGCTTAGACAAAGGTCAAGCTATTTATTGAATGGTAACATGTTTAATTATAAGAAGCATTGAAATGGTAAGTACTTAGATGAAAATAAAATTTAAGATTTTGCGAAATTTTTTATGATCCCGATTTAATTCCGGTTGGTTTTTAATGTATGTTTGGGGCTTCGAGGGCCAATAAAGAGACGTTATGATTATTTTCAAAATATGAATAATAAATGACTCAGAATTATCTAAAAATGTTCAGTAAACTCCGGTAATGCCTCGTACCTATTCTGGCAATGGATACGGGTAGGGGTGTTACATTGCCTGCTTCCCAAGCTGGCAAATTTCACAAACATTGTCACTGACTTCAACCTTGGACATGTCTTCAACAAGATTTAATTTGTGCAGCAAACTAAGTGATCTATAATTGACTAGCCTAACCTCTTGTGCCATAAACTAGCTGTGTCAGTAGCACTAGTATAGGCCTTTATTTCCAACTGATTCATGTTCAACACAAAACATCTTTCAGTCATAGCCACTGTAACTAGTTATTGACCAGTTGAATCCTCAATAACACATGAGTGTTTCTTGAAAATAAATGAATAACCCTTCTCAATTAGCTGGCCAACACTAAGCAGGTTTTGGTTTATGTCAGGCACAAACAAAACATCTGAAATTACTTTGTTACCTGAATATGTGTTGATCACTACATTCCCTCTGCCTCTGGCCTCAATGAGGTTGCCGTTTCCAATTCTGACTTTAGAAGTAAACCTTCTGTAAAGATTCTTGAACAGCCCTTCATTTGAAGCCATATGAGAGCAACCAGTTCTTGCTGATTTTGCTTGAGGTTACATAATAGGATGCAGAGGAAACATGCTCCTCCTAAGCTTGAACATCCTCAGCAACTTGAGCTTATACCCTTCCTTTGTTCTTGCACACCTTCTCAACATGACCAAACTGTTTACAACTTCTACACTGGATATCTGGTTTGTACCAGCAGTATTTCTCCAAGTGTGTACTTCTTTTGCAGTGAATGTATGGTGGAAATTTCTTCTTTCCAGCATCCCTATTTGATTTCTCCTTTTTGTCAAGCCATGGCTTTTTCCCTTTCTAGTTCGAACTTGAGCTTTCTTTGGCTCTTGCTTGGAAAGCTCCTTCTGGATGCTCTTCCAGCCTGTTGGCCTTCCTCTGCTCAAGTACATATAGGGAATTTACCAACTCAGACAATGAGATGGCTGATAAGTCCCTCGAGTCCTCCAATGAGGAGATCTTTGACTCAAATTTTTCAGGGAGAGTTGTAATGACCTTTTCAAGAACTCTGCTCTCATTGAAATCATCACCAAGTAGCCTAATGTTATTGCCCGTGGCTATTATCCTATCAAAGTACTACTTGATGGTCTCTGACTCCTTCATATTCAAGTTCTCAAAGTCTCTTTTGAGGTTGATCAGTTGCTACTGCCTTGTCTTGTCTGACCCCATAAACTCTTCCTTTAGCTTCTCCTATGCCTGTTTTGGTGTGTCATAGGCCATTATCCTAGTGAAAATCACATCAGATACTCCATTTTACAAGCATGCCATTACTTTGTGTTTCTTGGCACACTCTTCACTATGCTGCCTAGTCTGTACAATGGTGGGATTGGCCTTTAGCGGCGTTGGTTCAGTGTCATTTTCAACTACATTTCATAGTCATGTGCTTGCAGGTAAGATTTCATCTTCACTACCCAAATGTGGTAGTTCTCTCCAGCAAACATAGGTGGTGGTGGTGGTGGTGTAAAACTCATCTTGCAACAAAAAAACAACTTCAACTTCTTTCTCTTTAAGTTTTCTCCACAAAAAAAGATACCAATAACAGAAGCCCTCAAAGATGACAGGCTCTGATTACCATTTATTGAGGTTTAATAACAATTTATTCGGATGAAGTATGAAGCTCTGTTTGAAGCTAGAGCAACAAAGCAATAAATCCAGATAAAGAGTGAAAGAAGTTTGAGCTTCAAAGAGTTGAGACTTATAGGAGAAACAACTAACGAAAAATAGAAGCAAAAACAAAATGTTGAAGAAGAAATGAAGTTGACTTCTCATTCATTTCATCTTTCAAAAGTAACATATATGTTACAATAAAATATGATGTTACCTAATGTATAACTGCTACCACTAATATATGACTTAAAGTTTAGCTAGAATTACACACAAAAGAAGCTGACATATCAGCCTTTACATCACATTCAAATCTTTAACAAATCCTACTAACTTTAAAAATCAAATTACAAAGCAACTAAAGGAGTTACAAATGAACAAACTAAGCAAAATGCTGTTACTCCACTGGTTCAGCTTGGATGCTGGTCTGCATGCTGGTTTCTTGTTGCATTGCAAGCCAAAGTTTAACAAAGTTTGATGGAACAAACTTTAAGTAGTGGGGTGGTAACAAAAAATGTTCTATTTAAATACCTTGAACTTGACTAAGTTCTTAATTAAGGATGAACTGAAACTCTCGAAAACAAAATCTGACTCCACAACTGTTGCTACTGTGAATGCATGGATGCCCAGTAACATCATATGCAAGAATTACATAATGAATGGCTTGGACAATAAACCCTATAGGTCCATTAATAGTGCAAAGACACTATAGGAGGCTTTGTATTGATAGTACAAAGTCAAAGATACGGGCTTGAAAAAATTCATAGTCCAAAATTTATTGATTTAAGATGGTTGATTCAAATACTGTGATAATCCAAGTTGAAGAGCTTCAACTAATTTTGCATGAAATTCTTGCTGAAAGTATCGTTTTAAGTGAATTTTTTTAAGTATATAATTGTCTCCTTCTTAGAATGATTTCAAGAACAACCTTAAGCATAAATGCAAGGAAATGGGAGTTGAAGATCTCATCTTGATATTGAAGATAATCAGTTGCGTGTGAAGAATGAAAGTTATTCTTCAATAGCATCAAAGGGATATGTGGTTGGACATGTGGTTTGAAACCAAATAAGACCCAAAAGAAAAAGCTTGTCATAAAAGGAAAAAAAAAAACATAAGAAATTTCATGGCACATGCTTTGTATGCTTCAAAATTGGTCATCAAACCAAGGATTGCATAAATAAAACTTCTTTTGGAAAGTTAAAGAGAGGAAATATTTCTTAAGCCCATGTCACAAAAGGGAATGAACTTTTAAAGGAAGTTTCAGAAATGAATTTGTCAGCAGTTGTCTTTGAGGTCAACTTGATCAATAATCTTGAGCAATGGAGGATTGACACTGGTGCCACAAGACATGTTTGTATTGAAAAGAGGATGTTCTCAACTTAGTGGAATGAGAACAACTCTATATGGGGAATGCATCTACTTCAAAAGTACTTGACATTAGAAAAGATACTCGCAAATGACCTTTGAGAAATTTCTCACCCTAAACAATATACTCTATGTAGTAGATATTAGGAAGAACCTTGCGTCTGGATGGTTATCGGCGTATCTTTATGAGGACATTTTCAAAATGAATGTAATTACCATTGTAACGAAGGATGAGAATAATAATGTTGCCTCTTCTTCTTATTTGCTTGAGCCTTATAATGTCGGTAAATGGTTATCTTTGTGATGACATTTTTAAAATGAATGTAATGACTATTCCAACGAAGGGCGAGAATAATAATAATGTTTTGGTAAGGATAATAAATCATGATTTATTACAAATTTTAGATTATCGTGTGATCAAAAAAATTAACATTATTACAAAAAAAAGTACTAATATAATGACAAATTGGAAAAAAACCCATAATAAATACAAAGTTGAAAGAAGATGCAACTTTTGGAGTGAAATGCCTTTTAACTTTTAAGGAACATTCCAAATAGATTTTATAATTTAAAATTAATATTTAATTTTTTAGCCCTTAATTTTAATTTTCAATTTATCCAAAAAATTAGTTAATAAAATTCGTGAGAAAATTTTAATGGGGGTTGGAAAAAGAGAGAAATTGCGAAAAGTTTGATAGAATTAGCACAAAAGATCCTAATAATGATAAAATTACCGCTACAACTTATTCTGTACCGTTAACTCCCACGTTGTTACAAACTAGTGAAGTGTAACGTGTTGTTTGAATGAGAGAAGTTGTTCAGTTGTTCATTTTCCGAGGGCTTTCCATGCTCCAAGCACTTGCGTGTTCTAGAGTAATAGGTTCAGTTCCGTTGTTGAATGCAAACACTTGAGCATCTTGAAATACTGCTAGCGTTGGATATACCCTGGATGTGATGCACGTTTTGCCTCCCGCCGCAAAACTCTCCACCACCGAGTTATCAATCTGCCAAAACAAATATAGTATTTGATGCATGACTTAGCATGATACCTTATCACTAAATAAAAACGAAAAATATAGTGAAAGGCTTTTTCATATATACCAAACTCCTAAGTGAAAGCTTTCTATCAGACAAATCAACATCTACAAACCCACCAAACATTGGTTTGTAAACATTAGTCATCACAGTGGAACTGCAACAACGAAAGCAAATAAAAAAAGTATGAGGTCTGAGATAGTGTGTGTTATGTATATATATAATGGAGGAATAAGGTTGACTAACGGTTCTGCATCAGAGCACATGAGAACAACATGTTTGTTGTTTTGAGCTTTGAATATCCTGAAGAAAACTGGAGAGAATTCTTCTAGCTTTTCTGTAGCGAATGCCAACAGACCGAATGGACCGATGGCACCCTGGACTCTAGATTTCTTTTTGTAACAAAGGTCTCGAGGATCTTTCCAGCTAGGATCAAATGGCTCTGCTTTCTCTAAGTTTGGTATTGAGAAGGTGACTTCAACATCAGCCTGCAAAAAAGATCCAAGGAGATATAAAACAGGATACTCATTCCATTTCATTCAATCAATTTATGTTTGTCATAGTTTCTTTTAGGGACCAGACCTGATTTCCAGTTATTCCACTGATTTTGATAGGCTTTCCAATTTCAAGCTGTTGATTACTCATCTGGACCTTGTTTCCCTTAAGAGTTTCAACGTCATCAATAGGCCATACCAACAATTGCTTTCCACTGGGATCAAGCCTCACTGTTCTTGAAATCGGCTGAGATAATAAGAATCATTAAAAAAAAAAAGGCATAAAGTTTATATTAAGTTGATAACTATAGCACCTAAAACATATAAAATAATGACGATAGTACCATAATTCCAGCCCATCCTTTTTTAACATCTTCTTCCTTAGAATCCGACTCATTAGCCCAACCCCATACAACCCTCCTGAACTTCACAGGGTCATAGAATGTCTTGGATGCATAAAAATTTCCATAATCTAATTTAAGTCCATCCCACCCATCAACTTGGCCCTTGTCGGGAACATATTTATCTTGGTCTGGGAAATAGGTGCCAATTGTGTAATACTCAAATCTTGTAACATCTAAGCTCACTTTCAGAACATGTTTCACATCCTTCCCTAGTTCAGAAAAATCCAATCCCTTTTCATGGGATGTTGAAACAGGGAAAAAATCTGGACATTCCCACATGCCTGTGTTAGGGACCTCGTGCAAAGGACGAGCCGTTTTGGTCCATGTCTTTTTATCCTTGCTCTTGAACAAATAGGCCACCCCTGTACTGCGTTTTCTACTTCCTACCAATATATTCCAATACCCATTCGCTTGCCAAGCAGTTTGTAGGGTCACGAAAGGCACTGCAATTGATTTCTTTATCAGCAACCACCATTGGGTTCCCTTCCTTAGGCTTTACCCATTTACGTAGGTTCTTATCTGTTATATCTGCCGGTATGGCGTAGTTTTGAACCTGCTGTCCCTTGGCGTCTGCCCCTGTGTAGTAAATTACTGGATTACCGTCAGGGTAAACGGTGGCTGAACCTGACCAAGTGCCCTTTATGTCAAAGGGTTCTGAAGGAAAGATTGCTGGTTCAAGGGCTTCCCAATTCACCAAATCCATTGAGATAGAATGGGCCCAAACTATGTTGCCCCACACTGACCCTTTGGGATTGTATTGGTAAAACAAATGGTAGGATCCCTTAAAACACATGGGGGCTGTATCATATAAACACATGAATTGTGAGAATAAATTACTTTAGCTCAATTACAGGAAACTGGACTAATATTACTCACCATTTGGATCTACCCTTGGAAATTTTCAGTTTTTTGAACGCCCCCAACGAGAAAGAACCAAAGCAAAGAAAGAAACCAGAAGTCAGTGATGCTAACTCAACATATATCCAAAAAAAAAAAAACATAACAGCATGATAGAATTGATGGTGTCTAAATTCATTTTTAATATATATTTGATGTATTGAAAATGTATTTACGTCTATATATTTCAAATGTTATTTGCTGAAAATCTATTACAGATAAATAATACTAAAGGAAAGGAAAGAAAAGGAAAGGAAAGTAAAGAAATGATTGTATGAATCATGAATATTATCCCTTACTAATAGTTTTATGCCACATCAATAATTTTATTCAGAATCTATAGATTTTTCTTAAAGATGAAAATACTGAAATTTTAGATAAAAATGCTGACGTGGCATAAAACTATTGAAAAAGGAATACAACC
Organism: Gossypium hirsutum; assembly: GCF_007990345.1. NCBI lineage: Eukaryota > Viridiplantae > Streptophyta > Magnoliopsida > Malvales > Malvaceae > Gossypium > Gossypium hirsutum. The sequence continues at coordinate 73,721,713 of NC_053432.1, forward strand.
CTTTTCCAAGGAAAGGACGAATATATTTATTTCTTATTTGGTTGATATATTTATTTTTTATCTGGATATTTAAAATTTATAGAGGAAAGGAAAACAAAGAAAAGGAATTTCAACTCCTTTCATTTGGTTAACCTAAAAGAGAAAAATTTTATCTAAAATTTTCAATTAACCTTTACATAAATAATTAAAAGTTAAGAGAGTAAAATAATTGATTTGGATAAAAAGTTTCATAAAAGAAGAGTTTAGCAATCTAAAACAAAACTAATATTAAAAAAGTTAAGCCAAATAGCTAAAAAAGAATTTGATACGTTTATTTCTTAAATAATTTAAAAATCAAAAGTCTAAAAAATATAAAAAATGATATAAAATACTAAAAATGTTATATTTTTAATAAAAATTAAAAAAAGAGACCTAATAATTCAAAAAATAAAAAAAATAATACAACAAAATAAATTTCAAAAATTAAATGAGTTCGAAAATTAATTTGATACAATAATTTATTAAAAATATTTAAAAAAATCAAAGGGTTTTAAAAATCCAAAAAAAGAATATAATGATAGGGTTGTAGACTTTGAAGACAAGAAATAAAATAAAGACTTAATAATCCAAAAATAAAAAAGAATGATATGCAAAAATAAAGAGCTATGATAAAATAGTCAGACTTTTGTTGATATTAAAAGGATTAAATGATTTGTACATATTAGGGTTGAATGTTGGATCAAATCGAGTTAAATTGAATGAAGAAATTTTAAGTTAATTGAATTGACGAATTTTATTTTATCATCCTAATTTGATTTGATTTTTTTTCAAATCGAGTTAAATGAAATTTAAGTCGACTCAAATCGAGTGATATTGTTCAAGTTAAATTAGAAAATTAAACATGCATGTCAAATTAAAATTTTGTTACAGCATAATTAATTCCATGTTAAAACACATAAATTTGAAAGTATATATATTTAAAAACCTTTTCAAAGCAAAATAATAAAAAAATCAAGATACATTAATTTGATAAACTTGAATAATTAATTAACTTATTTCAGTCTCACAATTATTATTTTAAAATATTTTTAAAATTTTAACCTTCTTTATGTATTCTTATAATTTTTAATTTTTTTAAGAAATATAAAATTAGGATATTTTTATAAATATTTGGAATTTTAAAAATTATTTTGAATTATTTTGTAATTTTTATTGAGACAGAGATGTCAATTTGCTCATTTTCAAAATTGACAGGGATTAAAAGGATATTTACACTAATCTGTTATTCGAATTATAAAATTCAGCTCGACTTGAACTCTAAATTTAAATTATGAGCATTCGAATAACTCAATTTGATTAACTCAACATTTAAATTTTTTATTTTTGATTTTTTCAAATTAAATCGAATTTTACTTACTTCTTATATGGATCTCCTACACAAATGCCATTGAAGTTGATATCCACCCACTTTTAAGATTATGCAACTTTGACAACAAAATCCAAAATTATAATGGGAAAGTAAATTTGTGTCTCCCCCAGACTGCCGAACCCAATTCTTTTTCTTTTCATGGTTCTGGTTAAGTTCTATGTGGATGAGGGGAACCCAAATTTTCTTTATGCTAAAAAAAGAAACGCTGTGTAGTGGGGGAGAAAAGGACATAAAATGCGTACTATGTTTCAGTTTTCCCCCTCAAAATGGAAGTCTTCCTTAATAAGGATTCACCGCGACCATTTTATATGAAGAAGTGATATAAAGTTTGTGTATATACATATATAAGCAGGTAAAGAAAATGACTTTTCAAGCATTTTGTCGTGGTGACACAGCTTAGCTTTGTAATGGCACGCGTGATTCCACCATTATTAAACAACAAAAAGCAAATAAAGTTGGCAGTTGCTAACTAGTTCTTACAAGATACGTCCACCGAGTAATGAGGATTTCATATTAATTAGGGCATGTTTGCTGCCACTACGAAACTATCATTTTGACCTTCACCCTCAGCAAACGTGAAAGTAAAATTCTTTTATATAAGAGATGACATTCAATCAATTTACAAGTTGGAATCTTAGTATTTGAAATCCTTATTTATTTATTTCCGAGCTATGATCTACTACGTAGAGCTACGTGATTCTTAAAGAATTGATGGAGAACGTAGAGGCTGAAAGTGGTAACCTGTTCTATGGAGTTGCCTAACCGTAGATGCAGCTAGAGATTCATATTCAGGATAAATCCTATGAGAAGCTTCCACTCCATTGTTAAAACTGAGTATTGCAATAATAACATTCCATACTATTAAACAAAGACGAAGAGACTTTGAAACTTCCATCACAGTGATTAAAGAGGTAAAGCTACAACTTAATGCTTCATTCTAAATTTGATTTGGTGATTTATAACGTTATGAGAGAGGTCTAAAAACCGGATTGGTTTTCGTCACATTAATTATACCTTCATTGAATGGATTATTATACAAAATTAGATTAAATGTGAATATATATACTCTGTTGCATATGAACTTAAAAGGAGGATGTTGACCAATTATTAAGGGGCATAATGTCTTCCCCAAGAGATTTAGTTATACTTTCTGGAGAATATATTTAAAAAGTTAAATAAATAAATAGTTTTTGAGGCAAATATAAGAAGAGTGGCTGTTCACACAAAAACGAGTGAATGATCATGAAAAAAAATATGAAAAGTGGCATTTAAATGGATGGCATATCCGAGTTTTTGCATAGGAAAAAGTCCTATCTCCTAATAGTGAAGGAGGTGGGTATGTACAAGTGTTGATGCATAGGCTACATTATATCAGGCAATGTAAGAACAAGTATCGTAACATCTTGTACCACACCTAAAGGTAGACTGTGTCTTGTAAAATTGGTAGTTTTGATTAAGGGTACTTTTTTTTTATTCATAAAAATTGGTAGCAAAAATTATTCATAATTCTCAACTCAAATAAATTAATATTTGAGTTTAATAAGAATATTTTGGTGGTAATATATTAATGATGAAAGATAAGTAAATTTTATCAGCTAAGTAATAATATGGGTGTTCAAATGGTTGATTTGATTAAAATCTGAGCTAAACTACTATTAATTGAATTAACTAAAATTTTGAAGCCCTTGACTATTAATCGAACCTATTTTTTAAAAATTTATTAACTGAATTAACTGGAATTAACTGCAATGTTATTTTCTTTGTTCTTAGTTCATAAAATGAATATTTATAAATTCATTAGTTTTTATAATATATTAGACTTATCTATAATATGTGGGGCTCATATATATAATATTATTAATCTTGGTTAACCGATTAATTCGGTTAATTACTTGCTTTTGATTTGAATTAATCGATAACCAAAATAAAAAAAAAATTAATTGACCTCCCATAGAATTAAGTTGGATTGTCAAGTTGATTAACCAAACTAATTCATTTTGGTAAGTTAATTCAGTTTTAATTAAAATTTTCATACCTTTAAGTGATAGTTGAAGATCATGGTTGATGTAATTAAAGTAATTTGTTATGGATACTGTTGGGTATGGGTCCCACTATGTGAGAAACCCATATTTTCTGGCACAAATGTTTTGCCTTCCTTTTTCTTTTGGTTTTGTCAAAAGCCAATTTTTTGGCTTATTAACGGGAGTGGGCAGAAATTTTTTCTGCAGAGAGCTAAAGAAAAATAGAGAGAAAGAGAATAGAAAAAATCAGATTTTCAAGCTTGGTGCAGCAGTGATCAACTCTTCGATCGAAGGTCCATCCGTGGTTCGATTGAGCTGATTTTTGGACAGCAGCTAGGTGATAAGGTGTTCTTGACTTTGTACGGTCGGATTTTTCATCCGAGTCTTGTAGCGTCGGAAATACCCATTTTTCAGCAGCTACGTTTTTGGTGATGTTCTCTCATTTTTCTCTCTTTTGCTAAAGATTACATGTTGTTAGCCTTGTCGGAGTTGAATGCTTGTTGTAGGCTTGATATTGTGATCTTGTAGTTGAACATTTGATGATAGTGGAGCTCTTTATCGGACTCTAAAGTCCCGTGGTTTTTTTTACCCTTGATTTAAAGGGGTTTTCCACGTAAAAATATTGGTGTCTCTATTTATTTTTGTTGTGGTTGCATTAGTTGATTTGTGGTTGATTAAGGTTGCTAGAGAACATATCTTGTGCTATTGTGCTTGCCATAATTTTTACAGGAGTTATAAGGAGAGAAAGAACACCGGTTGTGCTTTCGCTTTGTTTCGGTTGTTCGGTTTCTTCCCAACAAACTGGTACCAGAGCTTGGTTATTGTGTTAGATAATTATGGAAATTAATACGAGCAAGATGATTATGTTGAATGGCACAAATTATCAACTTTGGCGGAATAAAATGAAGGACTTGTTGTTTGTGAAGGCTTTGCATCTTCCGGTCTTTACTACTCAAAAACCCGATTCGAAAAGTGATGAAGAATGGGAATTTGAGCATCAACAAGTGTGTGGCTTTATTCGGCAATTTGTTGAAGAAAATGTTTATAATCACATTGATCAGGAGACACATGCTCGAACATTGTGGGAGAAGCTTGAAAGCTTGTATGCTTCGAGGTCGGGCAATAACAAGTTATTTTTGCTGAAGAAAATGATGGCGCTGAAATATAAAGAAGGAATGTCTATAGCTGACCATGTTAGTGAATTTCAGAGTATGATGAATCAGTTGCTTGGTATGGGTGTCAAATTTGATGACGAGATTTTAGGACTTTGGTTGCTTGCTACTCTACCAGACTCTTGGGAGACCTTTCGAGTCTCACTCATTAATTCTGCCCCACAGGGTATTATTACTTTGGATTTGGCTAAGAGTGGTGTGTTGAATGAAGAGGTTAGAAGAAGATCTCAGGGTTCTACATCACAGTCCGAGGTGTTGGTTATCGAGAACAGGGGGAGAAACAGAGACAAAGATGGAAAGGGTAGAGATAAAAGCCGAAGCAAGTCAAGATCGAGATACAAGAATCTTGAGTGTCATCATTGTGGTAAGAAAGGCCATATCAAGAAATATTGCTTCAAGTGGAAGAAAGAGAACAAAAGTGGTGGTGATAAACACGACCGGAATGACGATGAAAAATCCGAGCGTGTTACTACTGTTACTCGTGAAGATTTGTTAGTTATTTGTGATCAGAATTTGGTCAACCTAGCATGCGACGAGACTAGTTGGGTGATTGATACTGGTGCATCACTTCATGTCACGTCGAGGAAGGAATTCTTCACATCTTATACTCCTGGTGATTTTGGGGTATTGAAGATGGGTAATGATGGTTTGGTTTCGGTTATTGGTATGGGAGATGTTAGCTTGGTAAGTAACAATGGAACAAAGTTAACTCTCAAGGATGTCAGACATGCACCGGATGTCCGTTTGAATTTGATTTCTGCAGGAAAACTTGATGATGAGGGATTCTGTAACACTTTCAGTGAAGGGCAGTGGAAGCTGACTAAAGGCTCCTTGGTTGTGGCTCGAGGAAAGAAGAGCTCAAATTTGTACTTGATGCAAGCTTTGACTTCTCGAGAGACGGTGAATGTGACACTGAATGACAACTCAACTGAGTTGTGGCATAAACGACTCAGTCACATGAGTGAGAAGGGGCTTAGCTGTTTAGCGAAGAAGAATCAACTTTCGGGTTTAAAGAATGCTACACTGAAGAATTGTGCTCATTGTCTAGCAGGAAAGCAGAAAAGAGTTTCATTTAGAAGCCATCCTCCTCATAGGAAATCAGAGTTGCTAGAGTTGGTCCATTCAGATGTTTGTGGTCCGATAAAAGTAAGATCACATGGTGGTGCACTTTACTTTGTGACTTTCATTGATGATTGTTCAAGAAAGCTATGAGTTTACACTTTGAAGTCTAAAAATCAAGTCTTTGAGGTGTTTAAACAGTTTCAAGCATCAGTTGAAAGGGAAATTGAGAAGAAGTTGAAGTGCATTCGTACTGATAATGGTGGCGAGTACACAGGGTCGTTTCATGAGTATTGTCTGCGACAGGGAATCAGACATCAGAGAACACCACCAAAGACTCCACAGTTAAATGGGTTAGCTGAAAGAATGAACCGAACATTGATTGAGAGAGTCAGATGTTTGTTGTCAGATGCAAAGTTACCAAGATCGTTTTGGGCTGAAGCTTTGAATACAGTGACACATGTGATAAATCTGTCTCCTAGTGTTCCTTTGAAAGGTGATGTGCCAGATAGAGTTTGGTTTGGTAAAGACGTGTCATATGATCACCTACGTGTGTTCGGTTGTAAAGCATTTGTTCATGTTCCAAAGGATGAAAGATCCAAGTTGGATGCCAAGGCTCGACAATGCATTTTTATTGGTTATGGTCTAGATGGTGAGTTTGGTTATAGACTCTATGATCCAGTTCAGAAGAAACTCGTGAGAAGCAGAGATGTTGTCTTCATTGAGGATCAGACCATTGATGACATTGATAAGACGGAGAAAGTGGATTCACAAGGTAGTGGTGACTTGATCGATGTGAATCCGGTTCCCCTAGACTCTTCACCAGATCCTATCCAGGATGATGTGCATGGTGATGTTAGTGGTGACCATCAGACTATAGGTGACTTTGATACTCCCATGGATGATGTTGTGAATGATCAACAACAAGCACCTATAGCTCCACCAGCAGTTCCACTTCGAAGGTCTTCCAGAGATCGACGATCTTCTGTCAGGTATTCTCCTGATGAATATGTTCTTTTGACTGACGGGGGAGAACCTGAATGTTATGAAGAGGCTATGGAGAGTGAATGCAAAGATCAGTGGGTTGAAGCGATGAAAGACGAACTTCAATCCTTGCATGAGAACCATACTTTTGAATTGGTGAAACTGCCTAAAGGCAAAAGAGCTTTGAATAATCGGTGGGTTTACAGGTTGAAGCAAGAAGAGAAGTCTTCATCTCCACGATACAAAGCTAGATTGGTCGTTAAGGGTTATACTCAGAAAAAAGGGGTTGATTTTGAAGAAATATTTTCTCCGGTTGTGAAGATGTCCTCTATCAGAACTATACTGAGTTTGGCAGCTTGTTATGACCTAGAGGTTGAACAAATGGATGTGAAAACTGCTTTTCTTCATGGTGACTTGGAAGAAGAGCTTTACATGGAGCAGCCAGAGGGTTTTGTTGCACAAGGGAAAGAGGACTATGTGTGCAGATTGAAGAAGAGCTTGTATGGTTTGAAGCAAGCTCCAAGGCAATGGTACAAGAAGTTTGAGTCTGTTATGGGGGAGCAAGGCTACAAGAAGACTACTTCTGATCATTGTGTGTTTGTTAAGAGATTCTCTGGTGATGATTTTATTATTCTTTTGCTCTATGTTGATGATATGCTTATTGTTGGTCAGAATGCTTCTAGAATTGAGAAGTTGAAACAAGAGTTGAGTAAATCCTTTGCAATGAAGGATTTGGGGCCAGCAAAGCAAATTCTTGGCATAAGACTGACACGTGATAGAAAGGCCAAGAAATTATGGTTATCACAAGAGAGGTACATTGAGAAAGTACTTCAAAGGTTTAGTATGGACAAAGCTAAAGCGGTGAATACTCCCTTTGCTATGCACTTTAGATTGAGTGTTAAGCATAGTCCTTCCACAGAAAAGGAGAAGGAAGAGATGCAGAAAATTCCTTACTCTTCAGCCGTGGGTAGTTTGATGTACGCAATGGTTTGCACGAGACCAGACTTGGCTTATGCCGTTGGTACAGTTAGTCGGTTTCTTTCTAATCCAGGGAGAGAGCATTGGAATGCAGTGAAGTGGATTATGAGATATCTTCGTGGCACTTCCAACATGAAACTTTGTTTCGGCAATGAGAAACCTGTTCTTGTTGGGTATACAGATTCAGACATGGCCGGAGACATTGACTCGAGGAGATCTACTTCAGGTTACTTAATCACTTATGCAGGGGGAGCTGTGGCATGGCAATCGAGACTGCAAAAGTGTGTTGCATTGTCCACCACCGAATCAGAGTTCATTGCAGCAACCGAAGCGTGTAAGGAGATGCTTTGGATGAAGAAGTTTGTGCATGAGCTTGGTTTTACTCAGGAGAAGTATGTCCTGTACTGTGATAGCCAGAGTGCTATTCATCTTGGTAAGAACTCAACTTTTCATGCTAGATCTAAGCATATTGATGTGAGGTACCATTGGATACGAGATGTTCTTGAAGCTAAGCTGTTAGAGCTTGAGAAGATACACACTAATGATAATGGTGCTGATATGTTGACGAAGGCCTTACCAAGAGGAAAGTTTGAAGCATGTTGTTTGACCTCCGGCATGGAGGCATTCCCCACATAGTTGGAGGGGGAGATTTGTTGGGTATGGGTCCCACTATGTGGGAAACCCATATTTTCTGGCACAAATGTTTTGCCTTCCTTTTTCTTTTGGTTTTGTCAAAAGCCAATTTTTTGGCTTATTAACGGGAGTGGGCAGAAATTTTTTCTGCAGAGAGCTAAAGAAAAATAGAGAGAAAGAGAATAGAAAAAATCAGATTTTCAAGCTTGGTGCAGCAGTGATCAACTCTTCGATCGAAGGTCCATCCGTGGTTCGATTGAGCTGATTTTTGGACAGCAGCTAGGTGATAAGGTGTTCTTGACTTTGTACGGTCGGATTTTTCATCCGAGTCTTGTAGCGTCGGAAATACCCATTTTTCAGCAGCTACGTTTTTGGTGATGTTCTCTCATTTTTCTCTCTTTTGCTAAAGATTACATGTTGTTAGCCTTGTCGGAGTTGAATGCTTGTTGTAGGCTTGATATTGTGATCTTGTAGTTGAACATTTGATGATAGTGGAGCTCTTTATCGGACTCTAAAGTCCCGTGGTTTTTTTTTACCCTTGATTTAAAGGGGTTTTCCACGTAAAAATATTGGTGTCTCTATTTATTTTTGTTGTGGTTGCATTAGTTGATTTGTGGTTGATTAAGGTTGCTAGAGAACATATCTTGTGCTATTGTGCTTGCCATAATTTTTACAGGAGTTATAAGGAGAGAAAGAACACCGGTTGTGCTTTCGCTTTGTTTCGGTTGTTCGGTTTCTTCCCAACAGATACTACTAAAGATTTTTGATGATTTAAATAAGTTAAAATATGAAGATTATATGGAGAATAATTTGTGATAATTGAATTCATTTCTTGATAATTTAAAAGATATGAATAATTAACAAATAAATAAAATATTATCCCATTTATCCTTTAGTTGGATGAGGTTATGATGGCTTATAAATAAGTGGCATTACCGTTGGATTGAATGTACAGCGCAATCTAATTCATTTGCAAGGGATATTTTTATGTGCTTCCACTTTCACTTCTGAATGTTTAGTTTATACCTCTAGCAAGGAAGGTGAGTGTTTTTGTAGTGAGTTCATTGAGTAATATAATAGAGAGGTTGCAACGGTTTGTAAGGTAATGGGCTTAAATCTTTTATTGTAATTAAGAATACAGTTGATTCATTTTTGGGTAAGGTCTCATGGATATTTGGTCGAAAATTATTAAACCATTATTTAATAATTTCAATAAAATTATTCCTAATTAAGATTAATATGAAATCCAATCCATATATTATTTTAACCGCATCCTTTATGCATGCACATTGAGTATGTACATACATATCCTTTAATGTTGGAAATTAAGCTTCCGAGGATTGAATTGAAAGAAAAAAAAGGTAATTGAGAGATTTTGGGTTTGAGGATTGATTTGTTGCAGCATTAGCTTAACTGGGTTTGCTAGCTAGTTTGCTGATGATGATATTTGTTAGTCCATTGCAACTTTGAACTTTTTATCTTTTTCAGAAAAGAGATGAAAGATAGAGATTGTCACACCGAGTGTGCGAGAAATTTGTACACACAAATTTCAAATTGAATATTGAATTGACAATTTTGTTGTCGAATTTTATTTATAAACTTTGAAAAGAAGTTACAATCTCTGAATTTCTTTACAAAGAAATCCCCTTAGGTTATTTTTTTATTTTATTTTTTTTATGGATTTTCATTCCAATGGTGCAATTTGCTTTGAGGTTTGTCGAGACTTGATCTTACGGATAAGTTTGGCAAGATGTTTGCTTGAGAGTTTGATTTGACTGGGTTCAAGGGTCTTTAGAGAGAGTTTGAATCCAAGGGTACTCTCCAAGACTTGATCTTGGATGGATGGTTTTGCTTCAACGGTCTTCTTTGAAAATGAGTTTTATCTCTTTTGTGTTGGTGTAACTAGATTGGGGAGAGCTTTGATCCTAGAGTTGTCTAGACTTCAATGACCTTTTAAGCTTGATTTTAAAAAAAATGGGTTTAGCCTATTTTCTATTGGCAAAATCAAATCAATAGGCTACTTTCTTTAGAAGTAGTTGTTGATCGGAAGACAACTTTTCTTTAAAACTAACATGGTGTTTATTAGAATTTCTTCAAGTTCTTCAATTTTTTCCAGAGACTTCTTCAAAGAACTTCAAGACTTTTGAACTTGTGAATGTGTTGAATGATTAGAGGTAACCCCTTTTATAGTACCAATTGTCTAAGTAAAAGAGATTTCTTGTGGAATATAAACTCTTCATTTGAAGTGATCCACAAAGATTAAACTCTTTTATTTATTATTTGTCTCTTATTAATTTAACTAACCAAAGATAAAATAATCATTTAATATTATCACTTAATAATTTAATTTAAATTAGTGATAATAAATATTTTTTATTATCTCTTAATTCGTTTTAAATTAGTTAAATAAAAATAATTATGACACAAATATGATGTCATTATTTTTACCCATGGTAACTTTAACTTGGCTTATGGTTAGTTCGACTTGACACACGACGTCTGTAATTGATCCGAAAAATTCTGCCTATACAATGATTGTAACACCCCTAACCTGAATCCGTCACCAGAACAGGGTTACAGAGCATTACCGGAGTTTATAAATCAAACAGACAGAAAATTCAAACATTTCATAGCATATAGCATTCATATCAAAATCATTCAAATTGTCCCTTATACGAGCCACCGAGGCTCAAAATACTCATTAGAAACAAATCGGGACTAAATCAGAAACTCAGAAAATTTTTCAGAACATTTAATATTTTCAACACTGCAAGGGTCACACGGTCAGGAGATATGCCCGTGTCTCAGGCCGTGTGGGCATTCGCAATAGGGACACATGGCCGTGTCTCAGCCCGTGTGAGTATACTGAATTGGGTCACACGGCCAAGTCACACGCCCGTTTGCTAGGCTGTGTGAGCATACTGACTTACATTCTTAAAAGATACAGGGAACATACGGCCGTGCCACCTGGCCGTGTGTCACACACGTTTGTGATACACGCCCATGTCTCTGCCCGTGTGGACGAAAATAGGCCATTTTACAGGTCATATTTCTCACCCAATTTAGTGTCAACCTACAATCAATATTATACATATTAACAAGCCATAATTAAGCATCCAAAACAAACCAAAATAAGTGGTTAATCTCAACAAATTACATATAGGCCAACATTAAACAAAATACCTATACATGCCATTATAACCAAAATTGAACATTTAAAAATACCGATAGAACCGATGGATAGTGTGATATAACTCCGACAAGCTTCCAACCCAATCGAGTGTCTAATAATCTAAAAAGTAAAGGAAATCAACTACGTAAGCAATGAATGCTGCGTAAGCTCGTATAAACTATAATCATATCAATCCATTTCATTATGAAAGTTACACATCTCAAGAACAATCCAATATCGATACAACAAAATTTATGAAGCTATATTCAAAAACTCACAAGGTGAATAAATTCACATCATCATTATACATATCATCCCTAGCATAGCAGGATTTTAAATAACTTTAAACCTTCCAAATTTCTTTATTCACACTTGTATTTCTTTACTTATCACACCCATTCCATATGCATAACGCACAAGTCTTAAGCATATCATACCACCATAGCCACAAACTAGTTCATGCAAATATAACGCTTTTCAAATTAATCACATAATAAGCCATTTAATAAGAAATTGTATAACTTAAAACTTACCGCTCTTTTATAAGCACAATTATATTTTCATTTGAGCACTTACTATTTCAATGCATTTTATAATTAAATATATTACCATTCAACCAATAGCTTGGCACTTGCCTAAGCATCAAACAACAACACTTGTTAGCGTACTTGAACATATTTCATATAATTTCAACATCAATAACCCTATTGTCTCAACATGTCACACTTGAGTTTATCACTCGTCTCAACTTACATAATTTCCATGTATCAACATATCAAGATATTGATATACATACACATTATAATACATATCATTCTCTTACCATTTCTTCATATACATATATCATCCAAGACAAATCCCGATATTTTGCCTTTCGAAGAACGACTTATGGATTTGAGTACATCGTTAACATAAGCTCGAAAGCTAAACAGAAACCCATAAGGGTTGAACAGAAGCTCGTAAGAGTTGAACAAAAACACAAATGAGTTAAACAAAAGCTCATAAAAGCTGAATAGAAGCTCATAAGAGTTGAAGAGAAGCTCGAAAGACCTAAACCGAAACTCATATGAGTTAAACAGAAGCTCGTGAGAGCTAAATGGAAAGTAAACATGAAAGTTTGCAACAAATGCTGAACCTCGGTTTACTTGAGTAATTGCTGTCATTTTCTTCCAATACTGTAAATTCGCCGAATGCTGAATGTACTCAAATCCCGCGTTCAATCCAAATTGAGTATTAATTTCAATAATATTTTTCCAATAATAATTCAATTCCAACAACAGAACATATATATATATATTACCAATTACCAATTACCAATCACCAATCACCAATTAACATTCACTTTAATCAAAATTATATAGAATATGGTTCATACAAACTTACCTGGTTAAATTGTAGAAATACCAATATTTAGGGACATTTTGGAATTTTTTATTTATTTTTCTCTATTTTTCACTCGACCTTGATCTAAATTAATAATTTCATTCAATATATTAATTTAGACAATAAGACAATTTCATTTCATGCAATTTGGTTTTTTTTACATTTTTACAAAATTACCCCTAAATTTTTACTTTTATTCAATTTAGTTCTTGAGCCTAAAACATGAAAATTAACTAGTCGAATATTCATGGCATTCAATACAACCCATTTTTGCAATAATTTCACAAAAAACCCTTATGTTTATATTATTTCAATAATTTAGTCCCTAATCGAAAAATTCATCAAAAATCACTTAATAAAATCCTTTTAAATAACAATTAATATCATAAATTCATAATTTAATGTAAAAATCTTTAACAGTTTCAAAATCGAAGGTGCAGACTAGTTGGATTTAGTTGCGGCAATCTAAAAAACATAAAAAATATTAAAAACGGAAAGAAAATCACTTACCGATTGGATTTTAAAGCTTGGCCAAACCCTAGCTCTATTTTCATAGAAGCTTTCGGGTGTAATTTTGGGGAAGAAGATGATAACCACACTTTTTTTTCTTATGTTTTTATTTTATTTTAATTTAATCCATCAAATTTCCATATTACTTTTAGTTAATAATTAATTTAAAACACCAAATCCCATATTTGCCCATCACATAAATATATGGCACAATTACCATCAAAGGAGGGTTTAATTTCACAATTGTCCTTCAATTTAATTAAATTCTAACTAAATAAACTTATTTACAATTTAATCTCAAACTTATTAAGACTAAAAGAAGAATTAATCCAAAAGCTCGTGGAATCAATCATAACACCACTGCTTGGAAACTTTGACCATGGTTTGATTACCATTTAAGTCCCTTTTCCTTTATCAATCACCCATTTAGTCAAAAAGTGATTAAATTTTACATCTTTTACAATTTAGTCATTTTTAATCAATTAACTACCGAAACGTTAAAAATTTTCAACGAAACTTTAATACCACCTTAATGCCACTCCGTAAATATTTATAAAAATATTTATGGCTTGGTTTATAGAAACGATGTCTCAATACCTCATTTTTTTAAAACCACTTGACCTAAATTATTATTATAAAACACAAATTATCAATTCAAAAACCTTTTTAAAATCCATATTTGATAATAATATTTACGAGCTTACTAGCTAGATTTAGTGGCCTTGAACTACTATTTTCAACACCACTAAAAATTGGGCTGTTACAATGATTGGTTGGTGATAAAGAATGTGGATTAGTTGAATTTGTTGAGCAAGAGTCGACATTGATTCAATTGGAAAAGGAAAAATAGTTGGAAGTATATGAAGATCCAAGGGTATGCTTATTTGAACGAAAGGGTAAAAGAAAGTAACCTATAGCTTAGGATCGAAAACCATGTCATTAGACAAAAGGCTTGGATACTCTATTGAAGTAACGAGATGCTTATGAAATGGCTCTACTTTATTATTAATAAAAACCTTTATTTATAGAAAAAATAGATAATTATATTTAAAATAGAAATAATATAAAAATAATAATTCAAAGCTAGGATAAAGAAAATAACAAATTTATTTTGCATCCTTTATATCTTAATATTATATTATTACTTATATGGAAAAAATGGATTTATTCCTTATTTTTTATACTCAATTTTAGTATGTTTTCTTAATTTTTTATTTCAATTTTTCTTATGTCACCAAAAATCACAATTTATTCTAAAATATTATTATGGGAAAAAATAAATGGTCAAAACCAATTATTAAGAATAAAATCAAACCAATTAATAATCAAATCAAATTAAATCCTAAAACAAAATTAATAAAGAATAATGTTTTGGAAAGAAAATAAATATTACATTAAATAAAATTTTAAAGTTCTTAAATAAATAAAATAAATATCTTTTTAATTAAAATGACGTTAAAGGTAATAAAGCATTAATTACATTTATCTTTTTATGGAAATTAATTGTATTTTTTAATATATATATATGGAAATTATTTGATCTAGTGTCTTGGGTTAAGGGATTGACAAAAGTCCTATAAATTTATATTAAAAATATTAAATAAATATTTAAAAATAGAAAAATGCTAATTTTTTAAGACTACTTATAAAATTAAAAAAAGTACACTTCCAACATACCAAATACTAACCCATGTATATAATAGTTGTGTAATGATTTTTCAATTAATTAAGTCTTGAATTATATTTATAACTTCTAATTTTTAAGTTTCTAATATTCAACATTTGAATTATATTAATCTCTATGATTTTTATGCATAACATTTTTTTATACAACATCTACTTTTAGGCATAAATTTTCCAAAATTTTAATTTGAAAGAAAATGTATATTTAAATACATTTGAATTCATATTCTTTTAGATATTATAATAACAATAATATAAATTAAACTAAAGGTGAATCGACTTACATAATATATAATAGTTTGGTATATTATTAAAAAGTTGATCACTAAAAATTGGGAAGAAGTGGAAACTCAATTTCTTTGTTCATAAAAAAAAAAACAACAACAATTGGAAAGAATTGAAGCTGTGGAGCCAATAAATAAGTTAAAAGAATTGGTAACATAAATATAATTGAAATTTTTAATATTAGAAGTGTGTTATAATAGTTTTAATCTTCGTTCCATACAAGTTAAGATAATAACTATAATTAATATTTCATCTTTTTAATATCATTTTAATTAAATTATATTTAAAATTATTAGTTAAGAATTATATTTTTTAAATTAAAAATATGTAAAATATAATAAATTACATTTATTATTTATTATAAATAAAACACATGACAATATTTCAAGCCGTTCACACGTCATAATTTTAGACTACACACTTAAAGATTGGTTTTTTTTTTTTTGAAATCCACATAAACATTGTTTCTATTCTTTTATCTTTTTGAAAAGATAATTGATTTTCAAACAACTACAAAATGGGTGAAAAGAAGAAAAAAAATCGAAAGGAGAAAATAAAGAGGGATATGTTTTTAAAATTAATTTTAATTTTTATGATAAAAGAAATTTTTATATCCTTTATTTTATATATTTATTACAATTATATTTTTTTCAATTTTCTAATCGAGTCTATGTCACTTCATTTTGAACATAAAAGTAGTTAAAAATTTTATAATGATTTTTTTTTTCAAGTTATAATAGAATCAATTAAAACAACCAACTTAAGTTTAACTAATTTACTAAAATAATTTAGAGGAGAATCCATACATGCATTTACATAAGCTGTGATTTGAACTTAAAATTTTAAATATCATTTAACCAAAACCTTATTCACAAGTCAAGTTCACATATTAATAGCATTAATTCATCCAATCAAACTATACGAATGCCAAAATAAAAAAAAATAAAAAAAACATAGAATTAAGGATGATTATACCTTTTATTTTTTAAAATTTAAAATGAAAATATTTTAAAAAATTGTCGGCACCACTTTACCCAACAAAATAGTTCAATACTATTATATATGTTTTTATTTTTTATCCATAATTTAAGTGTTTTATTTATAGTTATATTCACAAAGGTAAAATCAAAGTAATATATGAAAAACAATAGATAAGTAATCGAAAAAAAAAATCAAGCAAATTTCATACCTAACATGTGTATATGATAGAATTGGAGACCTTTTGCCTTAACTGACAACGTCTATGATAGTTTGTTGAATAATAGTTTCAGTGTAATTTTGTTTCTAGTTGGAACTTTCAACTTGGTGTAGACTTTAGAGTTAAAATTTTATTTTGCCATTTATAAAAAAAATAAAAAAAATTGTAATTTGCCCCATGACATATTCAAAGAAATTCACTGCTCTCTCTCTATAAATACCAACCCAACTTCGTCCTCCTACAACTAAATTAATTAGTCTATTTTCCTTTGTTTGTTTAGTTTCAATGGCAGTTTCAAAGCTGCTCTCTCTTACCCTATTCATCACTTTCCTTTGCGCCGTTAACAATGGCCGAGTGGAAGCAACTCACGAGATTTATCCACAATTTCAGTCTCTCAGCGCTGTTAGTGTCCACCAACTCCACAGAACTGCCTTCCACTTTCAGCCTCCTAAGAATTGGATCAACGGTACGTTTCTTTCGAACAGTCCTAAGGGTATTTTCTTTTTACTTGTTTACTACTTTGTTTGTCCTTTTAGAGGGCTTATTTTATATTTATATATATATATACATATATTGCTCAAAGATTAGCCGCTTCCTTCATCCGTGGTATGAATATTATTTGTTTGTTGATACATATAGTTAAGTTATTGCATTGACTTGCAGAAAATAGTTGGAGCGCTTAATTTTGTGGTCAACATATCTAGTTTCTCCAGGATCATGCTGTGTTCCATTCCATTTTTTTTTAGTTTTTGTTAGTTTTCAGCCGGTAAAAAAAAAAACACACTTTTAAGGCATGCTGTTTGGGAGTCATGCATGCATGGTTTTGGTTGCTTCGAAGATTAATTTTTCAGGTTGTTTCTTTTCAGGTTCTATGTTACTCAGATTCCTTAAAATATATAAAAGAATTTGAATGGATGGTTGGATTTTTTTCTGGAAGAATCTTTTATTATATATGTATATATATTTTTCTTCTGCAAAGTGATATTATAAAGTATAGTAGGGTCTCAGTGCTTTGAAGATCGTGTAATTGAACCAAACTACTTACTTTCTTAGTGGGGTGGCCAAATTTTGTAATACCCATAAACTGCAGTTATCTTTTTGAGATTTAGTATAAAATTAATGATGGAAGTAACAATTTAATTAGGGATAGTTCTTAAAAAGAACTAATTTAATTAAGAAGTTAATTAATTTAAAACTTCAAAATTAAATTACTATTAAAAACTAAATTAAGATATGATGTCAGTAAAATATGAATAATAATTATATACACGATAGGAGAAGAAAAATAAAACCAACATGACATAATAGGATAATATAAAAATATTACTTTAAATATCAACACATTGGTATGTAACTCAAGATTTAAACCTAGCACTATGAGACATAAGATGATAATAGGACTGATAGAACATAAGACAAAGAAAATTAAAATATGACATGACATGACATCATGAATAAGATAAAATTATATATTAGTAAAGTGTCAAAATTTATATATAAATTAATGGCACAAAAGATGATCTTGATCATTACCTATCTGTCTTTTTTTCTATTCATTTCTTTCTTTCTTTTTTCATCATGCCTTATGGAAAGCTCTAACTATAGTATAGATTTGCATCGTTTAACTTGATCACAAGTCATGAAAAAAAATCTGGGTAATTCTCTATTTTAACCTAATAACAAAGGTATCGTTTGCCTTCCTGCATAAAACAAAGTTCACTAAAAGAAAACAACTCTAATTGATATAAAATATTTCAATTTTGATGCGTTGATGATGAAAATTTGTAATTTATTTTAGATATAATCTTTACATTTTATTATTATTTTAATTAACTTTAATCATTAATATTTTTTAAAAAAGTCAAAACACTTTTATTTAATAGAAATGATGACTAAAATATTAATTTTTTAATAATGTTGGCATGACAACCTATGTAATAATTTATGTATACTTTATGTTGACATGACATTAATTTTTTTATATGTCACGTCAAAAAATAATTAAAAAATAAAAAAATATTAAAAAAATTAATAAGGATTAAATTTTAAAAGATTAATGGTAAGATTTGATTTTTTTAAAATGATAAGGGTTAAATTTAGTTAAAAAAATTGACAAACAATGTAAACATTAAAAGTTAAATTAATCATCGTATCTTCTATTTTAAAGTGTATATATATGTTACAAATAGTATATACATAAGCGAATTAATTGCGTAATAAAAATTAAAGCGAGTAGGATTTAAAAAAGATAGATATGATAGTTAGGTGAGTTAAATTAGTAACATATTAGGTATACTGAATTTGATTAGGTATTAACTATCAATGTCGCTCTACCATTGACATTTGGTCTCTTTTTGTTTCTCGCAAGTGAAATCTGAGTAGACATGATATCCATGTCAATGAAAAGGACTATGCTGAGTAGCAGTGTGACTTTTTGGTATCTATAACATAACATGCAAAACATATATTATGCATATTAATTAAAATTTAAGATCATGTTCTAAAAATTTTATGCAACACACAAATTTGAATTAGTATATATATTTTTTTATAAGCTTGTTTAGAACCTGGGCCATCTGATTCTATTCACAATTCTGACTTCTCTTTTAGCATCATCATATCTTTCTTTGGGTCACCACTGCAATTTCCGAAGCTAAATAGCTTTTGTGCCGTTTTTTGGCAAATGGGAATCTTTTTTGTTGCTGGAACCACTTTCTTGAATCATCTTCTTAATTATGTTGTGGTCCTTAAGCTTATATTTTAGGATATAAATATATTCTGGCCTTTTGGTAATACTAATTGTTAATTGTTATTTTTATGTAATTAATGTGGAATTATATTATTTAAATTGCTAAGTATAATTAATTATTTTTTAATAACTAAAACAATAGAAGAATTCAGCCCATAATTAGAGTTTGGGAAGTGATAATCAACTTTTGACATTTTTTTAGTTAGAAATATCTAATTTATATTATTAAATGTGAATGAGTACGAAATATGTAAATTTATATTACTGGAATATGAATGGAAATTGAATTATTGGAATTATATGGATATTCAGTGTTACAGATATAAAAGTGAAATAGTAAAATATTTTTGTCTTAGATGTTGTGATTGGGATGGATTATAAATTATGAAATTCAAAGCTATAAGTTGTAAGATGTGATATATAAAAAATTATAGTTTGATGACTAACCTCCCACTCGCTTTGTTTTGTGTTGGGCTCTTCAAAAATGGAAATCATCAACAGATCCAAATGGTGAGTTTCACTAACATAATCCTATGAATGTTCCTTTTCCATTGAATGGTGTCCTGGAATAAAGTATTTTGTTGGTTTTGTAGCCCCAATGTACTACAATGGAATATACCATTTTTTCTACCAATATAATCCCAAAGGTGCAGTCTGGGGCAACATTGTGTGGGCTCATTCAGTTTCAAAAGACATGATCAATTGGAAAGCACTTGAACCTGCAATTTATCCTTCACATCGCTTCGATAGAAAGGGAGCTTGGTCTGGCTCTGCCACCATTCTTCCTGGCAATAAACCCGTAATTTTGTACACTGGGGTCGATCCCAATGACAGGCAAGTCCAAAACTCTGCAGTCCCAGCAAATTTATCTGACCCTTATCTACGAAAGTGGATCAAGCCAGCTGGTCTAAACCCAGTTGTCGATCCTGAAGCAGGCGTGAATGCTAGTGCCTTTCGAGACCCAACCACTGCCTGGTGGTTGAGTGGTCACTGGAGAATGGTAGTGGGAAGCAAAAGGAATCACAGAGGGATGGCCTATCTGTATAGAAGTAGAGATTTCATTCATTGGATCAAAGCTAAGCACCCTTTACATTCAGCACCCCGCACAGGAATGTGGGAATGCCCTGATTTTTACCCAATTTTGTTATCTGGTAAACAAGGTTTAGACACTTCTGTGCTGGGAAAACAAGTGAAGCATATTTTGAAAGTGAGCTTGGATGTTACCAGATATGATTACTACACAGTTGGGACATATTTAACTGATGAGGACCGATATGTGCCTGATAATACATCCATCGATGGCTGGGCTGGCCTTAGATATGATTATGGGAATTTTTATGCTTCAAAGACATTTTTTGACCCTGCTAAAAAGAGGAGGATTTTGTGGGGGTGGGTTAATGAATCTGATACCACTTCAGAAGATGTTAGAAAAGGATGGGCAGGAATTCAGGTAGTAAAATAATCTGTTTGTGTATTTACTTAGTACACAACCATGTTAAATTGGATGACTTAACAATTTGTTTTCCTAGGCAATTCCAAGAATAGTGTGGCTCGATCCAAATCAAAGGCAATTGATGCAATGGCCTATTCAAGAGTTGGAGACTCTGAGAGGGACAAATGTTAAAATGAACCATCAAATGCTTAAAACAGGCGATCATATTGAAGTCAAAGGAATTTCTGCTGCTCAGGTTTACTTTAAGAATTGTTTATTTGAGCTGAAGATACAATTTTTTTAAAGTTTTTTAACCGATTAACTCTAATTTACTTGATATTGCTCACAGGCTGATGTTGATGTTACCTTCTATATTCCTAGTTTGGATAAAGTTGAAGCATTTAACCTTGGTTGGAGTTTGACAGATGCCCAACTTCTCTGTGCCAAAAAGGGTTCAAAGGTTCAAGGTGGAATTGGCCCATTTGGGCTCTTAGCTTTAGCTTCCGAAAACCTAGAAGAATATACTCCAGTCTTCTTCAGAATATTCAAAAGTTCACAGAAACATATAGTCCTATTATGCTCTGATGCAAGAAGGTGAATCTTCTATAACTTTTAGTTAAGTATGTCATCAAATTTATAACTTGATTTGAATAAAAAAATTTTGCAGTTCCTCATTGAAGGATGGTCTTTATAAACCATCATTTGCTGGCTTTGTTGATGTAGATTTGACTGATAAGAAGCTTTCACTGAGGAGTCTGGTATGATCAATCTTTAACTACTATTAATTTTTAACTTTGTAGTCCTTACAGTATCTTATATATTTAATCATTGTCCTTTCAGATTGATCATTCTGTAGTGGAAAGCTTCGGAGCTGGAGGAAAAACATGCATCACATCCAGGGTTTATCCTACGTTAGCAGTGCTTGAGAATGCTCATTTGTATGCATTCAACAATGGGACTGAGACAATCATTGTAGAGAATCTTAATGCATGGAGCATGAAAAAGCCTCTAAGGATGAACTGAAAAGGGATTGGATTCATGGGACTGATTATATTGTGAATTAATAAGTTTTGCACGTCAAATTGTGCAAAATATTGGTGAATATTAAGGTTTTAATGTTAAGATTCTACTGCCTAAATAGTTATGTTGGAATTATGGATGGGTCTTTTTGAATTCTATATTTTTAGTTCTTATGGTTATATAAATTGTTGTTGCAAAGAAAAAAAAAATTGATGAGAAAGTCCCATAAGACAGAGGATGAGTTCTAAAGGAAAGATCTGTTAAGATATAAAAAACGATCTTCTCTATTATGTAAATACAGAACATACATACATAGATATTAGACTTCAAAATCCAATTGAAAGAGCAAAGATCAATTGAAATTCAAGGACAAATTAGAGAACCTCTCAAGAGTGCTCACTTTTTTCTCTTACGTTTTATTTGAAAAGCCACTAAAATAGTGGCAAAAAGGGGACCCAACAATACGTCAATAATCCAACCAGACAAAAAACACACACCAAAAGTCATCTAATACAAACACAGAACTCAGTTAATATAGGAAGAACCAGAAAACCTCAATTCAAGATACCGACAGAATAAAAAGACGCATAACAGGAAATATATCACCCATCTAAAGACATAACTAGCACACACCAAGACACCGGATTTGAGAACAGTTCACCACGAAACCCAAAATAGATTTCTTCTATAGCGTATCTGTCATTCCATTTGCCACGTTGACAAAACACACTTATTTACTATTGACGATGTTACTATCAATTTAATTAAATGTCTCCCAGAGTTTCCAAGGGAGAGATGGAGCACACCGATTCACTGCCACGATTGAGTTTGGTACAATAATAAGTGGAACCAAATTATTCCATTCAGTCCTTCCATAAATATCCAATGTTGTCTTGATGACCAGTACCTTTGCCACGTTAGAATTGATTATACCCAAGGGGCTAGAAAACAATGCTAAAATGTCACCAGTTGAATTTCTTAAGACTCCCCCATATCCCCTAGACCCAGCTTACCTGTTGGTGTTTTTGGCAAGAGAGACAAGAACATAAAAAAAAAAAGTAAACTCACACACTTAGCTAATGGAATAAACTGTTATATAGCTCTCATACAACTTCATTCCAAAAAAGTTACATTATATATATTATATGTTCAACAAGTAATCAACTAATCCAACTAATATCTTGGAAACGTAAAACAAAACTTATACACAAATTGATTAGGAGAAATCAATACCTAAATCATCAAGTCATTACTAACTCTGTTTGTTTTCAACAAGATAACAAACAGACTAAACAAAAAACAACAATTTTTGCATTTTTGAACTCAGCTCGCACTTCATTCTGCAGCTCGCCAAATCCCATAACAGCTTGCACTAGACATTTTGCGAGGTAGTTCGCACATCAATCGCAACTTGGTTAAGCTCGCATCTTTGCTAAGCTCACAACTTTGGATGAGTTCACAGATTTGGATGAGTTCGTAGATTTGGATGAGTTCGTAACTGTGTGATCTGTGTTCGCCATTGCATGGATGGCCACTTCGCAACACTCCTACATGGCCATAATGCAGCGAATTCCAATATCATGTCTTAACCTCTCAAACTGCATCTTTTCAAGAGGTTTTGTCAGAATATCAGCAAGATGGTCTTCTGAACTGCAATGAACCAGTTTCACCTTATTTGATTGCTCAACTTCTCTTACAAAGTGATATTTTATCTTGAAGTGCTTTGTCTTGCCATGGAAGAGAAGGTTCTTTGCAATTGCAACAACAAATTGGTTGCTACAATATATTTCTGTTGCTTCCCCTTGCATTAGATTCAAATCAGATATCAATTTTCTTATCCAATGTGCTTGACTTACAGCTGCTGTAGCTGCAATGTACTCAGCTTCAGCAATTGGTTGTGCAACAGTCTCTTGCTTCTTGGAACTCCAACTGAACATCCTTGATCTCAAAGTGAAGAAGTACCCTAAAGTGCTCTTCATATCTTCAACAGAAGCCCAATCACTGTCTGTGTAACCAATCAACTTCAACTCATTTACCTTCATAAACTAGACTCCATAACTTAGGGTTCCCTTGAAATTCCTCAGAACTCTCTTTACTGCTTTAAAATGAACTAGATTGTAAAAATGCATGTATCTTGATAACAGGCTAATAACAAATATGATGTCAGGCCTTGATGTTGTCAAATAAAGCAAACATCCTATAAGGCTCCGATAGTTGCCTTCATCAACCTTTTCAAAATCACTCTAACTATTGAGTTCTTCTCCTTGTGCAATAGGTATGCCTGCTGGCTTGCAGTTTTTCATGCAAAACTTGTTTAAGATCTTCAAAGCAAAAATCTTTTGGATTATGAAGATTCCTTGTTGTGACTAAAACACTTCCAGACCAAGGAAATAGGTTATGTCTCCAGATGCACGCAGATGTATCATGCTTAAATAGGTTTCTCAGTATTCACATTTCAGATGCGAAATTAATACTTCTAACATTCTATAGATATTACACAGTCAATGTAAATATCACATATTTCACATACGGAAGTCGTTCAAAACACATTAAAGACCCTATGAAGTAGCTAACCTCGAAGTGTACATCAAACACGGCTCTAGCTAGTTTTTAAAGAAAATAGGCCAACATGTCCGTGTGGCACACATCCATATGACATCAACCATAGGTTTTTTTACTTTTACCTCACACCTTATTAGAATATGATGATATGACACACTTTCAAACCCTAAAATTAGGGTTCAAAATGAACTAATAAACAACGATATACGAAATCCAATGATTAATTCAGCTACAAACGCCATTCGGCCTTAATCACAAAGAATCAGTCCCTGCAAGGCATTCAATCACTTACCTCGATCGAAACAACCATTCCTAAGGCTCAGTAATCACTGGAGAAGAGATTTGCACCTCTCGATTCTCACCTAACAAAAGCACAAGGAAATTTAACCCAACAGAAAATATTCACAACCGCTAAACGATAATTCGCATTCAACCATCCTAACCACACGAATAGATTTTACTTACACCAGAATTTTGATACTGCAACGAAGAAACTTCCAAACACCCAAGACTCAAACCAAAATCAGTGTATTAACAACAGCACCAGACCCGAATACAAAATCCGAGCGGCGTAATCATCAAAACAACGATTGTAGAAAGATAAAACAAAAGGTAAGAGAAAAAGAAAAGAGAAGAAAATTTTGAAAAGAAAGAAAAAAAAAGTTTAACGTGAAAATAGAAATGAAAATCCGAACGATTGTAGAAAGATAAAAACAAAAGGTAGGTGAATAAAGAAAAGAGAAGAAAATTTTGAGAAGAAAAGTCTAACGTGAAAATAGGAATGAAAAGGAGTGGGCAGAGTGAGAGAGATTTTTTGGGATAATTTTAGAAATTATTTTTTTAAAAAACCATCCATATTCCACTAAATCCTACCCTATCAAATTTTTAAGAAATTAAATTTAACTCAAATTCTTATCACATGGACAGAGACAAAGTAAAAATAGTTTCAAAAACCATATGTTCTAAGTAAAAGATTGGGATTAAAATAACAAAAAAATTCAAAAGAATAGGTTTAAACACAAAACTTCTGAAAATATATTTAATGCTTAATTAAATCAATTTACTTTAATATAACTCTTACAATTTTTATTTAAAAAACTATCTCAATTTTTTAAATATAACTGAACAATATAGCATAATATTTAAGCGGTTGGTGACATGCATGCATGACTTCCACCTTATTTCTGTTAGCCCTCAATTCTATATATGGAATGGCAAAAATGAGAATTCTATATATGGAACTCATCTTTCCTTCCAGATTAAATATAATTCCTTATTTTGAAATCTAAATTAGGTGTAATGTTGAAATCTAAAAATTATAGATAGATTTGTATCCATATATGTATTAGCTATTACATTTTCTCTAATTTTTTTTTTTAATTTCAGACATTTTCACACTTTTAAATAAATTTTTATTGTTTGTATCTCTATTTGTTAAAAATTTAGTTCGAAATTCTTATAGATTTATTTATTCATCTAAAATTCGTCATAGGTTATCATATATATTAATGTGTCAGCATGAAAATTTCATCCAAATTTCCTTCAATTTTAATGAAACAAAAACACAAGTTTTGTTTGTGAAAAAGTTGAGGTATTTAAGTCATAAATAAAAATCTATGCCCCGGTCAATAAGTCGCTAACGTTCTTATATATGTATAACACCTACAGCCTAAATTTGACTATTAAATTACATGTAAATTTAAATTAGTATGCTATGAAAAGTTTTCGATATTTACACTAAAATTCATCTCAAATTATAGAATATCCATTAATTTCTGTAATTTATGATTTGTCAAATATATTTTAGTAATTACATGGAAAATAATATATTAAATACGAATATTTTTTATTAATGTAAATTTATATTTAAATTAGAATTTTTTTTATTCATACACGATAAATTTTATAATTGTAAAATGAAGCACACAACAATATTCATAATAAAAACTAGCTTATTTTAAAATAAACTCTTAATTACGTAAACACTAATCCCCGTTTGGTATAGCGGATATAATAAAGGTATGATATTCATAATGAATAATACATGTTTAATTCAACTATTGATATTTTTTTGCTATGAATTAAATAAGCAAAGAATACCGCAATTAAATAACGGTCAATCTCCCATTCATTTATGATAACATAGTTTTATCTTTAAAAGACCGACCGATCAATTTACTTTACAAATATGATAATATCATTTTGTCTTTTAAAAATTGACCGATCAATCAATTTAATTTTCAAATATAATAATATAATTTTATCTTTAAAAACAGATAAATTTTATTCTTAAACATAATATTGCTTCTTACCCATAGATAAATAATTATTTTAAAGTTAATGTTGAGGGGAAATCCAAATGGTGATTTATATTTCCATGATTTACAAAGATTTACCAACCGCCATTTATATTTAGAATCTTGACAATTGGATTTCGTTACCTATTATGCATATGCCTTTGTGTTGTTCGAGTCTCCAAATGATTTTGCCTTGAAACTCCCCATTCTGCCTTGTACTCACTCACTATATAAAGGCCTCATTCGCCACTCGTTTCAAGCAACCCAATTCTTTCCTTCACCCTCTGTTAGAAACAGTTTGAGAGCAAGAGAGAGAGAGCACTAGTTGACAAGCAATCAGAAACTGTTAAGCTTGCAAAACTAGCGATAGAAATGACAGGAAAGAAAGTTAAGCTTGCTTGGATAGAAAATAGCAGTGCCCGAAAAGCAAGCCTGAGGAAAAGGAGGCAAGGGCTGGTGAAGAAAGTGACGGAGCTGACCACTCTATGTGGTGTAGAAGGTGGCATTGTAATATACACTAAAAACGAAGAGGAGCCAATAGTGTGGCTGTCACGTGAAGAGGTGGAACGACTGCTACGGAGGTTCAACGAAATTCCCGAGGTAGAACGCATGAAGAAATCGATGAACTTGGAGACCTACTACAAAGAGATGATTTCCAAGTCGCAAGACCAACTCAGGAAGGAAACCAGGAAAACCAAGGAAATGGAGGTGGATCAGCTCATGCTTCAATGCGAACAAGGCAAGAAGCTAGATGACTTTAGCGTTAATGAACTCGATGACATAAAGTGGTATATGGAAACAATGAGGACAGACATGGGGAAACTTCAGGAATTTTATGAAAAATTTCCTCCTCCATCTGTTGGTCCCACTCAAGGAGATGTTCCTTTACCACCACCACCACCACCACCCCAAGGCCGTGCACCTGCAGTCGGTCAAACTATTGGCATTGCTGATGCAGGTGTTGGAGACAAAGACACCTTTGAGGACTTTCCCTGGGAGGATCCGTTAAACGCCAATACTAACACCAATTATATTAGAGGTGAAGCTAGCAGGAGGGAGATGGGCTTAACATATCATGATCCCTTTGCTGCTGCTACCGGATCATCACTTGGCGGCGCTGGTAGCTCAAGTCTCCGTCAGCCAAGGCCCTCACATGGTGGCAACTCAAGTATTGCACCTGAGCCGGGGCTGACAAGATTCTCTTACGGCGGCAGCTCAAGTGCTGCTATAGAACCGAGGCCGCCAATGGCTCCATTTGGTTATGATAGCTCCTCAAGTGTTGGTACTGCTAACCCGGAACTACCCCCATTTGAGCCTCTTAGCGACGATCTGCTTAAAGGAGACAGTCTTGGGCCTTTCGACAATGATATGGGGCCGGGACATTTCCCGTTGGGACCACTGGAAAGCAGTTCTCCTGCAAGTGATTTTCGAGGGAACCCTTTAAGGTTTTTTGGTGGTGGAAGCAGCAGCCATGGCGTCGAAGGCAATCGTGAAACCGGACAATTTGATGACAAAAACTAGCCCACCAACTTTTCGCCATGAAATAAAGTTTCCTTAGTGTCATGTTGATTTATCCACAATAAGTCGTCATATGGTAAACGTTTGAGTCACTGAATATGGCCTAAATTCCTAGTGTTTCGTTATTCTATGTCATTTCATGGTCAAGTAGTTATATTGTTGCGAATCAATTGTTATGTGCTAATAAAATATAATGTTTTTCTCAACGTATAAAGGAAGAGCAGTTAAAGTGAAATTAAAATATCAATCACCTTATTGATTAATTGATTGGTAATTCCACATAATAGCTACATATTTAAAAAAAAAAAAAGGACTCCATAAACGAAAGCCTACCTAGATTATAAACGGATAGTTATTTATGAAAACTTGTAAAATGGCTATTCAATTATTTAATTTTATCTTTTTTAGTTATTAGTAGGTTAACAGTCATAACTTTTTAAATCGACATACTAGCAATTTTAACCTTCAATATTTATAAATTTTGTCAATTTAATCGTGATTTTAAAAAAATCTACTCCTCGACATTTACACTTTATGTAATTTGAAAAAAAAAATTTGGTGTATTTTTGCTTTTCTTTGTGACCCTTTCAACTAAAACTAAAAAAAAATTAACTAATTTTAATCGAAAATATACAAAAAAATCTAAACACAAGATTAATTTTTTTTTTTTAGAATCAATAATAAATTGACATAATTTATAAACGTTGAGGGTTAAAGTTATTATTATGTCAAATTTAAAAGTTGTCACAGTTAGCCATATAGTGATAAAAAAAGGTGAAAACTATATAGTTAAAATTTATAATTTTTATATTTTTTATTGTGCATGATAAATTTCACAACTGTAAAATGAAGCACACAATTATATTTATAAATTCATTTAGTCATGAAGTTATTCCACTATAGTATCGTGATTAAGCTCTCCCTAATGACATATCATTACGAAAGCAACTCGATCAGTGCCCATCGAATGACCTTGTAATAAGTGTGTTACCCTCGTAGGATATCCTTAACCTCTTTGGGATAAATTCGCTCTCTCAATATGATCCTATTTTATCCCATGGTAATTATTACATCTTCCTTCATGGAAAGTCAATTATTATAAAATAGTAATGAAGTCATTCATCATAGATATGAACGACCCGTGACCATGTTTACTTCATCACAAATATGAATACTCTTGATTATTATAAATTTAAATTTAAATTAGTAGTTTTATACTTTTTATTCGTACACGATAAATTTCACAATTATAAAATGAAGCACACAATGATATTTATAATAGAGACAAGCTTATTTTAGGAACAAGCTCTTAATTATATAAACAGTAATACCCGTTTAGTACAACGGATGTAAAAAAGGTGTGATATTCATGGTGCATAATACATGTTTGATTCAACTATTGATTTTTTTGTTATTAATTAAATAAACAAAGAGTATCGCAATTAAATAACGATCAATCCCCCTTTCATTTATGATAACATAATTTTATTTTTAAAAGACCGGCCAATTTACTTTACAAATATGATAATATCATTTTGTCTCTTAAAGATTATCTGACCAATCAATTTACTTTATAAATATGATTGTCTTTTAAAAATTAGTCAATCGGTAAATTTACTTTTAAAATATATATGATAATATGATGTTGTCTTTAAAAATCCACACATCTATGAATCTCCTTTTTCTAAGTTTATTATGAGAATTAAGCAAATAAATTTGATTTTTAAACACAATATCGTTTCTTACCACCATAGATAAATAGTTGTTTTTAAGATTAACGTTGAGGAGAAATCCAAATGGTGATTTATATTGCCATAATTAACAAAGATTTAAATTTATATTTAGAATCTTGATAAGTGGATTTTATTAATATTTTTTATATTAAAAAAAATATAAACATCACATATATAAAAAAGATAATTATATATTTGCATACATGACTTCTACCTTATTTCAGTTAGCCCTCAATTCTATATATATATGGGAATGACAAAAAAATAAGAATTCTATATATGGGAACTTAACTTTCCTTCCAAATTAAATATAATTCCTTATTTTGAAATCTAAATTAGATATAATGTTGGATATATGTTTAAGATGTAAAAATTATAGATACATTTGTATCCATATATGTATTATTTATTACATTTTACTCTAAATTTTATTAAAACTCAAGACATTTTCACACTTGTAAATAAATTTTTATTCTTTATATCTCTATTTGTTAAAAGTTTGGTTGGAAACACTTATAAATTTATTTATTTATCTAAAATTCAAATATAAGTTATCATATATATCAATGTGTGGCATGAACATTTCATCCAAATTTCCTTCAATTTTAATGAAACAACAAAAACACAAGTTTTGCTTGTGAAAAAAGTTGAGGTATTTAAGTCATAAATAAAAATCTACGCCACGGTCAATAAGCGAACGTTCTTTTTATGTATATATAACATCTACAGCCTCTTAGCGATGATCTGCTTAAAGGCGACAATCTTGGGCCTTTCGACAATGATATGGGGCCGGGACATTTCCCGTTGGGACCACTGGAAAGCAGTTCTCCTGCAAGTGATTTTGGAGGGAACCCTTTTGAGGTATTTTGGTGGTGGAAGCAGCAGCCATGGCGCCGCAGGCAATCGTGAAACCGGACTATTTGATGACAAAAACTAGCCCACCAACTTTTCGCCATGAAATAAAATTGTTGATTCATCCACAATAAGTCCATTTGGTAAACGTTTGACTCACTGAATACGGCCTAAATTCTTAGTGTTTCGTTTTTCTATGCCATTTCGTGGTCAAGTAGTTATATTGTTGCGAGTCAATTATTATGTAAAATATAGTGTTTTTCTCAACATATAAGGGAAGAGTGGTCAAACTTCGTTGCTGGTAATTTAACCATCAAGATTCAAACTTTATTAACGTAATTCTCTCACTTTATGTAAAAATTAAATGTTCCTTTTAAATTTTTTATTTACTGAGCATATGAATCAAACTGAAATTAAAATATCAATCACCTCACTGATTTAATTGTAAAGCTTACATGAATTTTAAATTCACTTGTTATTTCACATTATAGCTACATGTCTTAAAACAAAAACTCCATAAACAAAAGCTTATGAGAATTATACTATCTACAAACAATTAAGAAAAAAAACGTAATCTATTAGTAATCACCTAACTATTAGTAATTATTTTTTTATCATCAAACTATAAAAAGTTACAAATTGATTACTCAATTATACAATTTTATCTTTTTCAACCACTCGCAGGCTAACAATGACAAATTTTCAAATCAACATCATAACAACTTTAAGACCTAGCATTCATACATTTTATCAATTTGATCTTAATTCTAAAAATTCTACCCTCAACATTTACACATTGTATAATTTTATTTTATTTATATATATGTGTAATTTTGTTTTTATTTGTAACATTTAATCAAAAATTTAAAAAAAAATGCAAACATTACTAGCAATTAGATAAGTACCAAGAAAATACAAGGGTTTAGGTACCATGGTGAACGTTATTATTGCAAAGAAATGGATTAAGGGAGGTTTTGGGAGTTTCAGTTGGAGGAACGAGGAAAGCCAAAATCAATATACTGATTATGATTACTATTTTTTATTATTTAGCTTAATTATCACACTAAGGTTGACTTTTCTCATTTTTCTTGATTTATTACATCTGCTAATTTGATATGCTATGTCCCTTTCTGTTCTTAATTTACAATTTTATCTAAGATTATTTTCAGATAGTATTCTCATCTTAATGAAGTTTACCATAGTTGGTATGAATTTAGAATTTAAATCTATAAAAATTTGATTTTCACACTAACATTTTTAAATAATATTTCTAAAACTAGCATTACTTAAAATTTCCACCTCCTTATCAAAATTCCAAGACAAAACACATAAGATTGTCCAAAAATACATTGGAACATCAAATCCAGAACCCACAAACAAAATCTCAACAAAATAATATAATAGCAAAAGAACTCAATGGAAATATTTTCCTGGTCTGACATTCAATTTCTTTTAAAGCAGACAGGATAACACCAGCCAGTGTCTACTTGATCTTCTTCTTCGGCCTCAACTGCAACAAGGGAAAGGCATTTTTATTTACTTAATTCAATCTGCAACAAAAAGATAATAGAACCTGCGAGAATACAAACCTGATTGCTGTGACCACACTTCTTCTTGCGGCAGTTCACGGCTCTTGGATGCAGACGAGCATAACACCTAGCAACGCACATTCTCAATTATCAAATAACTTCCACGCACATGCGTCTTTTAAGATAACATGCAATGGGCAGACTACTTATTAGTTCCTTCACTTTGATCTTAAAAATTCTCATTACTCAGAAGAAATCGATCTTGGGATTTCTCAAGCTACATAAGCACGAAACAGAGCATTGATTATCATGTACCACACTAGAAAATCAACTGCCAAGTAAAGTTTAGACCAGTTGACAATGTTGAGAATGGAAATTTGAATTTTGGGAACTAAGATGCCCTCCTTTTCATTCTTTAGCTAAAAAGAGGGTTCAACTTGTAGTCCCATTTATGGTACTACAAAATAGTAAATTGAGATTAATTTATCGCATTCTGAGGATTATGCCATTCATGAAAATCAACAGCCATGAAAAAGTAGCTCAGCTGACAAAGTAGAAAAATGGTTACAATCACTATTAGGAGCTCGTATGACCTCTATCCCATTTCACATCAACAGTAGAGGCTAAGTCAGGTCCCCCTTAGGCCTTAGCAGAATACTAAAAGATGCATACAAAATAAAACAAAGAAAAGTAGCTTACTTGCGGCAAATCATCTTGTCTTGGTTGTATTTGCGAGCCAAAGCCATCAAAGAAGGCTCAATAATTCCACCTCTCAACCTCAGAACAAGATGAAGTGTTGATTCTACGTCGAAAAAAAATAAGAGCCAGAGTCTTTTAAGTATATTAATTAAATAAAAAATGTAGAAAATATCTTCTAATACTCAATAGAGAAACCTTTCTGGATGTTGTAGTCAGCCAAGGTACGGCCATCTTCGAGCTGTTTTCCGGCGAAGATGAGACGTTGTTGGTCCGGTGGGATTCCTGTGTTCGTTAGCTCATAAAAGAATATCAGTTTAAATCAAATTTAAGAAGTTATGATACAGAGAAATACAAAATTGTAGAAGTAAAAAAGACCTTCTTTGTCTTGGATCTCGGCTTTGACGTTGTCAATGGTATCGCTGCTCTCGACCTCGAGAGTTATAGTCTTGCCGGTTAGGGTTTTCACGAATATCTGCATCTTTTCCTCCCTCTCTCTCTTCCTTCACAAGGACAATGAGCGGCTAAAACATTCAGAGGATTTTATACTCATTTTCTAGGGTTTTTGTTGTTGTTGGATGTGAGATGGTATTAGGGCTTTTTCCTCTTTGAGCCCGAAAGAGGAAAAGAAATAAGGTTTTATCTAAAGTAGACAAGCCGAGTGGGCCGTGGATGAACCCAATAGCACAGATAGGATAGGGGCCTGGATAGATGTCCTTACTGGAATATGGAGGATGGGCTATATCAACAGCCAATGAGAAAGAGGAGGTTGATGCTTTTGACTCCCGCAAGTAATGCACGTGTATCATTTACCCGATCAAGGGAGGAATCAGTTGGATATTACTTTGATTTTGAGCTATACAGGAATGAGATGACCCTAATGACAACAATATTATAGTATCTATTCCTACAGTACAATATCAGCATTTGTAAGGGATCCTTACATCTCTTTTTGTCTTGCCTTCATGCTAATCAAAATAGTTTACTTTGTTCAATTTATAAACTCCGTACGTCGTCAAAAGTCAGTGTTTAACCATACACGGATCACCAACATAATCTAAATCAAAATATCCAACCCCATCTTGAGTATCTTCCTGCTCAAAAAATTAATCCAATATCCATTCTATTTTGGATATATTGCAAAATTCATTTCATAACTTGTCAATGATCCTTTCCTAAATCATGCATATACCTACTCACGACCCCAATTGCTAGTGAAATGTCAGGTGCTGTACAAACCATAGCATACATTAAGCTACCGACAACATTTTCATAAAGTATCTTTGGCATTTATTCTCATTCTGCGTCATTCTTTGGCAACATAGGGGCATTAGGCTTAAAATGTGCAACAAGAGGAGTGCTAATAGGTTTTGACTTTTCATTCATGCCAAAACACTTTAGCAATTTTTTCAGATATTGTTTTTAAGTCAAACAAAGCCTCTTCAAGGTTCTATCTCGAGTTATCTCCAAGCCATAATCTTTTTTGCTTCTCCTAGACCTTTGATCTCAAACTTATGTTTCAACCGTGTCTTTAGCTTCTCAATTTCTATTTGACTTTTGGAAGCTAGCAACATATCATCAACATAAAGAAGAAGATACATGATAGAACCATCTTGAAGCTTACGAAAATACACACAATGATCATATTTTCTTCTTGTGTACTTTTCTTTTGTCATAAACTTGTCAAATCATTTATACCACTACCTCGGAGATTACTTTAAGTTGTAAACGTTTTTTCAAGTTTACACACTGATTTTTCTTTTCCAGCAATCTTGAATCCTTCTAGATAAGTCATGTACATTTCCTCTTTCCAATCTCTATATAAAATGTAACGTCCCTTAACCCTATACTGTCGTCGAAACAGGGTTACAAAACATTACCAGTCAGTACAGTCCAATTTCAGTCATTAATTACAATAAATATTCATACTCATCCTAGTTTTAAGATGTCGTCCCTTTAATGGGCCCTCGCGGTCCAATATGGACAGTAAATTCAATTTGGAACTAATTTAGAATCAATACGAATTTTTTTTTATATTTCAAAATTCATACTATATACCGTTGCCAACCATAATTTACTTAGTTCATCAATACTTTTACAACTTAAATGACTCTCATTAAACATCCTAGGTACATACCATTATCAATACTCAACATACTTTACCTCATTGAATTCGGGATCGGCCTGGAATGCTGATTCGACAGTCTAGCCTTAACTTAACCTGCGCACGGAAACAAATCGTACGCTGAGTATACACTCAGTGGTATTTCTATAATCCGAACACTTGATAATATAACAATTAAACTTAAAATCACAATAACAAATATAACTATTCATTTATTTATTTTATAGATAAGTTTCATTTACTTACCATAAAAATTCTATACAAGCCATATAACAAACACAACAACATATTTGCTCAATTCTTTTCATTTGCTTACCGTATAAATTCTTTACAATATATTCACAATTCATTTGTATTCACACTTTACTTCTTAACAATATACCATTTTAATTCATTCTAACATCAATCATCATCCATTTGAACTTCACTCATTTCATGAACCTTTTGGTTCATGTTTTCAATCTCATATCTCAATTTCAATTCTCAATTCAATTTCTCATTTCATTCCAATAACTCAATCAATCAAATTCACCCGATTTATCTTTTCACTTATTTACCCCTATTAATAAGACTCGGACTCTGATAGATACGTGGATTCCTCCCAAACACACTAGAATATCCAACCCAAACACACCAGAATATCCAACCCAAACACACCCGGAATATTATAAATCCTCCATAACACACCAGTATATCATATCCTCCCAAACACACCAATAAGGCATTAAATGCCTCTTCAGATAAACCGAAGTATATAATAACAGAAACATCTTCTCGGCCGAACTACAAATCTCCTTATCACATCATAAATCCAATGGCATGCCATTTGTATCCAATCTGGTCCGATACTGTTAATAGGGTATTCGATTCACTTTCTCAATTTAATAAATCTTTCATCAATATACCATTCTAATAATCACATATATTCACACATTTTCATAATTTCATATATTTTCATTCAATTCAACAAATATATTTCAATTATTCACATTAATTCATAATTCAATACAACTCAATTCACTTTTCAATATCAAGTATTCAATTATCACAAATCTCATATATTCATATCAATTCCCTCATATTCCAATCAATATAATTTTTCAATATAACATTCATTCAATATTCAAATTTTTACATAAATCATATATATAATATATATTTCAATCAATATAAATTCAATCAAAATGATTTCAATCAATATAAATTTGATAAATTCATCACATACCAAAATCAATCCATTTCGATTGTAAAACATCATAATTCTAACACTAACAATTGTCATATGTATATAAATATAACAAATAATGACTGAGTTCGGATTATAGAAATACAAACCATAATTTTCGAGCTAACTCCCGTCGACTTTGTCTTGTCCTTCCTTAGCCGAGATTTTTGGTACCACATTGACTACGAAATTAATACAATTCATAATCATTAATACATTACTAATTTATATCTTGAGTTACAGAATTCTAAATTAAGATCCGTTAATTTTTCTTGAAACTAGACTCACAAATATTCTTACCATAAAATTTTCAGAATTTTTGGTTTAGCCATTAAGTACAGTTTATTCTTTAAATTCACCCCTATTCTGCTATCTGACAGTTTCGACCCTTCTTCACTAAAAGTTAATTATCTCACAGTACAGAACTCGGATAATATTCCCGTTGATTTCTCCTAAAAATAGACTCATTAGGGATTCTAAAAATATAACTTTAACCCTCTAATTATTTTTCTCCAAATTTTGGTGATTTTCCAAATTCAGAACAGGGGAACCCGAATTCATTCTAACCTTGTCTCACAAAATTCATTATATCTCATAATTTACAACTCAATTGCTTAAACCGTTTCTTTTATAAGAAACTAGACTCAATAAAATTTAATTCCATATTTTATTCATCCTCCAATTCAATTTCTACAATTTTTGGTGATTTTTCAAACTTAAACTACTGCTGCTGTCCAAAATAGTCTTAGTGCAAAATGTTGATTTTCTACTTTTAATTTCAATTTAATCCTAACTAAATTCACTTACTTTTCTATTTTAATTCATACTTTATTTCTACTAAATTTTTAACCAAAATTAGACATAATTATCTATTTTTCATCATAAAACCATAATTTCAAAATTCTTTCAATTTAGTCCTTAAAGCATAAAACTTATGAATCACTTTACAATTAATCCTTATTTCATTTCTAACTTGAATTTCTATCAATTTAGCCTTTAATTCATCATTTTACTCAACATGAACAATATTTATAAATCTAATAACTTTCAAAATATCAACTTAATTTCATCAAAACTTTGTTCTAAAGCTTTTAAAACATCAAAATTAAGTAAAAAAGGCTAAATTGACATACCTATTAAAGTTTAAAGCTTCAAAACCTTGATTTTCCCTTTTCTCCCTTTCTTTCTTTCTTTCCTTTCTTTCTCCCCTGTTCTTCTTTGTTTCGTTAGCTTTGTTTTTCTTTTTCATTTCTTTATATTTCATTTATTTCTTTATTTTATTTCTTTATTTTATTATTAAACTATTATAATATTTATTATTTATACATGTTATATTTATTAATACACATGTATTAATTTTTCACCTTACACTTGTCATAACTTTTATTTATTTAATTAATTAATATAAAATAATATTAATATAATATATTTTAATTATTATTATTTTACTTATATAATAAGTAAATACACATGTATAATACATGTGTACCATTTATATTTGTACACATTTAACTTATTTTAACCATACATTTGTCACCCCTTTTTGACTTATTTCTTATTTAGTCCCTTCACTTTTCTTTATTCTATAATTAAACTTTCACACTTAATTCAATTTAATCATTTCCACTAATTACTCTTAATTAAGCTAAATTTACTTAATTAAAGTCTAATTAACCATTCAATTGACTTCGTAAATATTTTAATAAATATTTACGAATCTATTTTTTTAGAAATGGAGACCCGAAAATTCACTTTCCCGATAACCGTAAAATTTGGGTCATTACAATTCTCCCCCCCTTTAATGAATTTCGTCCTCGAATTTTACCTGAAAAGAGGTAGGGGTATAAAAGTCTCACTATTTCTTTCGGTTCCCATATTGCTTCATCAGTATTGTAACTTCACATTGCAATCTAGTATCTCAATCGGTTCTTCTTCTTCATACAATGAATCAATTTAAATTTCAATATCCCTTGTCAAGCTAACATATAAGAGATTTGACCTACATTTTCTAAGCATCACAAATTTTGTGTAGCTTCGGAGGTGAAACCAATCAATTCATTACCGACTAACTCTTTCTATAATTTCAGGTACCCAAGCAGAACGAGAATCTGACCTCTCTTTTTCAATCTCTTCCACTCTTATTCAATTTCACAAATCAAACAGCCTTGTATTTTTATTTTCTCACCATATTCAATCAGATACTGTGAAGTTTTACATTTCAACATATAGAGCTTCATGCAGTGCGGTAAACTATTATTACATACCTCAAACTTCTTATATTTGTTCTAGAGTCAGAATATAAACCACGTATTTCAATCAGAAATAATAAAAATTACCATATCATGAATCTAACGATCTCAAAAACCCATATTTCAGACAGTTATTAAGTAAGAAATTTATTCATACCAGAACAAAATATGCAGACTTCACCATACCTTTGATGATCATTCAAATATCATCTATTTATAGTGAGAGATAAGAGAATACTTATTGAATTAGTATAATACATATGATATTTATTTAATAAAAAACTAGTCTTTTAGTTTAACTAAAAGAAAAGAAAAGGGACAACCCTAATATCTCATATGTGGGGAGTTTGGGTCTCTCCTGTATTGGGGCCAATTACATGTTTTTCTATTTCTGAAATAAATATCTATTTCCTAGAATAAATATTATTATAAATTAATTTAATAAAATAAAATATTTTTTCAATTAAATAATTTTCTCAACCCAACTCTAATGTTGTTAAAATTATAACAACTTTACCGTAAAAGACTTTATGAGAAAATATATTTAATTTCCATATTCAGCGAATTCACCATGACTAATTAACTTAATTTCATTTCGAACTCCAATTATTTAATTAAATAATAATTTAAAAATTTTAAATTAATCCTCAAGTCGTTTCTATACTAATTGAGAAAACGCCTTCATTTCCGAACGTAACTCATTTATCTAACTTTATCATTTCCATCATTTTTTTCCATTTAATTCTTTATGCAGTTCATTTATGATTTTAACAAGCTAGCGGAGGGACAAATTGAACATATATAATTAGGGCACAAATGATATATAATTAAGTTCAAACTTTCCGTCTATTAATTATAAACTTATTTAGTCATGAAGTCATTCCATTATAGTATCATGACTGATCTCTCCTAATTACATACCATTATGAAAGCAACTCAATCAGTGTTCATCCAATGACTTTGTCATAAGTGTGTTACTATAACGACCCGATTTTAGATGGTGTAAAAAAATGATTTTGAAACCCCATTTCCGTAAATTATAAATAGCAAACTTTAGTGGATGGAAAAATGAACACGTAATCTTCATCCCCAAATTGTACACCATTAAAGTAAACAAAAGAGAAGAAAAACTTTAAACACCCAAGCAACATTTGACCACCAATTTTCAAAGGTAACTAAGTTAAATTTTTATAAAAGTTGAATCATGTAAGTTTGATCTAGCTAGCTCATATGTTAATTTGTTCAATTAGTTGATATTTAGCAAGTTTTAATTATAGTGAAATTGATGATTTTGAGCTTAATTTGAAGAAACTAATAGTTAATAAGCTTATATTGTGAAAATGACTAAATTAGAGACCGATTTAAACTAGTTGATGACTTTGTGACATTAGGGACTAAATTAGATAATTTAAAAAATATCATGAAATTTTATTATAAGCAGGAAGTATAAGGTCTCTAATGGAATAATGTGAAATCAGATTTTGATTCGATATTGGATATTGAAAAATACAAATATCTCAGATATAAGGACTAAAATGAATAAAATGTAAAATATGTTTGCTATGATTTTAATCTGATTAGGATGTGAATTGACATCGTTTTATAATTGCAATATCAAAAGTAGTTAAAGATGATATCGGGTGGTCGTGAGAGAAAGGAAAGATAAGAGTCGTAGACGACTGACAAATTCAGTTTGTATTTTCATGATTCGAGTTCAATACATAAATACATATACATATGCATAGATACATATATGTGATTGTTGCAAGTCTACCTATTGAGATAAGCGTATTATTGTTTCATAACTCAGTTTATACATCATGATATTGAATGTCGAGAATGGATTGAATTGCATATATATTAGAAACAAGCATGATATGAATTGGTCAATGATATGTGTTGTGAATTAATGGTGAAACAATATGAGAGCATGATATGTGAATTGGTTTATAAAATGTAATTGGATCATCGATACCCTGTTAAATGTCTGGGCAAAGTCGAATATAGTTGACATTTCATAAGATTAAATTGTGTATGGGATTATACTTTGGTTATATTTTGGTGATGCACTATGTGTCAGTATGATATGATAGTGCTAAGTGCAGATTACTTCTGTCTTTTCAATAATGCACTATGTGCCAATATGATTTGATAGCACTAAGCGAAGATTACTTCAGACTTTCTGATGATGCACAAAGGTACTAAATTGTTCTGTTGGTTGGATGGTTTGTGTATTCATCTTGAGTTTGAGTTTGGTTAATAGGGATTATAAAACATAAACTTGATGACTGATATTAAATTAAATAATTATATGAATAGTGTTGGACCTGGGGCCCTGAATGTAGTATATTTGTTTTTAAACTTGTAATTTTTCGAACAGATTAGTTAATAAAACAAATTCATTGAGTACATTTATATACTTTGTATGATTGACTTCATGTGGTTTTTTGAACGCAAAGCAAAGTAGAAGAAAATGTTGATTATTGGTTGTCTAATGTTTAAACTATATTAAATGGTGTTACGTGGTCGGATTGTAATACAGAAAGACATATTATATTAGTAGACAAATCTAAACATGTCATTAGTCTAATCAGAAATGTGCAAACCACTTGAAAGATTAATATGTCGTCTATCAAGTCCAATTGAAGAGATGCTTTGTCTTGGGCATCGGAGCGGATGATTCCCAGAAGATAAATACATAGATATGATTAACTGGACTAATAGTACATCAAACTGAACCTAAGAAAAATATATCTTGAATCTGTTTAAGGATTTTTCACTTGTGACATTTATAGTGTGGCATACCTAAATCCTGAGTGGATGGTGTATTGGGTGTATGGCATCTACAGTATGTAGCATCATCCATAATAGTGAAATTCATAGTTCGAGACAAGGGTAAATGATATCATCTCTTTAGCATTACATGGTTGATGAAAAGTAAATGTGGTCACAGGTCGTTCGTCTTTATGATGAATGATTTTATTATTATTTGATAGTAATTGACTTTTGATTAAGGAAGATGTAATGGTTACCATGAGATAATAGGATCATATTGGGAGAATGAATATTATTCTAGATAGATTAAAGATATCCTATGAGGGTAACATACTTATGACAAGATCATTGGACGAACACTAATCGAGTTACTTTCGTAATGGTATGACATTGGGGAAAACTCAATCAAGATACTATAGTGGAATGACTTCGTGACGAAATAAGTTTATAATTAATAGGCGAAAAGATGAAACTTAATTATAAATTAATTAAGCTTGAATTGTATATATCCAATCGGTCTCTCTACTAGCTTGTTGAAACTGAAAAGGAATTGCATTTTGAATTAAATGAACAAAAATGAATAGAAATGGTGAAAATGGAGAAATGAGAAATCATTTAGAAATAATTATGGTTTCTCCAAAATGAAAATAAAAATAGAAAAATGAAATCATTTGGAAATGAATATGGTTTTTCCAAAATGAAAATGAAAATGATCTAAAAAATGAATTTATGTTTTTCGAATTAAATGAAGTTCAAAAATAAAAATAAACCATTTGTTCATAGTGAACCGTTGAACAAAGAAATATTAAATATATTTTTTCATAAATTCCTTTATGGTAAAGTCGTTATGATTTTAACGGAATTAGAATTATGTTGAGAAAATTATTTAATTGGAAATATATTAAATTTTATTTTGGGAAATAGAAAAATAAAAAACAAATATCTGGTTGGATCGAATTATAAAGAATTAGGTTAAAAGCCCGGGAAGTACTTGTAATTAGATCTGATATAGGAAAGACTTGAAAGCCCCTCATGTTTAACAAGAGTTCATTTTTAATCCAATACTTATAATTATAGTTAGACTAGGAGTTCATTTTTCTAGTCGAAATAAGCTTCTACAATTTAACAAGAGTTCTACCTTCTCTCCCTATAAATATATGACACCGATAGGGCTATTAACACAACTTTCAGATATCGTTATTTTGCCCGCAAATAGAGAAACTTTTATTCTTTAAGAATTAAATATATTTTCCGAAATAACAATTCTGCAGGTTTCTATTTGAGAAGGGATTTTTTTTTCAAACTAAAGAAAAGAAAATTATTTCTGGTTCTGTGTTTGGTTCGATTCGTTCGAGCACACACTTGGTACGAGAATAGCGAAGAAGATCATTTGGTTGAAAGCTAGGAATGACAAGGATCTGTCTATCCAAAAACACATGTGCAAATTCGGTCTAGTGTTTATTGCTATAAATATCACAAACCGGGTCTATTTTTAAAATTTTTATTTTCAGTTGTGCAAGAAAATCATTTTTGAACCATATTTTTTCCAAAAATGGTACAATATATGTATGTATATAAAATGTATCAAATGACAACATGTGAAAGATCATACAAACCATTTTAAATAAGCCTTGAGGGCCGATATGGTAATAAAATGAATCTATAGATTCGAGAAACAACGAGATAATGAAATGAATAGGTAGTATGAAATGAAATGGAGATGGATATGGATATGTTATGTGGTTATAATACATGGCTTGAAATGTGTGTAAAAACTTGGTTAAATGGATTAGTACAGAAATTTGATTCTTGAGACTTAAATGGTTAAATTAGATCATGTGTTGTTGTATACTTAACATGATAATGTTGTTGCTTTATTATCTTGAATCATGAAAGTATCAGTGAGCTTTATCACTCAGTGTATGGTTTGTTTATTCAGTGTGTAGGTATTAGTAGATCTCAAAGGCTTAAGGAGTAATCCAGATCCAAACCACAACCTTCAACATAGTAATGTTTGTATAGTTCCTTTATATTTTGAAATATGACATGTACCTAAGGTTAAATAAGTTTTATAATGTAAATGGTCATTTCGAAATCTTGGATCGGTAAATGTTAATTTGAGGTTAACCATATGAGTTGTTAAAGTAAAATGGTTGTATTATGAAAATGAACATATATGAGTTGAGATGTGGTGTATTGTCAATCTGGTATATTGAATAGCAATGTTAGTTAAATGTTGACATGTGAATAGTGTGAAGGATATATGATGATGTTTAAATGGTGGAAATAGACCAATAGTCACTTGATTAGGTTGTTGTGAATTGGTGTTTAATGGTTGTTTTGAAAATAATGGGTCACTTCGCACGTGCACATAAACACAAAAATAAAAATTGTAAAAACTATTTTAAAGTTTTGTTTTAACTACAAATATACATTGTCAGTTGTAATATTTGTAGTGTCAATGGGATACTCGAGTATCCCAAAGTTCGAACCCAAAGGATTGACAAGTGGGTAAATACATTTATTAAGTTAATTACAAGTTAAGCAATTACTGGTCTAATCGAGTCAGAAATTATTAGTGCAAGTCCAAATAAAATTGTTTATAAACTAAAATTAAACTATTAATTAAACTAACTAAGC
This sequence comes from Gossypium hirsutum, assembly GCF_007990345.1. Taxonomy (NCBI): domain Eukaryota; kingdom Viridiplantae; phylum Streptophyta; class Magnoliopsida; order Malvales; family Malvaceae; genus Gossypium; species Gossypium hirsutum. The sequence continues at coordinate 73,765,601 of NC_053432.1, forward strand.
TAAACTTTATTCCTAATATTTTAGATAATGTAAATGATTAAACGATGGTCGATTTATTAGTTGAGTGCCAATTAAACTAATGAACCTATACTAGTTATATTGGTTGTCACTCTTAGTTAGGAATCTCCTCTTAGTCTCATCCTAGACTAAAAGATATCACCTAAGATTACCTCTCAATCTCACCTAGGCATATAGATTACTTTTCGTTCTCACTACTTGACATGATTATATCGAACTATCTAAAGATAAACTCTCCTCTCAATCTCGTTTATCTAGGTATTTCACTAGAGGCATCAATTCTAACATATTAAGCATTTCTGTATAATCTAACAACTAATCAATCAAAAATAGACATTGACTTAACTTAAGCTAACAAACAATCAATCAACCAACCATCTAACAAATTTAGCACATACTGAAACTCAAATTCCTAACAAGCATTTTATCAAACATATTGTAAGCATAAGATGAAAACAAAGGGTTCAAGAAAATGCTCATTCAATTTATGAATTTTCATTGATGCTCAAGAGTTTATCCATCATTGTTTACAAAATCTTTAACAATAAAGAAGAAAGTAAATAACAAAATTAAAATCTAACCTAAAAAGAAAAGAAAGAACCTAAACTAAAAATAAAAAGAAAAATAAAAGAAAAAAAACTTAACCCTAACCTAAAACCGAGGGAAAAGATGACAAAAAAACTTAAGCAAAAGAGTTCCCTTTTCATTCAACCAAGACTAACTTTATATGGTTGATTTCAACCCTAATTTTTAGACAAAATGCCTCTAAACACCTAATTTTGATTGGTGTAGATGTTGGACAAAAACTTTCCAAGCACCTTATAGAGAAATATGGCATAATGTTTAATTTTAACACATAGGGTGGTTGGTTAGATGCATGCATGGTTTCCATCTGATTTTGGTTAACCGTCAATTCTATACGTGGAAATGGTCAAAATAAGAATTCTATATATGGAAATAGTCACAATAAGAATTTTATATATGGGAACTCGACTTTCCTTTCAAATATAATATTAAATATAATTCTTTATTTTGAAATCTAAATTAGATGTAATGTTAGATACATATTTAAGATGTCAAAATTATAAATATATTTTGTATCTATATATTTGTTACATTTGATTCTAAATTTTATTAAAATTTAAGACTTTTTCTCACAGGTAAATAAAATTTTATTATTTGCATCTCCATTTTTTAAAAGTTTTGTTTCGAAATTTTATAAATTTATTTATTTACCTAAAATTCGAATAGAAGTTACCATATATATCATTGTGTCGCATGAAAATTTCATCCAAATTTCCTTCAATTTTAATGAAATAATAACGAAATATTTGATGGATTTCTAAAACACAAATTTTGTTTGTGAAAAAAGTTGAGGTATTTAGGTCATAAATAAAAATCTACACCACGGTCAATAACTAGCTAACGTTCTATTATTTATATATATTATTTTTATTATAATTTCTACAGGTGAAGCTAGAACAATCTTTTAGATGGCTGAATGAAATTTTAATTTTTTATAGTCTGTATCTTTATAATTTTTAAAGAATTAAATCGAATTTTTATAATTTTAAGGGGGTAAAGTACAATTTTACCTTTACTAGTTTAAAATTTTTAAAAAATTTAAAGGCTTAAATAACAATTTTACATTTTAAGAGGGGTTGAGGTCCATGCCAGCCCCCTCTAAATTAGTCACAGTATACACGTATATATATAACATCTATAGTCCAAAATTGACTATTAAATTACATTTAAAATTAAATTAATATGCTATGAAAAGTTTTTGATATATTACACTAAAATTCATCACAGAAAACTGATGATTTCTCTAATTTATGATTTGTGGAATATATTTTAAGAGTTACTATATGTATACTTTTGATTATTATAAATCTAAATTTAAATTAGTAATTTTTATATTTTTTATTCCTAGACGATAAATTTCATAATTGTAAAGTGAAACACACAATATTATTATAAGAATCAGGTAAATAAATTTAATTTTTAAACACAATATTATTTCTTTACCATCATGAATAAATAGATGTTTTAAGGTTAACCAAATCCAAATGGTGAATTATATTGCCATAATTAACAAAGATTACCATCATTTATATACAAAATCTTTGACAAGTGGATTTCGTTACCTATTATGGATATGCCTTAGTGTTCTTTGAGTCTCCAAATGATTTAGCCTTGAAACTCCCCATTTTGCCTTGTACTCACTCACTATATAAAGGCCTTATTCGCCACTCGTTTCAAGCAACCCAATTCTTTCCTTTACCCTCCGTTAGAAACAGTTGGAGACCAAGAGAGAGAGAGCACTAGTTGGCAAACAATCAGAAACTGTTAAGTTGCAAAACTAGCAATAGCAATGACAAGAAAGAAGGTTAAGCTTGCTTGGATAGAAAATAGCAGTGCCCGAAAAGCAAGCCTGGGGAAAAGGAGGCAAGGGCTGGTGAAGAAAGTGACGGAGCTGACCACTTTATGTGGTGTAGAAGGTGGCATTGTAATATACAGTCGAAACGAAGAGGAGCCAATAGTGTGGCTGTCACGTGAAGAGGTGGAACGACTGCTACGGAAGTTCAATGAAGTTCCCGAGGTAGAACGCATGAAGAGATCGATGAACTTGGAGACCTACTACAAAGAGATGATTTCCAAGTCGCAAGACAAACTCAGGAAGCAAAACAGGAAAAACAAGGAAATGAAGGTGGGGCAGCTCATGCTTCAAGTCGAACAAGGCAAGATGCCAGATGACTTTAACGTTAATGAACTGCATGACATGATTTGGTATGGGGAAACAATGAGGGCAGACATAAGGAAACTTATGGAATTTTATGAACAATTTCCTTCTTCATCTGTTGGTCTCACTCAAGGAGATGCTCCTTTACCACCACCACCACCCCAAGGCCGTGCACCTGCAGTCGGTCAAACTATTGGCATTGCTAATGCAGGTGTTGGAGACAAAGACACCTCTGAGTATTTTCCCAGGGAGGATCGGTTAAACTCCAATACTAACACCAATTATATTAGAGGTGAAGCTAGCAGCAGCATACGGAGGGAGATGGGCTTAACATATCATAACCTCTTTGCTGCTGCTACCGGGGATCACTTGAAGTTGCCAGGATCATCTCTTGGCGGCGTTGGCAACTCAAGTCTCCAGCAGCCAAGACCCTCTCATGGTGGCAGCTCAAGAACTGCACCTGAGCCGGGGCTGACAGGATTCTCTTACGGCGGCAGCTCGAGTGCTGCTATAGAACCGAGGTCGTCAATGCCTCCATTTGGTTATGATAGCTCCTCAAGTGTTCGTACTGCTAACCCGGAACTGCCACCATTTGAGCCTCTTAGAGACGATCTGCTTAAAGGCGACAATATTGGGCCTTTCGACAATGATATGGGACCGGGACATTACCCGTTAGGACCACTGGAAAGCAGTTCTCCTGCAAGTGATTTTGGAGGGAACCCTTCAAGGTTTTTTGGTGGTGAAAGCAGCAGCCATGGCGCCGCAGGCAGTCGTGAAACTGGACCATTTGATGACAAAAACTAATCCACCACCTTTTCGCCATAAAATAAAGTTTCTTTTGTGTCTTGTTGATTTATCAGCAATAAGTCGCGATATTGGTAAAGTCACAGAGTATTGCCTAAATTGTTAGTGTTTCTTTCTGTCTATTTTTCTAATTTAGTAGTTAAATTTTTGCGAGATAATTATTATGATCTAATAAAAAAATAGTGTTTTTCTGAAACGTATAAAAGAAGAGTGGTTAAAGTTGTTTATTGACACTTTTAATGATCGATGTTCAAATTTTATTAATGTAATTCCCTAATTGCTTTGTAACCAAAAAGAAAAGTATATGTTGTTGCCTTTAGTTCTTTATTGAAAGAGCATATAAATACTTTTAAAGTAAAGTGAAATTAAAATATCACTCACGTCATTTAATTGTAAAGTTACGGGAATTTTAAATTGAACGATCATATTTTAAAAAAAATAAACTCCATAGCTTACGTGGATTATAAATTGATTGCTCATTCCATACTATAGCTGCATCATAAAAAATCTCCACAAGCAATTAAGAAAAAGTACAAACTATTTTAGTCATTCAATTATTAAAAATTATAAAATAATTATTCAATTATTCAATTTTGTTTTTTTAGTCACAAGTAGCTAGTAGGCTAACGGTGATAGCTTTTCAAATCGACATAATAACAATTGTAACCCTCAACATTTATACTGTCGAAACCCCTTTTTTATTTTGAAAACAATGGGATCGTCTTTTTGGAACCGAGTGTGGAGTTGCCACCAATATTTTGATTTAGGTGTGATTGGACCACCTATAAAATGCTTTGTTTAACCAAAAAAAAATTTGGTTTAGGTAAAAAATAAAAATAAAAAAACGGGTTCGAGAGTCGGTTACGTATGAGGAAGGGTTAGCACCCTCATTACGCCCAAAAATTGGTACCAAATTGATTTGATGCTGTCCTTGAAAAATTTAAAAGAAAAGATTTTCCGAAGTATATAAAAAATGTTTGAATAGCTCAAATTGGAGATCAAAAATCTTTCGTTCCAAAGATATGCGATTTCATACCCAGTACGATTGGATACGATCCCTTATACCTTTAAGATGCGATCAATTTTCGACTTTTGAAAAATTAAAAATTATAAAAGAGGTTATCCAAATATTTGGTTCTCCGGGAAGGTCATACCCAGTACGATTGAGCACGACTTTCCCAAATTCCCCAAACACTAGATATTGCCTTATTTCAAAATTTTGAACAACAAAAACTTAGAAATTCGCTTAAAAACATGTTTATTCATTTTAAAATTGATGAAATATTTAATGCATTGTAAAAAAAACATATGAAACAATATACTCAAAATACAATAAACCTTATCTAACAATCATTCTAGGTATATATAAGTTGACACATTTGCATAAAACTTGGGATATACATTTATAATATAAAATAATATACAAAGTCAATTTATGAAACCTTTATATACAAATAAACATTGGGTATAATTATTGAAAAAAATAAAATTAATAATGTAAGAAAAATGAAGTAAATATATAAGTTATATAAGTAACAAAATATACATATGAAAAAAACATAAGGATAATATGAAATATAATAAATTATATGATTTAAAAGAGTTCTTAAAAATATTATACACATAAATAATTCTAAAAGAGGATATATGTACATAAAAAAATATTTACATAAAGTTATATGAAAATAATAACATATACCATAGTAAAAGTAATTGAAAATATGCCATATACGTGTAAAAATGTTAGAAATAATTATATGTCAAAATAACTTTTAATTAAAATATGAATTATAAGGTTAACTCAGTTTTATTATAAATTATATACATAATAAAAAAACAATTAATCACAAATTTATTAAAATCTATATATATAAAGATTCAAAGCTTTAATAATAGATGCAAATTAAATATAAATACAAAATATATGTTTAATAATAATTTAAATAATTCAAAATATGTGAGATTTTCCTTTTGAATAAGAAAGATATGTGAATAAATCTAAAAAAATTATATGTATAAAAATATTTATGTTTAAAGATATATTTAAATTATACGTATAGAACATGTGATTTCATTTTAGAAAACAAATACATATATATCATGTGGACCAAAAAATAGTTAAATATATGCATAATAATTTAATGTTAATAATATTCATGGATCATAAATCCAATTATTATGATGTATATACATGTATAATAACACATAAAACATTACATAAAATAATATACAACAATATGGAAATTCAAGTACCCCAAATTACAACAAATAAGTAACCAACAATACAAATAATACCATTAATATTAACATTACAAATAATATAAACAGAAATAAATAAAAATGAAAACAAAACAAGAATGAATATACAACATTAATAAAAAGACTGAAAATATATAAGTGAATAAACCCAAATTTATAACATAAATCTAATAAAATACTTAATCAAAATCAAAGTAAAATAAAAAGAAAATTTACAAAATAAGTAAAACTATTAAAGGAGACACATATATAACACACATGAATTTACAGGGATCAATATTGAAATAATCCCTGATCTTGAAACATTGTGTTGAAATATGGACTAAAATATAAAAGTATTTCAAATTTTAGGGAAAGAAAATAAAGTAAATTAAATGCAGATGGGAGCAGATTGCGCCGCAGTACAAGGAGGAGGGACCTGCCGCGCAAATGAACCATTCTAGGCGCAAAGGCACCAATTCGGGGCTCCAAGCGGGTTAACACGCGGACCTTGTCCCCCCTTATGCGACATCGTTTAGTTTTGGCTGCTACACTCCCCCTTTTTAATCGTTTTTTAACCTAAACTTAACTCCTTCCCCTTTTTGAAGTAAATCATGCTATCAGCCCCTTTATTTTAGGGTTTCCTTTAGCCTACCGCCTCCAACAATAGAATTTCCAGAATCCAGAAACCATTTTTGCAGCCTCAAGATTACCCCTCATACTTCGATCTCAGCGAAGCAAAGAAGAACCCGTAGCAAATTTTGAAAAAGTAAGGTCCCCTTTCATTTCTTTTTTATTTTAAAATACAATATCGAAAGATTGAGGAAAAATGAAAAGATTCAACGAAAAAAAAACTAAAAGCCAGTAAAAAAAATTGAAAATCACCTTCATAAACTTGCTTTCGAAAATCTTTTTTCAGAATTTAGTGTGCATATGTAGATGTATATTCTCTGTGTGTCAAAAATCTGGAGTACAAGACGAGGCTTTTTATAGCCTAGATTTACAGAATAAAGGAAAAAAAAAAATCTTATTTTCATCGCTGTCATCTTCTGTAAATTCTGTTATCACTCTTCTTGTGTATTCTTTGCAGGAACGGCTGTACGGAGGAACCTGGTGACGTGGAGGCTGAGCGCAAGGGTCTCTCGTGTGTGAGACCAACCCTGGTGCCGTTCTAGCTTGTTCCAGAATCTTCTGGCATTCACCAGAGGCTGAAACCATTTTTGGGCCTCGATTTTGGGCTACATTTAGGGATAGAATTGGGTTTTAAAATTTGTTGGGTTATGAATTATTTTGGTACATGTAAAGGAACATTATTGGGCTATTTAGTCTCTAGTTTTTATTTATTTATTTGGGTTTATTATTTGCAAATAAATTAATTGGGCCCGGGCAAAATTGGTTGACTACAACTGTCCCTCTTTGCTTATTGACGTGTAACGGGAGTAGAGCAAAGACTTCAAAAGAACCGATTTGGCTCGGTCTTGTTAACTTTCAGCTTTTTTGGTGCTTCTCTTTTCCAAACACCTTTAAGATGAGGTTGATAGATTAAATCTACTCCATTGTCGATACATGAAGATAAGATTTACCATTTTCAATCGGCTCCACTGCCACTTTATAGAGATAAGATCTTCAATCTTTAATATGCTCCCTTGTATTTGCGGAGATCTGCTTCACTGCAAACTTAAGGGGATAAAATCTTCAATTCTCAGTCTGCTTCCTTGCTACCTCAAGAAGATAAGACTCATTCTTCAACCTGCTCTCTTGCTACCTCAGAGTGATGAGGTTCGTGGTAAAATTTACTCCATGCCAATACATGGAAATAAGATTTATTATCTGCGAAAATTTGTTTCGCTACAACTTTAGGGAAATAAAATCTTCAATTCTTAGTCTGCTTCCTTGCTACCTCGAGAAGATAAGACTCATTCTTCAACCTGCTCTCCTGCTACTTCAGAGAGATAAGGCTTAGTAGTAAAATCTGCTCAATTGCTGAAACATGAAGATAAAATTCACCATTTGCGAAGATCTGCTCCGCTGCAACTTCAGGGAGATAAAATCTTCAATTCTTAGTATGCTTCCTTGCTACCTCAGGAAGATAAGACTCATTCTTCAACCCGCTTTCTTGCTACTTCAGAGAGATAAGGCTTGGTAGTAAAATCTGCTCCATTGCCGATACATGGAGATAAGATTCACCATTTGTGAATATCTGCTCCGCTACAACTTTAGGGAGATAAAATCTTCAATTCTCAGTCTACTTCCTTTGCTACCTTAGGAAGATAAGACTCATTCTTCAACCTGCTCTTCTGCTACTTCAGAGAGATAAGGCTTGGTAGTAAAATTTACTCCATTGCCAATACATGGGGATAAGATTCACCATCTGCAAAGATCTACTCCCTGCAACTTCAGGGAGATAAAATCTTCAATCTTTACCAATATTGCTACATTGCCCTCCGGGGAACCTATCCTGTAGACTCCATTTTATATGCACATGCTTATGCCAAATAATTAGGATCCTATGATCGAAATGAATCAAGTGCTCCTAACTAAATGTGATGCTTATGTCAAATAATTAGAGTGCTATGATCGAAATTAATCAAATACTCCTAACTAAATGATATATGTAGAAATGAAGATGATTCCATTTTAACAATTTGGGGCATCGTCACCCATTGTTCATTAATATGCCGTTACTGACACCTTTGCTCAACCATCATCTTGACAGAGTATCCCAAAGAAAAACCTATCATGTCTGGCGAGCTTGCCCCATTGTAATTCCCACGTCCCTTCTAATATTTTTTTTGAGACAAAACTTTGCAACTCATGGTTGAATTTTCCTCTTATCAATTTGCTAACTCACTCCTCAGGTGTTGTAGCCAAATGTGCATTTTTATTCTTTGTATGAATACAAAATGTCATTTCTTTTTCCTCGAGAAAATACTATCATCATTTGAATAGAGACCTCAAAAAGGCGATTTATCCAAATTTATCCTTGAACTTGGGCTTATTCTAAACAATTATCTCACTTCAGATTCTTGCATTATCTAGAAACTCCTAGAGTAATATGCAAAACTTCTATTGTGAAAACATCACTAGTTCATTCATCATTATGTCAATGCAACATGCTTGCAATCAAATCGTGGTCATGAACAAGAATGGAAATTAATCTTGAATTCAAAGTAAATTATCAAAAAGAACAACAATGGCCATTAATTTGGGAATGTATATCTTGAAAAAAAAAAGGATAAAGATGACCACTTTACTGAAAATGAATATCAAGTACCCTTGTTATCGCAACCTGAGCTTCTCTGTACAAACTTCTTGAAGACCAACTCAAACTCAACATGTGTTTAAGAGATCAGAAGTACTTTGTCAATGTCCCAAGATGCAACATATTCCCTTCATGGTTAATTTAAGTATATCAAGTTCACAGCCTCCTCACTTTGGATCCGTATCTGAGCTGCCCTTTTCGAGTTTTCAACTCAAATCCCCTTTGGTCACAAGGCACCCTTTACGGGTTTTCACCTTGACCTCTCCTTTTTCTCTTTTTCTTTATTTTTTAATATTGGGTCTTAAAGCACCCTTTGCGGGTTTTCACTTTGGCCTTTTTCATTTTTATTTGGGTCTCAAAGTGCCCTTTACGGGTTTTCACTTTAGCCTCCTTTTTTTTTGAAAGTCTCAAAATGCCCTTTGCGGGTTTTCACTTTGACTTCCCTTGTCAAGTGTAGTACCTTTTGACTGCATCCGAGTTCACTGCATTAGATAAATTTCTTCCATCCATTTTGGCCAGTATTAATGCACCACCAGAGAAAGCTTTCTTCACCACATAGGGCCCCTCCCAATTCGGCAACCATTTACCTCTGAAATCTTTTTATAAGGGAAAAATCTTCTTCAAAACCAAATCTCCCTCATGCAACTCTCTTGGGCGAACCTTCTTGTCATAAGCCCGCATCATTCTTTTTTGATACATCTGTCCATGCTGAATAACTTTTAGCCTCTTTTCCTCAATCAAGTTCAACTGATTATAACGAGACTGTATTCATTTTGCTTCATCTAACTTTAATTCTGACAAAACTCGAAGAAAAGGTATTTCCACTTTAATGGGCAGAACTGCTTCCATTCCATATACCAATAAGAACGGTGTTGCCCCAGTAGAAGTTCTGACAGATGTTCGATAAGCATAAAGAGCAAATGGAAACTTTTCATGCCAATCTTTGTAAGTTTCGGTCATTTTCCCCACAATTTTCTTGATATTTTTGTTAGCTGCTTCCACTACCCCATTCATCTTCGGATGATATGGTGACGAGTTGTGATGTCTGATTTTAAACTGACTACAGACCTCTGCTATTGTACTATTGTTCAAATTTAGTGCATTATCAGATATGATTTTCTCAGGCATTCCGTATCAACATATAATTTCCTTCTTTAAGAATCTACTGACTGCTGATTTAGTTACATTGGCGTACGAAGCAGCTTCCACCCATTTGGTAAAATAATCAATGACCACAAAAATGAAACGATGCCCATTTGAAGCCTTTGGTGAAATTGGCCCTATGACATCCATGTCCCACATGGAAAATGGCCATGGGGAAGTCATAACATGCAAGGGCGAAGGAGGTACGTGAATCTTATCACCATAAATTTGATATTTATGACATTTCTTAGCATAATTGATGCAGTTCCCTTCCATGGTAGACCAATAATATCCAAACCGCATAATTTTTCTAGCCATTGTGAATCCATTGGCGTACGTTCCACAAACCCCTTCGTGTACCTCTTCCAAGATTTTCTTGGACTCAACGGCATCCACACGTCTCAACGTTCTTTTGTCATTCTCCGTGGCTTGATCTGGATACTCACGATTTCTCACATACCGCAATATATCCTGATACCAAGGATGATCATCTCTTTCTTCTTCCTCTATATTATAACAATAAGATGGGGCCTCATAAATACTCATCTGAATAGGCTTCACATCCTCTTGTCGGCTTACTTTGATCATGGAAGCCAAAGTAGCCAAAGCATCTGCCATCTAGTTTTCTTCGTACGAGAGATAATTGAAAGTAATATCATCAAACTCCTCAACTAACCCCAACACCGGCCTTCTATAATTGATTAGCTTAGAATCTCTTATTTCTCATTCACCTCGAAGTTGATAAATTACCAATGTAGAATCTCCATATACTTCCAACAATTTGATCCTGCATTCTATAGCTGCTCTGAGCCCCATGATACATGCTTCATATTCTGCCATATTATTTGTACAATCAAAATCCAATTTACATGTGAATGGATAATGGTCTCCGTCTGGGGATACCAGAACTGCTCCAACTCCATTACCCACAGCATTTGAGGCTCTGTCAAAATTCAATTTCCAAAAGTGCCCTTTTGTATTGCCTTCTTCAGCAGCTACTACATACACTATCTCTTTATTGGGGAAGTCAAAATTCAAGGGCTCATAATCTTCTTAGGCTTGACTGGCCAGAAAATCTGCTATTGCACTCCCCTTTATCGCCTTTTGATTCGTGTAGATTATGTCAAATTCAGAAAGCAAAAATTGCCACCTAGCCATCTTCCATTCAAGGCATTTGACTCCATCATATACTTTAAATGATCCAGTTTTGAAATTAGCCAGGTTGTATGATACAACATATATTACCTCAATCTTCGTGCTGTCCAAACCAAAGCGCAACATAATTTTTCAATTGGCGAATATCTCAACTCACACTCAGTGAATTTCTTTCTGAGGTAATATATCGCCTTTTTCCTTTCTTCCTGATTCGTCATGTTGACCAAGCACACGTCCCATTGAATTACCAAACACGGTCAAATACAATATCAACGGCCTGTCTGAACTTGGGGGTGATAACACTGGAGGACTTGACAAATATTCTTTAATTTTATCAAAAGCCTTTTGACATTTATCCCATTCCCTTGGGTTATGCTTTTTAAGAAGACGGAATATAGGGTCACACTTCTCCGTTAATTGAGAAATAAACCGCGCAATGTAATTTAATCTTCCAAGGAAACCCCGAACTTCTTTTTGGGTACGTGGTGAAGACAACTCCTGTATAGCTCGAACCTTATTTGAATCAATCTCAATTCCTTTCTCACTGACCACAAAGCCCAATAGCTTTCCGGATCTAGCCCCAAAAGTACACTTTGTTGGATTAAGCTTTAACTGAAATTACCTCAATCTCATAAACAACTTTCTCAACACCTAGATATGGTCCTTTTCAGTTTGAGATTTGGCTATCATATCATCAACATATACTTCGATTTTTTTGTGCATCATATCATGAAATAAAGTCACCATGGCTCTCTAATATGTTACTCCAGCATTCTTCAATCCAAATGGCATCACATTGTAACAAAACGTGCCTCACAAGGTTATAAAAGTAGTCTTTCCCATGTCCTCAGGATGCATCTTGATCTGATTATACCCCGAAAAACCATCCATAAAGGAAAACAACGAGTAACCAGCCATATTATCCACTAGTGTATCAATGTGAGGCAAAGAGAAGTTGTCCTTTGGGCTCGCTTTATTTAAATCTCTATAATCTACACACATTCGCACTTTGCCATCTTTCTTGGGAACTGGCACCACATTAGCTACCCATTCTGAGTACTTGATCACCTGAAGAAATCTCGCATCAAACTGCTTTTTAACTTATTCCTTGATCTTTAAGACAATATCTGGCCTCATTCGTCGAAGCTTCTACTGTACTGGCTTGCAATCTTCTCTAAATGGAAGGCAATGTACTGCAATATCAGGATTTAAACCAGGCATATCTTGATATGACCATGCAAAAACATCTTTGAATTCCTGAAGTAACCCAACAAGGTCTCGCTTTGTTTCTTCAGTTATGCATGTTCCAATTTTTACAACTTTCCCCTCTTCCAAAGTCACCATGTCTACGGTTTCTTTGTGAGGCAAAATTTGCTTTTCCTCTTATTCTACCATCCTTAACAAATCTGGAGATAAATCACAGTCTCTGTCATCTTCAAAGTCCTGAGATCCCTCCAAACACATGTCTTGCTCAAATAATGATTCTGAGTCAGTAACAGCGTCGCTCATGACATTGATATCTAGGGACCTATTAAAGGTACAGAAATATACAAAGAATGAATGAATTTGGTAATTATTGTTTTGTATGATATGTTTATGAACAAGAGAATAATTGAAGAAATAATCAAGATAATTACTTAGAGAGAAAGAATTAACACAATTGCTTGTGAAACGAACAACATTTACTCAAAATGATAGCAAAAAAAATGTACTTCATTGAAATAATAATGTTTAAACATGAGCTATTTCACAAAGAAATCTCTATTGTTTCTAGGCTTAAAATAACAAGTTTGTTTCGAACATTACTCTGAGTAAGCTCTAAAAACTACAGGAAGATCTTCTGCAGTCCAATTGTTTAGAACACTCACAGGCTCATATGGACAAATATTTGACGAAATCCCCTCTTCAATTGTCTCTTCAAATATGGCATTAATGTTCACATCTCCTAATGCTTCTTCCATGCTTTCTTTCTCCAGCATCCCTTATTCGGGATAAATAATACCTCCTAATACAAACGACTTGGAGATATGAGGAATTATCATGGGCTCCCACTTGATTTCCCCACCACTTATTCGAGCTTTTCTTCTTTCTTGTCTTCTTTCTAGCTCCTTTTTCCTTTGCTTCGCATCTGGCTTGAACCCCAATCCAAAATGATCCTATTTGTCTTTCAACATTGGCACTGTAATTCTTCCTTAAAGGCATCTTCCAAGTCCCTTTCCTGGCATAGCTCCTTGGCCTACCGTCAACTGCAAACCCATCATCGTAGTTTTGGACATTTTTGGTTCCAGAATTCTACTTCCCTCAGTAATGAATGTTGCATTCACAAACTCCAAAGACCGAAAAGAACACTCAATAGCTTCCTCATCTGTTTCTACATATGGCGCATTACTACTTACGGCCGCAATAATATCTTCTTCAGCGTTTATCGTTACCAACCGCCCTTCTGATACCAGCTTCAGCTTTTGATGTAACGATGAAGGTACTGCCCCTGCCGAATGTATCCAAGGCCTTCCCAACAGGCAGTTGTAAGAGGGCTTAATATCCATTACTAGAAAATCTACCTCATACGTAGCCGGGCCAATTAACAAAGGTACCTCAATTCTCCCCATGACTCTTCTCTCTGTGCCATCAAATGCTCGTACTATGTTCTGACATCTTTTCATATGAGAACTATCCACAGGTAACTTGTTCAGTGTGGACAAAGGCAACACATTCAATGCTGAACCGTTATCTACCAATACCCTTGGTAGCGTGTACCCTTTACACCTGGTAGTTATATACAAAGCTTTGGTAGATCCCATCCCTCCTGGCAGAATCTAATCATCATTGAAAAAGATAAAATTGTCTGCACTTATGTTGTTAACCAACCGATCCAGCTTACTGACAGAAATATCATTGGTTACATGTCTCATTTAGCACCTTCAACAATGCACTCCGATGCACCTCTGAACTCAGGAGTAGAGCCAATATAGATATGCGGGCCGACTGTTTACGCAACTGTTCTACCACACTGTACTCGCTATGTTTCAGAAATTTCAAGAATTCCTTAGCTTCTTCTTCTTTCACTGGTTCGTTAACAGGTACATCAAGCTCAACTGATTTTCCCTTCTTTTGCTCAACTAGCACCTCTTTTTCTTTCACCAGCTCTGTTCGGGTATCATATCGCCTTCCACTGCGTGTGTGAGACCCTATATTTTGATCCTCCTTTAACGGGCTAGCTGAATTCTCCTTTCCCGGAATAGTCACATTACATTCATAGTTCCAGGGGACCTGCTTATTATCCTTGTAAGAAAAATTACGGGCTTCTTAATTATAATCTTTGGCGCTATTTGAACTCCTGCTTCATTCTTAGGACGCGAAATAATAACCATAGGATAATTAAATTTTGGGAATGATGTGGATTCTGACGCACATATATATTCCTCCTCATTAATCTCTTTATAAAACTCTATTTCCTTGCTATCCATCAGACCCTGAATTACAGTTTTGAATTCTTCACATTCCTGAATTCTATCTCTCTTTATGATGGTAATCACAATAATTTTCCATCCCATTATCATTTCCTTCTGTGCTTGAAGTAACTAATCCCCTTCTTGCCATCTCTTTCTAAACTCGTCTCAAAGGAGTCTTTACTTCTGAAACATCCCTCTTGGTCCTTTTCCCAATACCTCCATCTATTGCATTTACCCCGCCATCAGTATGATTAGGTAGTGGATTTTCAGCACTGGGCGTATTGTCAAATTTCACAATACCCATCTAGATAAACTTCTCAACCAGCTTCTAAAAAGTGGTGCAATTTTCTATCGAATGACCCACAATTCTTGTGTGATACTCACATTAAGCATTGGCATCATACCATTTAGGGAACGGAGGTTGTATGGGCTTTAGGTAAAAAGGCGTCACTACATGTGCATCGAACAGACTTTGATATAACTCTTTGTATGTCATAGGAATCGGTGTAAATTGAATCTTTTCATTATTTTGCCTAGTCCCTGACTCTTGACGTGATGAACCCTGACCAGCAGTTATTGCCTTTGGTTGACTCACAGTAATGGACTTCGAGTATCCCACGTTCGCATTGTTCACCTCATTCTCTTTCTTCCGTGGCATAGACCTTTTAGCACTTTCTCCCGCGTCTATCCTTCTATTTTTATGGCATTTTCAATCATTTCTCCTATCATGACCACATCCGCAAAGCTTCTTGTGGCACTTCCTAGCATATGCGTTATAAATGGGGCCTTTAAAGTATTAATGAAGAGCATCGTGGTTTCTTTTTCCAATTGCGGTGGTTGAACCTGAATAGCCATTTCCCTCCACCTCTATGCATACTGCTTAAAACTTTCATTTGGCTTCTTCTCCATATTCTGCAGAGTAATTCTATCGGGAATTATATCTGTCACATGACTGTATTGCTTCATGAATGCCTATGCTAAATCTCTCCATGAACTAATTTTGTTTCGATTCAATTGATTGTACCATTTAGCAGCTACTCCCACCAAGCTATCTTGGAAGCAATGAATCAGCAATTGATCATTATGAACATACCCTGTCATCCTTCTGCAAAACATAGTGATATGAGCTTCAGGACAGCTCGTTCCATTATATTTTTCAAATTTTGGCATCCTAAACTTGTATGGCAATACTAAATCTGAAACCGAACTCAGATCCTTTGCATCAATCCCAGGTTGTCTATCACCACCTTCCATTGCTCTGACCTTTTCCTCCAGCCATTTGCACTTTCTTCTAACTGCCTTTGCAATTCTGCCTTTGCTCTTTCCTCTTTTGCAACTTCATCCAAATCAGGGACTATTGGATTATGTGAATTATTACCAGGATTATAACCTGAACCAGCTTGAAAATTCATTGGAACCGAAACCCCGGCTTGAAACTGCTAAGGCCTGATTGTAACAGATGGCTTCTGCAAATTAATTTCTGGTTGTGTCTGCACATGAACAGGAGTGAAGCCAGGAGGATATTGGGGGTCTTCATTACTTTCTCCCATATTATCTATTGGACCTTTTCCTTATCCATTCTTCCCATCAGCAATTGGGACAACTGACTCATCATCTCCCTTTGGGTCTCCATCATCTGTTCTTTCATCTCTTGCTGCATCTTATCAAGCCGTTCTTGCATCTGCAACTGCATTTGCTCTTGCATATCCTTTTTTTATATGTTCTAACTTTTCCAATCTTTTGTCCATTGACTTAGTCTTTTTCCTCGTACCGTAGGGATGCGTATTTGCTGTATTTTAGTTGGTTTCCAAATTACTAAAATAATTTTTAATTAATTAGAATCTTATTATAATCTTTAATGCATATGATGTAATGTAATGCAAATGCATGAATGCAAAGAAGGCATCAATTCTAATTCAATTCCTTTTAGAAAATTTCACTATAAAATAATTCTTTACATAAAACTGAGTTACAAATACGACTTCGCCCTAACACTCAGGGTCTTGATTTTCCTAAGTAATGAAGCTAGTTCCTATCCCCTATCTGACTCCAACTCATACTTTACACTTAACACGTCTGTCTGTACTTCCAAGGACTGCAAGTAGTCAGCTACTTCTCAAATTTGCGTTACAGCTTCTCCCGTGATGTAGTCCCTGTTTCTCACCTGGTCTTGAGAATGATGAAGCTAATTCTTCCATTACTCCTCATTTGCCTCCAAGAACTCAATCCTCATTTCACAATTCTGTAAGGCCGTCTCTAACTCTTCTATTTTCCCTTTCATCTCCTCAATCATATTTAAACTTGCTTTCAACTCTGTCACAGAATTGCAATTCCGGTATAAACACAGATATCTCTCAAGTTCAGCTACTCTGGCTCTTAATTCATCTTTTTCATTCTTACTCTCTGCCAAACTTCTTTCCAAAGTTTCATTCTTAGCTTGAGCCTCCTGAAACCTCTTTTCCAATTGATCTGCCTTAGCCCTTTCTTCTCGAACCTCCTGACGCCATTATTCCGAAGTCTTTCCTAGCCCAGCGGTCCTCATTGATAAGCGCAACTTCTTATAATCTGTTTTCAAACTTTCCAAATCTTCCTCAACTTTACCCTTCCTTTTCTATAGCTTTTCTGCCTCTGACTTTTGAATCTCCACTTCTAACTTCAAGTGCATTTTTTCTTCTTCCAACTACTCAATCTTTTTCCCGAACTTAGAACTCTTCTTCTCAAAATCCTGCTTTATAATTTCCAACTCCGACAGGGCAATTTGTAACTGTTCCTCAGTTGGCCAAGCGCTTTCCGAACTTGGTCTAAGAATATTGTCATTGACCCTTTTCCTAAACCATCCATTATATTAGGGTGTTACCATAGAGCCAACAGTCAGCCTTTTCATCCTGTGCATTTGCCTCTAAGCATCAGAAAATTCTCGAACCTTCTTCCTATAATGGTCTCCTTTATATGGAAATTCACACTGAGCCAACCCGTGAGTCGTAGGTTTGAACTGTCTCGACTTATACTGCCTTAGTACAAGTAAATGAGTATATCCAGTAGCTCCCCAGATTCCTAATAATAGCACCCAATTATAGTCTCCACATCAATACAAAATTTCGTTGGGAACCATCCAGAAAGCCCTCCACTCTACATCATCTTCCTTGAGATTTTGGAGAATTTCCATCCATTTCTCTTCCGAAATATCTTCTCTCCTTTGCATCGCTATCTCTTCTTTTATTGGGGAGTAACCTTCAGAGAAAACTCGATACGATACCTTATCTACTTTCCAAAAATGCCCGTGAAACCATACCATTAACAACTGTGCGCAGCCAATAAATCGACCTTCCCCGGCCCTCCAGCACATACTCAAAGAACTAAACGTCTCGGCCAGTATTGCAGGTACAGGTTTAACTCCCTTCCCGAGACGATCAAACAGATCAGTGACTGCCTCATCAACATGTCTTAAAACCCTACCAATCCATAGATGCTTAAGGCAAAGATTTCAACCCTTTTCTTCTCATCCGGGTGCGTCAAAATCAAATCTCTCAAATTTTCCTAAGGAATACACTTGCTATCCCCCTTCTGTTGAATTTGAGCAGTGACCCAAGATTCACTCATCCCTGAAATATTCACCAACCTCTTCGCAAAAGTTTGACTATTAGTAAGCTTAGCATAAATTTTCCTGGCTTGGGCCTTTGGACTCCTCAACAAAGTAGTGTATTCTTCTAAGGTAGGAACCAAATCTACTTCTCCAAATGTAAAACAATTATAAGCAGCATTCCAAAATTGAGCCATACCTCGGAACAATCGCTTATCCACCTTAACATCGAGCAAGTACGGTATATCACCATAACTCTGGTAGAACAACTGTTTAGTGCCCTCATCCCAACTAGTCCATATATCCTTCAACTCTTGCAGCTTGTTCTGTGTTACAATAATGCGGGTAAAGTTCTGTAACTCTGATGTATATCCTTCTATCAAGCTATCCCCTTTCTCGGTTTGCAACTTCTCTGACCATGCACGAACGGCCGCATTATCCTCCACTTTACTAAGAGATTCATTCTCCATGTTAAATTTTCTAACTTAACAATCGAATACAAACCAACACCTCATTTAGTATGCAATGTCATGCAAAACACAACCAAAACAAAGCACAGGTTAGTATCAAATATACGCAATAAAATACAAATATTACATCAAAAATAATCATAACACACAAATGGGTAATGACCAAAGTTTGATGTAGCTCTACCTAAGAATAGTTCTTAAGGTTTACTATATGGAGCTCAGTTCTAGAGTAAAGGTACCCAAACCAGCAAATTCCTCAATCCTCACCCATTATAGGCTCATATAGATTGAGTTCGGTTCAAGAGAATACATTTCCCTATGACCATGCGGAGATGAAAATCTCACGGAATCATAGGTACAGATGTATCCCGGAAGCAATCCACTAGCCCATACGAAGGTGAAAACCTCACGAAAACATAGTTTCTTACTCCCACTTAATAGGTATAATCACAACGGTCATGCAATGTAATGCCATATTCATTAGAAAAGACTCGAAACACAACCATCACACAAGCAAATGTAATTAAAAGAATCATATTTTTTCAAAACAAATTTTCAATAAAAAGGACAGCAAACAATCAATTTTATTGCCTGACTCTTTTTGTTCAGTCCTCAGTGGAGTCGCCAAACTGTCGAAACCCCTTTTTTATTTTGAAAACAATGGGATCTACTTTTTGAAACCGAGTGTGGAGTCGCCACCAATCTTTTGATTTAAGTGTAATTGGACCACCTATTAAAATGCTTTGTTTAACAAAAAAAAATTGGTTTAAGTAAAATAAAAAATAAAAAAACGGCTTCGGGAGTCGGTTACGTATGAGGAAGGGTTAGCACCCTCATTACGCCCAAAAACTGGTATCAATTTGATTTGATGCTGTCCTTGAAAAATTTAAAAGAAAAGATTTTCCGAAGTATATAAAAAATGTTTGAATAGCTCAAATTGGAGATAAAAAATCTTTCGTTCCAAAGATATGCTGTTTCATACCCAGTACGATTGGATACGATCCCTTATACCTTTAAGATGCGATCAATTTTCGACTTTTGAAAAATTAAAAATTATAAAAGAAGTTATCCAAATATTTGGTTCTCCGGGAAGGTCATACCCAGTACAATTGAGCACGACTTTCCCAAATTCCCCAAGCACTAGATATTGCCTTATTTCAAATTTTTGAACAACAAAAACTTTGAAATTCGCTTAAAAACATGTTTATTCATTTTAAAATTGATGAAATATTTAATGCATTGTAAAAAAACATATGAAACAATATACTCAAAATACAATAAACCTTATCTAACAATCATTCTAGGTATATATAAGTTGACACATTTGCATAAAACTTGGGATATACATTTATAATATAAAATAATATACAAAGTCAATTTATGAAACCTTTATATACAAATAAACATTGGGTATAATTATTGAAAAAAAATAAAATTAATAATGTAAGAAAAATGAAGTAAATATATAAGTTATATAAGTAACAAAATATACATATGAAAAAAACATAAAGATAATATGAAATACAATAAATTATATGATTTAAAAGAGTTCTTAAAAATATTATACACATAAATAATTCTAAAAGAGGATATATGTACATAAAAAAAATATTTACATAAAGTTATATGAAAATAATAACATATACCATAGTAAAAGTAATTTAAATTAAAACCGATCCTGTTGATAACACTTCCAACTATAAGATTCACTTTGTCAAAACTTTTATTGCAGCAGATGAACAAAGCAAACAAATTATTGCAATTTCTGTATGGACCATGTGGTATAGAAGAAATCAATTGATTCATGAAGGTGCCAAATTTTCTTTGCAGGAAGTTATTAGATTCATTCGAGGATATGTTCAGGAGGTGAATCTATACAAAGAGAAACTCGGTGGCTTTGATGGTTTTCTGAAAAAAGAGTATTGGAAGCCTCCAGATTTGGGATTCATCAAGATTAATTTCGACGCTACCTTTCAAAGTGATTCTAGGACTTCTACAATAGCAGTTTTAGCCAGAGATTCAAGAGGGGAAATCAGAGGAGCTGTAACTTATCTGATAGAGGATGTTGCTAATGCGTTCATTGCTGAAGCAAGGGCATGTGAAAGGTCGCTTCTGTTCGTGCAACAGATGGGTTTCCAGTGCCTGATCGTAGAAGGGGATTCTTTGACTGTTATTAAAAAACTGCAAGCAAGGGTTGATAATAAATCGATTCTCAGACCTATTATCCATCATATTAGAGAATTAGAACATTATTTTGAAAAGGTAGTTTACCTGTTTGTTTCTCGTGCTGTTAACGAAGCAGCTCATACCCTGGCAGTGGAAGGGCGAAGAAGCCAAAGATTTGGGTTTTGGGTTGATGGAGTTCCGGCTTCTGTAAAGCGGGTTTTGGAAAGGGATTGGAGGATCTGGTTGCAGACGAATCAAAGTCTGTCATAGTTTGTTTTGTAGTGGAGAAGGTTCTCTGAATCTCCATAGCTGGTTCCAAAGCATTTGAGTTTTCTTCTCATATCTGAACAGTCTTTTTCACGGAGAAGGAAGCTGGTTTTGGCTGGTATTTTGTGGGTGCTCTCTTTTGTTTGAAGGCCAGAGTGGGTTTTGTTTTTGGTTTGGTGGTTTTTTGAACGTTTCTGTGTGCGCATTTATGGTTTTGGATGCTTGGCGTGTTTCTTTTTTGTTTTCTCTTGTTGTTTGCTTTTATTATTTCTTGTTTCAATGGTTTTTGTCTTTTATGATTTAATTTGATGTAACCCCCTGGCACTTTGAGCAGTATGCTAATAATATCAGTCTTTTCATTCAAAAAAACATTAACTCTTAATGTCCCCAAAAAACTACAAAAAAAACTAAAAAAAAATATTTATACAATGTGTAAATGTTGAGGACTAATTGTTTTAGAATCAAGACTAAACTAACATAATTTATAACTGTTGAAGGTTAAAGTTAGTATTATGCCAATTTTAAAAACTGTCACCGTTAGCCAATTAGTTATAAAAAAAGAAGAAGTTAAACTGAATAGTTATATGACCATTTTTAAACTTTTTATGGTTGAGTGACAATAAAAATTCTAATAATAATTAGATCAATACTAATATAATGTGTCATGAGAAAAATAAACAACAACTAGAAATGGAGAAACGATAATGAAGACATCACCATTGTAAAAGAAATAACATTAATTCCTGTCAAAGGTAGTATTAGCGGGTTTGGGTATCATTCATAGTGGTACCTGGAACGTAAGTGAATTGAAACAACATTTTCTTCATGTGGAGCTTATTCTTACTGTTTTCCTTCAAAAAAATATTCTTCTAGTGCCAACCACAACTTATTTGCAGAATTCTCCTTTGAGAAAACATACATCTGCTCTTGAGAAAGGCACAATTCAATTGTACCACATATTAAACGATTGATAGTATTCCAATCTTTCTCCTCCATATCATCTTATTTCTTTCCATCAACGATAATGTCTAGACCTTGCTAAAAGAGCATCTAGAACCTAACGTTGCCATATATCGAAATGACTCATTCCATAAAAAATCTCCAATTCTAATCTCGTATTTGCCACAATCGGTCTCGCCCACGTAGACAATGTTGGAGCTTTTGATGTTGTAGATGTGGATCATCTTGGATTGTCCACCATTTCATCTATAATCTTTTAATATGCCGAAGAAAATATTTTCTGATGTGGTTGAAATATAAGTTTGGTTCGGCTGGATTAAAACTAGCTAGTTCGTTAGTGGGAGACAAAATGATTGTAATCGAATGGGTTTTACACGGTTGAAGACCGTGCGGGAATGGTTATAAATAGCTGGGGAAATGACTTCTCGGGGAGAGAATTCTTCTCATTTTCTATTTCACTTCTTTTCTCCATCTTCTTCTTTGACTGCTTCCATGAAGAGATAGTTATGAGAAGCTTTGCATGGAGCAAAAATCATGAGGTTTGAGTTCAAAAAGTAGAGAATTTGTGAAGCTAGTAAGGTTCTTAGTCCTTTTGTACACATAAGATTTAGAAAACAAAGTTAAAGGTTTTCATAATCATTTTAAGAATTCTGCATGTTTCTGGAAAACTTAAGTTTAAGTTAAAAATACTAATTTCAACCCATGATTTGGTTGTCATGCTTTGTAACAGCTCATTTTCAGTGAAATTGAAACAGTGGTTTCGGGACCACAAATCTGAGTCCGTAAGGAAAATTATTTTAATATTATTGAATGGTCTGCATTATGATAGGAATGTCATATAAAAATTTTGTTAAGAAAATTTTATCGATTACATGTCTAATTTGATAAAATTGCATGTAATGTAAAGTTAAGTTCTAGTAGCTAGAAGTATCAAATAGCTATGGAACTCAAAATTGGAGGTTCTCATATGGAAAATAGACCATTAAGAGAAGTTAGTAGATAAATATGCTTAGTCATCCATGGAAAATTAAATAAAGAAAAGGACTAAATTGGAAAGTAAAAATAATAAAAAATGATAAATGATTAAATAAAGAAAGATCATCTTTTTCATCATCTTTCCCAAATATTTTTACATGAAAACCCTAGTTAGAAGAGCTTGAAGGTAGCAAGCTTATTCGGCTCAATTAGGTGAGTATTCAAGTTCTTTTTTTAGTAATTTTTATGTTTCCGAGATCGTAATAGCTTAATCTAGCTATCTCGACGATTAATTTGTAAAGTTATCAAAGTACTAGGGTTTTTCCATAGATGAGTATGCATGAATTATGAAGTTTTATGGTAGAAAATGAAAGGTTGTTGATAGATAAACAATTTTTGTAAAGTGAATTTTGATGAAATTGTGATTTAGGGATTAAATTGTAAAGATGCAAAATTCATGGAAAAATTCTAAGTTTTATGAAAAATACGGGCGTTTATTGTGACATATGAAATTCAACTAGGCTTGGAATAAGGATTAAATTGTATGAATTTCATTTTCCGAGCCTAGGGATGAAATAAGAATTAAATAAAAGTATAGGGGCAAAATTGTAATTTTACCTAAGATGTGAATTGAATTGAATGTGAATTTTATTAAATTGAGCTAAATTTACTCGTATAGATTCGGATAGACTAACTACGGAGATAGATCAAAGTAAAGAAAAAGTAACGGATTAGTAGTATACAAGTTTACGAACATTGTCGAGGTAAGTTCGTGTAACTAAATTGTGTATATTTATTTGCTTGAATTGAATGTTGTGTATGTGGTTGTATTGTTGCTATGAATATGAAATTAATATTATATCTGACAATGCTTGACAAACATCAAGTTCCGATTGAATAAATGAAATTCAATGGATACAGGATTTCCCGTATTGGTTGTGGTCCTGCATATATTGCAGACACCACAGCTCGAAAGAGCGTCCCGTTATTAGCCTTCTCGAGCTTCCCGTTATATGGTTCTTGCGAGCTTCCTGTTAATAGCTGTTCGAAGCACCTCGATCAATTGTAATCCTGCATGTATTGTGGACATGCCGCAAACTCTTATGAGCATCCCGTTATATAGCTCTTCGTGAGCTTTCTGATTAAAGGCTCTTTGTGAGTTTCCTGATTAATGGCTCTTCGGAGCTTTTCGATATGGCTCTAACACATGGCTATCTGAAGCTTCCAGTTTAATGGCTTTTCGGAGCTATCAGTTATTGGCTCGCATGAGCTTCCCGATTATGGCTCTTATGAGCTTCCCATTATATAGTCTGGATGAGCTTCCTGTTATATGGCTAGAGAGAGGGCTTCCCGATTATGTGCTTTAATAACCATTCTCGAATATGAATTGACGGATTACATATTTATACACTTTTTGTGTATTACCGTGTATCCATCGATATTTTAAATGGTTTAACGGACAAAGTTCTGATATAAGTTAAGGTGAATTTTGAATAAGATATTACCTGTATACACTTGACATCACATGGAAATTTGATATTTGATAAACTCATCGCTAATTCTTAATATTCACATGAAATACATAACTAACATGTTGATGAAGTTGTGTGTTTAGGCTATTAGCCAAATTGCTTGGATGCATTTTGTATGCTTACCTTAAATGTAAATGAATGGTAAGTTTATTTCTTGTTATACGAACTTACTAAGCATTAAATGCTTACTCTATTTTATTTCCTTTGTTTTATAGTAGCAGAAGCTCATTAAGGTTAGAAGCTGGTCGGAGACACATCAGACTACCCATCGGCTCATTTCGATATAAATAGTAAATTAATTTTTGGTTATAATGGCACGTATAGGTTTAAATAGTCAATGTTGGCATATAAATGTTTTAGTAGTAATTAGCCATTGGTATGGCTTGTGATGAATGTGTTTGGATGTATATATATGTGATAATGTCATGATTGATACGAGTGTTAAGTATGGTCAATTGATAGTAAATTTCATACGTATGTCTATATGTATTTTTGGTTAAATAGGTAAGTTTGGATATATGGATTTATGAAGTAATATATCATGCATAAGACTTGATTTTGGCTTGGTTTAAATGTCTTGGATTGGCTTGTGTATGTGTTAAAATGTTTATATAGGTGGAAGACTAATTGGGTGAGAAAAATGGCCTTGAAAATGGCCTATTTTCGTCCACACGGGTAGAGACATGGGTGTATGCCTCAACTGTGTGTGACACACGGCCTAACACATGGACTTGTGGTTCGGCTGTGTGTACCTTGCATATTTAAAATTTAAATCAGAATGCTCCGAATTTTTCACACGGCCTGGCACACGGACTTGTAGTGTAATGGCCTAAATTCAAGGTTACCGGAACAATGGTTTCGTAACCATAGATCTGATTTAAAGAGAAATTTATTTCAATATTTTGCTTGAAAATTGATATGATAGGAAAATCGTATGAAAATATTGATAGGAGAATTTTATCGATTTAGTGATTAGTTAGAAAAAGAAATTATTGAAGAAATTGGATAAAATAAGGTATCGGGACCTCTATCTCGTAAAAACGAGTCGAAAATAATTTTATAAATATTTATGAAATGTTATTAATGTGGTATTAAAATTTCGTTAGGAAATTTTAATGTTTGGGTAGTCAATTAAATGAAAAGGACAAAATTGTAATAGGTGTAAAAGTTGCTAGAGTGATTAAATAGCTTAAGAGTCTAGTGAGAAAGGATTTAAAAGGCAATTAGACCCAAAATTTATTTGGGCTGAACGGCAAGGGTATGAAATCAGCAGAAAAATTGATAAATTAAGGGTAAAATTGGAATATTGCAAAATTAACTAAATAAAACTAGGACTAAATAGGAAATATCTAGATTTCTCTTCATTTCTCTTCAATTCCAGCAGCTAAAAAAGCCATAGGAGGGTTCTCTAAGCTGGTATTTCATAATTTTTGCACCAAATCCAGAAGATTCAAATACGAAGCTAGATCGAGGAAAGGAAAAAGTTCGGGATTAATAGATTTTTACTGTTTACAAACAAGTATCAAGGTAAGTTCGTGTAACTTGAATTATATTCTTAAATGCTTGAGATTGTATGTTATTGATGTGAATATGATTTGAGTGTTCATTGTATGAAAATTAATGAAACATTGATATATTTGATAAAATGGGAAGAAATCCCGGTTGAATGAAAGGAAAATTCGATGGATCTCTGAAAAGGAATTGACGGTAAAAAGGATCTAGCCCGGACGGGTGATCCTATCTTGATATAGCCCTCCCGAAGAATATGTGTAAAATGGATTTAGCCCGGACGGGTAATCCGAATTAAGGTCTGAATTTAGCCTGGACTGGTAATTCAGATCCAAGCTCATTAGAGTAATTGTCGTTGCAGGGGATTTAGCCTGGACTGGCAATCCCGACAATACTCTATGAGTTTATATTGCAGGGGATTTAGCCTAGACTGGTAATCCCGCTGCAAGGTTGAGGTTCGCGGGAGTGTGCTCTCTGAAATGGAAATGTGCGCACATGAATATGAATTGACAGACTCGGAATTGTACACTAAAAGTGTACCTCTGAAAATCCATCGAAAATTCCAAGAAATTCAACGGGATAAATATGGAAAAATAACAAGGAAATGGAAATCATGGTATTGACGAGCTCATCAATCATAGTATATATTATTGGTACAGGGAAATTATTGTACTAACTTGAATGTTGAGTTTGTGCATATTAGGGTAATAATGCATTGAATGGATATATGGATGTTTATTGTATTGTATTGAAAATATTAGGTAAGTATAATTCTTGTTACATGAGCTTACTAAGCACAAAGTGCTTACCCAGTTTCCTTTTCCCTGTTCTGTAGTGTTAAGAGCTCGGAGGTCTGATTTGGTCGGAGATACATCACACTGTCAACCTCAGGATTTCGGTATATAAAGAAACTCTATTTTGGAAATCAATGGCATGTATAAGCTAACAAAGTAAATGTTAACGTGAAATGAATGTAAAGTTAGCCATTAGTATGGTTAACGAACCTGGTTATAGGTATGTGATAATGTTATCTTATATAAATGCATGAATCTATCATGAAAATATGTTGAATTGATTTGGTTGATGTGGATTGGTCTCGATTTAATATTACAGGGAAGGTTAGATATTTATAAAAGGGCTATATTGAATATAAAAAAAAATTCGTAAACTCCGGTAATGCCTCGTACCCTATTCCGGCAATGAATACGGGTAGGGGTATTACATTTATTGGTATCAGAGCTACGGTTTAGCCAGTTCTAGGACTGATGTAGCAAATACGGGATTAGCTATACATGCCATTTAAATTATTATTGATAGTGTGATATCTCCTGACCATTTAAAATGTGTTTTTCTTATAGTAATATCATCCGACCGAGCTCAATCTGAGGAAGCTGGGAGTCATGCTCCGGCTTCAGTACAAAGAGAAGAAACTAGCAGTAGAAGGCCCGAGACAGAGGGTCGAGGGGAGGAGGCAAAAACAGCCTTCTTTCAAATGATGAATGAATGGTTTAATCAATACTTAAGAACTAACCCTGTAGTGCAGCAAGTTCAAGCTCCCCCTCCTGCTCCTTCTCCTGTTCCCGAGATCCCACAAGGTACAGGTACTGAATTTGTCAGAAAAGGGAAAGCTCCAGTAGATAAAATTCGAAAATATGGGGCCGAAGAATTTCGAGCAGCAGTTGATGATGATTCCAAACGGGCTGAATTCTGGTTAGAAAATACTACTCGGGTTCTGGAAGAATTATCTTGTACACCAGAAGAATGTCTGAAATGTGCCGTCTCACTGCTAAAAGATACAGCTTACCATTGGTGGAATACTAAAGCTTCAGTTGTTCCGAAAGAAGAAATTACATGGAATTCTTTCAGACCGAGTTCAGAAAAAAATATATCAGTCAGAGGTTCCTTGACCAGAAAAGAAAAGAATTTCTTGAGCTAAAACAGGGCAATAGATCAGTATCTGAATATGAAAGAGAATTTGTTCGATTGAGTAAATATGCTCGAGAATGGGTACAGTCAGAAGTTGAAATGTGTAAACGATTCGAAGAAGGGTTGAATGAAGACATTAAGTTACTGAGCGGAATTCTTGAAATTCGAGAGTTTGCTACATTGGCAGAGAGAGCTTATAAAGCAGAAGAATTGAGCAAAGAAAAGAAACAGGCTGAGAGGGAAGCTCAAATTTTTAGTAAAAGACCGATGGGAAAACCCCAGTTTTCTGCTTCAAAGAAATTGAAGAAATATCAGGATCGTTCTACTTCAGCCATTGGGTATTCGAGCAAAGAGCGAAGTTCTCAACGCACTAATCCAAGGCCTTCTACTCTATCAGTGACCAGTGTTGGCAGTGTTGGCACTCCTAAACCTAGATGCCAGTACTGTAATAAAGCTCATTTTGGTGAATGCCGATTTAAGAGTGGGGCTTGTTACCGATGTGGTTCTTTTGACTATTTCCTCAGAGATTGTCCTGAAAGGGTTAAAAAAGAAGTTGAACATATATCGAAGCCGAGTAATCTAGTTTCGAGGGGCAGACCACCTCGACCATCCGGTAATGTCAGTGGTAGTCGAGGACCTACAAAAGATACTATAGGTAGGCTTGAGGTACGAGCACATGCTAGGACATATGCCATTCGTGCCACAGAAGATGCTTCAGCACCCGATGTTATTACTGGTACATTTTCTTTACTTGATACTGATATTACTGAATTGATTGATCCTGGTTCTAGGCATTCATATATATGTGTTAAACTTGCAATTGTTAAAAATTTATCTGTTGAACCTACTGAATTTGTGGTTAAAGTCTCGAACCCCCTGGGCCAGTCTGTGTTAGTGGATAAAATTTGTAAAAATTGTCCACTGATGGTAAGAGGTTATTGTTTCCCGGCTGATTTGATGTTACTGCCATTTGATGAATTTGACGTGATATTGGGTATGGATTGGTTAACCCAGCATGATGCGGTAGTAAATTGTAAACAAAAATATATTGTGTTAAAATGTCAGAATGGTGAGTTGCTCCGGGTTAAATCTGATCAGACAGAGGGGTTATCTGATATGATTTCAGTAATGGCAGCACAGAGGTATGTCAAAAAGGGGTATGATGCTTACTTGGCTTATGTACTCGACACCAAGGTATCTGAGTCAAAGATACAGGCAGTTCCAGTGGTATGTGAATTTTCTGATGTGTTTCCAGAAGAATTACCAGGATTGCCACCAGAAAGAGAAGTGGAATTTTCTATAGATTTGATTCCGGGAACTACTCCAATTTTCATAGCTCCGTACCGGATGGCTCCTATAGAATTAAAAGAGTTAAAGACACAGTTGCAAGAACTTGTTGACAGGGGTTTTTTCCGACCGAGTCATTCACCTTGGGGTGCTCCGATTCTGTTTGTGAAAAAGAAAGATGGGTCTTTGAGATTGTGTATCGACTACCGGCAGCTTAATAAATTAACCATAAAGAATAAGTACCTGTTACCCCGGATTGATGATTTATTTGATCAGCTGAAAGGTGTTTACTATGTTTTCAAAGATTAATCTTCGATCAGGTTATTATCAGTTACGGGTAAAGGATTCAGATGTGCCAAAAACAGCCTTTAGAACCAGGTACGGGCATTATGAGTTTCTAGTTATGCCGTTTGGGCTAACTAATGCACCTGCAGTATTCATGGATTTGATGAACCAGATATTTAGACCGTACTTAGACAGATTTGTAGTAGTATTCATTGATGATATTTTGGTTTATTCTCGGGATGAAGAAGAACATGCAGAACATTTGAGAATTGTGTTGCAAATTCTACGAGAGAAGCTGTTGTATGCTAAATTCAGTAAATGTGAATTTTGGCTTCGAGAAGTGAATTTTCTTGGACACATTGTATCTGCCGAAGGCATCAGGGTAGATCCAAGTAAAATCTCAGCTATTGTCATTGGAGTCCACCGAAGAATGCATCTGAAGTTAGAAGTTTCTTGGGTTTAGCTGGTTATTATCGGAGATTTGTACAGGGATTCTCTATGGTAGCTTCTCCAATGACTCGATTATTGCAGAAAGATGTAAAGTTCGAGTGGACTGATGAATGTCAACAAAGTTTCAACCGATTGAAAGACCTATTAACGAAAGCACCTGTATTAGTGCAGCCTGAACCGGGTAAGGAATTTGTTATTTACAGTGATGCCTCATTAAATGGTTTAGGTTGTGTTTTGATGCAAGAAGGTAAAGTAATAGCCTATGCTTCAAGACAACTTAAACCACATGAAAGAAATTACCCAGTACATGATCTTGAATTAGCTGCTATTGTATTTGCGCTGAAGATATGGCGGCATTACTTGTACGGTGAGAAATGTCATATTTATGCTGATCATAAAAGCTTGAAATATTTGATGACACAGAAAGATTTGAATTTGAGATAGCGCAGGTGGCTTGAACTGATAAAGGACTATGATTTGATTATTGATTACCATCCGGGTAAGGCTAATGTTGTAGCTGATGCTTTGAGCCGGAAATCTCTGTTTGCTTTACGAGCTATGAATACCGGTTATCATTGACTGGTGATGGTTCAATCCTAGCTGAATTGAGAGCTAAACCGACATTTTTACAGTAAATATGTGAAGCTCAGAAGAATGATGAGAAGTTACAGGTTAAACGGGCACAGTGTGAGTCAGGTAATGATTCTGAATTTCAGATTGGTTCTGATGATTGTTTATTATTCAGAAGTAGGGTATGTGTACCTCAGAATTCAGAGCTCATATAGAAGATTCTACGCGAGGCCCACAGTAGTACTATGTCTGTACATCCGGAGAGTAATAAAATGTATAATGATCTGAAAAGATGTACTGGTGGTCGGGAATGAAACGTGATATCTCTGAGTTTGTATCAAGGTGTTTAATATGTCAACAAGTTAAAGTTGAACATCAGGTACCTTCGGGGTTACTTCAGCCAATTACTATACCGGAATGGAAATGGGAAAGAATCACTATGGATTTTGTATCGGGGCTACCTTTGTCTCCGAGGAAAAAAGATGCTATTTGGGTGATTGTAGACCGATTGACAAAGTCAGCTCACTTTATTCCGGTACGTATGGATTATTCTTTAGATAAACTAGCTGAACTGTACATATCTGAGATTGTCAGGTTACATGGAGTGCCTGTCTCCATTATATCAGATAGAGGTCCCGATTTACGTCTCGTTTTTGGGACAAATTGCAAGAAGCCTTGGGTACTCAGTTGTATTTCAGCACTGCATTTCATCCTCAGACAGATGGTCAATCTGAGCGTGTAATTCAAGTATTGGAAGATATGCTCCGATGTTGTATACTA
The DNA here is from genome assembly GCF_007990345.1 of Gossypium hirsutum. Classification (NCBI taxonomy): domain Eukaryota; kingdom Viridiplantae; phylum Streptophyta; class Magnoliopsida; order Malvales; family Malvaceae; genus Gossypium; species Gossypium hirsutum. The sequence goes on from NC_053432.1 coordinate 73,797,173, forward strand.
GAGTTTGAAGGTAATTGGGAGAGGTATCTACCTTTGATTGAATTTGCTTACAATAACAGTTATCAGTCTAGTATTAAAATGGCTCTGTATGAGCTTTGTATGGTAGAAAATGTAGAACACCGTTATATTGGACAGAGCTCAGTGAAAGGAAGATACATGGGGTTGATTTGATCCGTGAAACAGAAGAAAAAGTAAAGGTTATTCGAGATAGTCTAAAAGCAGCTTCCGATCGTCAAAAATCATATGCCGAACTTAAGCGAAAGGAGATTGAATTTCAAGTCGGTGACAAGGTATTTCTGAAAGTGTCTCCTTGGAAGAAAGTTCTTCGATTCGGTCGAAAGGGTAAATTGAGTCCAGATTTATCGGGCCCTATGAAATCATAGAAAGAATTGGACTGGTCGCTTATCGATTGGCATTACCACCGGAACTTGATAGAATCCATAATGTTTTTCATGTATCTATGTTACGACGATATCGATCAGATCCTTCACATGTTATTTCTCCGACAGAAGTAGAGATTCAACCGGATATGACTTACAGTGAAGAACGGTGAAGATATTGGCACGGAGACAAAGAGCTTAGAATAAAAAGATAAATTTGGTGAAAGTTTGTGGCAAAAGCACGGGATTGAGGAAGCAACATGGGACCGGAGGAGGCATGAGGAAACAATACACAACCTCTTTACTGGTAAGATTTTCGAGGACGAAATCCTTAAAAGGAGGGGGAGAGTTGTAATGGCCTAAATTCAAGGTTATCGGAACAATGGTTTCGTAACCATAGATCCGATTTAAAGAGAAATTTATTTCAATATTTTTGCTTGAAAATTGATATGATAGGAAAATCGTATAAAAATATTGATAGGAAAATTTTATCGATTAGTGATTAGTTAGAAAAAGAAATTATTGAAGAAATTGGGTAAATAAGGGTATCGGGACCTCTATCTCGTAAAAACGAGTCGAAATAATTTTATAAATATTTATGAAATGTTATTAATGTGGTATTAAAATTTCGTTAGGAAATTTTAATTTTTGGGTAGTCAATTAAATGAAAAGGACAAAATTGTAATAGGTGTAAAAGTTGCTAGAGTGATTAAATAGCTTAAGAGTCTAGTGAGAAAGGATTTAAAGGCAATTAGACCCAAAATTTATTTGGGCTGGACGGCAAGGGTATGAAATCAGCAGAAAATTGATAAATTAAGGGGTAAAATTGGAATATTGCAAAATTAACTAAATAAAACTAGGACTAAATAGGAAATATCTAGATTTCTCTCATTTCTCTTCATTTCCAGCAGCTAAAAACGCAT